>NC_135716.1:103782808-104111498 GCF_964656455.1 Halichoerus grypus | reverse complement strand
TATGCAGATCAATGAATAAATAAACATCTCTGGAGACTAAATGTATTCATAGTATACATTTATTTGTAAAAATTTCCTTTCTAGTTTTTTATTGTACAGAGTTGCCCAACTGTGTGTGTGTGTGTGTGTGTCTGTGTGTGTGTTTAGTGAATAGAATTTAATAAAACACTATTTCTCATTAGAATATTTTTATACTGTTTACCCTGTTGGGCTTTGTTAAACAATAGATTTAAATAAAAATTTAACAGAGTACAATATCTTGAGATAACATATGGTTATATTTCATTATATTATGGCTCATAAACATTGGCATTTAGAGTTGTAGGGACCTTCAAGGCCATCTATTTGTGCCCTTTTTCTGATTAAGAAATGACAGTTCAGGAAAAAGCAGCAGGTTACCCAGAGTGAACAACAATAATAACTCTTATTATATAGTGGATCCTTTATGCCAGGCTCTTTTCTAAAAAGATTACATGCATATTTTTTGTGTTAACCTATAATAATTTTTAAATTTCAGCTTTATTGAGGTATCATAGACTTATAAAATTATAAGATATTTAAAGTATGCATTGTGGTGATTTGGTATACATAGACATTGTGAAGTGATTCCACCAGCTAGGTAATTAACACATCCATCACATCAAATATTTCTCTTTTAAAATTTTTTTGGTGAGAAAATTTAAGTTCTCCTTTCCTAGCACATTTCAATTTTATAATACAGTGTTACCAACTATAGTCACCATGTTACACATTTGCTCCTCAGACCTCATTTTTCTTATAGCTGAAAGTTTGTACTCTTTTTTTTAAAAACATTTTATTTATTTATTTTGATGGAGAGAGAGAGAGAGACAGCAAGAGAGGGAACATAAGCAGGAGGAGTGGGAGAGGGAGAAGCAGGCTTCCCGCTGAGCAAGGAGCCCAATGCGGGGCTCAATCCCAGGACCCTGGGACCATGACCTGAGCCGAAGGCAGATGCTTAACGACTGAGCCACTCAGATGCCCCAAAAGTTTGTACCCTTTTCCCAGCCTCTACCTATTTCCCCCATCCTCTATCCCCAGCAACCACTTTTTCTGTGAGTTTGACTTTTTTTTTTTAAGATTCCACATACAAGTGAAACCATGCAGTATTTGTATTTCTTTATCTTGTTTCGCATAGCATAATGCCCTCACAGTACATCTATGTTGTCTCAAATGGCAGGAATCTTTTTTTTCTTATGGCTGAATAATACTCCATTGTATATACATACCATATCTTCTTTTTTTTTTTTTTAAAGATTTTATTTATTTATTTGACAGAGAGAGCGAGAGAGCACAAGCAGGGAGAACAGTAGAGAGGGAGAAGCAGGCTCCCCGCCAAGCAGGGAGCCCGATGCGGGGCTCGATCCCAGGACCCTGAGATCATGACCCGAGCCGAAGGCAGACGCTTAACCATCTGAGCTACCCAGGCGCCCCCATATCTTCTTTATCTATTCATCTGTTGATGGAGACTCAGGTTGTTTCCATATCTTGGCTATTGGAAATAATGCTGCAATGAACATGATAGTGCAGATATCTCTTTGGGATCCTTTTTTCATTTCCTGCATATATACCCAGAAATAGGACTGCTGGATTTTATTTTTAGTTGTTTTTTTTTTTTCCCATATTGTTTTCCATAGTGGCTGCACCAATTTACATTCCCACCAACAATGCAAAAGCATTCTTTTTTCTCCACTTTCTCTTTTTTAGTATAGTTGACATGCAATGTTACATTAGTTTCAGGTGTACAACATAGTGATTCAACTTCTCTCTACCTTATGCTGTGCTCACCACAAGTGTGGCTCCCATCAGTCACCATATGAGGCTATTACAATATCATTGACTATATTGCGTATGCTGGGCCTTTTCTTCTGGTGACTTATTCATTCCATAACTGGAAGCCTGTATCTTCCACTCCCCTTTGCCCATCTTGCCCATCCTCCCACTCACCTTCCCTCTGACTTTTTCTCCACATTCTTGCCAACACTTGTTATCTCTTTCCTTTTTGATGACAGCCATTCTAACAGGTGTGAGGTGATAGCTCATTGTGGTTTTGATTTGCATTTCCCTGATGATTAGTGATGTTGAGAACCTTTTCATATACTTACTAGCTATTTGTAGGTCTTCTTTGGGGAAATGTCTGTTCAATTCCTCTGCCCATTTTTAAATCAGATTGTTCATTTGCTATTGAGTTGTATGAGTTCTTTATATAGTTTGGATATTAACTCCTTATAAGATACATGATTTGCAAATATTTTCTCCCATCTCTAGGTTGCCTTTTCATTTTGTTGATGGTTTCCTTTGCTGTGCAGAAGTTTTTAGTTTGATATAGCCACACTCATTTATTTTTGTTTTCTTTGCCTTTGCTTTTGGTGTCAAATCTAAAAAATCATTGCCAAGACCAATGTCAAGAGGCATGTTTCCTTCTTGGAGGACACTTTTACAAAGTTTCAGGTCTTATGGTCAAGTCTTTAATCCATTTTGAGTTTATTTTTGTGTATAGTGTAATATAGGTGTACAGTTGTTGTTGTTCCTTTGTATTGGTTTTATTATAGCTTTATAGCCTCTGTTATTAACAGCCCAAAGTAATAGATGCCTTAGAAATAAGTATAAGGTACAGAATAGGAAATATAATGTACTACTTTACTTGCCTTGGCTTTAACAATCTCATAGTTATCTTTCAAGATGTCTGCAATTTCAGTTCATCAAGAAAGGGTATGTTGAAAATATATTTCATGAACTTTCTTTTTTTTTTTTTTTTAAGATTTTTTTATTTATTTGACAGAGAGAGACACAGCGAGAGAGGGAACACAAGCAGGAGGGAGTAAGAGAGGGAGAAGCAGGCTTCCCGCTGAGCAGGGAGCCTGATGTGGGGCTCCATCCCAGGACCCTGGGATCATGACCTGAGCCACCCAGGCGCCCCTTTCATGAACTTTCTTCTCTGAGACAGGAAGACCAGGAATGCATTGATGTTGGCCCCCCTACTTGGTAACTGAAAATTGCTGCTCTAGATTTCCCTGTAAGTGCTCTCACCTTGCTCCCCCCTTACTTCTGTTCTAGCAGTTACCTCCTTCTGGAGCATTCTTTACTCATCAATGTCTAAATCATAGGTATTCTTCACTGCCTAGTTCATATGTCACCCCACCCTCCAAGCTTTGCTTAGCACATCTTTCCACCACTCAAGGTCTTGGTCTGTGCTTCAAGCAGGTCATTTCCCAAATCTTGACCCCCAAGACATGTTCTCCCTTCTATGAATTCCATGTTTTTTGTTTTTTAATTTTTATTTGAATTCTAGTTAGTTAACATACAGTGAAATACTGGTTTCAGGAGTAGAATTCAGTGATTCATCCCTTACATACAACACCCAGTGCTCCTCACAACAAGTGCCCTCCTTAATACCCATCAACCATCTAGCCCATTCCCCATGCACATCCCTCCATCAATGCTTAGTTTGTTCTCTGTTGTTAAGATTCTCTTATGGTTTGTTTCCCTCTCTCTCTCTTTTTTTTTTCCTCCCCTCCCCATTCCTATATGTTCACCTGTTTCGTTTCTTAATGCCGCATATGAGGCAATATGAAATCATATGGTATTTGTCTTTCTCTGACTTATTTCATTTAGCACAATGCACTCTAGCTCCATCCACATTGTTGTAAATGGCAAGAGTTCATTCTTCTTGGTGGCTGAGTAATATTCCATTATATATATATGTATATATACACATACACATATATATACATATATGTGTATATATGCCACATCTTCTTTATCCATTCATCAATTGATAAACATTTGGGCTCTCCCCATAGTTTGACTATTGTTGATAATGCTGCTATAAACATCAGGATGTGTTCCCCTTTGAATCTGTATTTTTGTATCCTTTGGATAAATACCTAGTAGTGCAATTGCTGGATCGTAAGGTAGTTATATTTTTAACTTTTTGAGGAACCTCCATACTGTTCTCCACAGTGGCTGCACCAGTTTGCATTCCCACCAACAGTGGGAATCCTCACCAACAGCTATTGTTTCCTGTGTTGTTAATTTTAGCCATTCTGGCATGTGTGAGGTGGTATTTCATCATGGTTTTGATTTGTATTTCCTTGATGATGAGTGATGTTGAGCATCTTTTCGTATGTCTGTTAGTCATCTGGATGTCTTCTCTGGAAAAGTGTATATTCATGTCTTCTAGCCATTCCTTAATGGGATTATTTGTTTTTTGGTATAGGTGTCCAGTTTTATTCTTTTGCATGTGGCTGTCTGGTTTTCATTTATTGAAGAGACTATCCTTTCCCCATTGTATATTCTTAACTCTTTTGTAGTTAATTAATTGGCCGTCTATGCATGAGTTCATTTCTGAAGTTTCTGCTCTAGTCCATTAATCTATGTGTCTGCTTTTATGACAATACCATACTGTTTTGATTACAATGGCTTTGTAATATAGTTTGAAATCTGGAAGTGTGATGTTTCCAGCTTTGTTCTTCTTTCTCAAGATTGGTTTGGTTATTTGGGGTCCTTTGTGTTTCCAAATGAATTTTAGGATTTTTTTGTTTTATTCCTGTGAAAAATTGGAATTTTGATAGGGATTGCATTGAATCTGTAGATGGCTTTGGGTGGTATGGACATTTTAACGATATTTTTTCCAGCCATGAGCACAGAATAGCTCTCATTTATTTCTGTTTTTGTCAATTTAGTTTTGTACTGCCCTATTAGTGATTAATTCTCTCAGCTTTTGTTCATTTAAAAAAGTCTGTTTCATTTTTAAAACATTTTTGCTGGGTTTAGAATTGTATGTCGAGTTTCTTTCAGTACTTTAAAGTGGTCTTTCCATTGTCTTCTGGTTTGAATGGCTTCTGATAAGAAATTGACTCTTTCTCTTTGTCCCTCTGAATACAATGTGTCTTTTTCTGCTGGGCATTTAAGATTTTCTTTTTATCAGTGTTTTTCAGCAATTTGACTGGGATGTACCTTAGTTTGATTTTCTTTATGTTTCTTTTATTTGAACTTACTGAGATTCTTGGATCTGTTGGTTTATAGTTTCATCAAATTTAGGCACATTTCAGCCATTATTTCTTCAAATATTTTTGTGTCCCACACTTCCTTCTAGGATTACGATTGTATATAGGTTAGATTGCTTGATATTGTCCCACAGGTTACTGATGTTCTCTGTTTGTTTGTTTACTTAGGTTTAATTGTTTTTTCTTAAATGGACTTTACTTTTTAGAGTGGTTTTAGGTTCACAGCAAAATTGAGTGGAAGATAGAGAGATTTCCCATATACCTCATGTCCCCACACATGGATAGCCTCCCCATTATCAACATACCCCACTAGAGTGGTACATTTGTTATAATCAGTGAGCCTACACTGATACATCATTATCACTTAGAGTCCATAGTTTACATTAGGGTACATTCTTGGTGTTATACATTGTTTAGGTTTGGACAAACGTATAATAACATGTATCACTATTTAGTGTAGATTCTGTGCTCCGCCCATTTATCCTTCCCTAAACCCTAACTCCTGGCAACTAGGTTGTTATCATCTCCATAGTTTTGCCTTTCTGGAAGGTCATATAGTTGGAATCATGCAGTATGTAGTTGTTTCAGATTGGTTTCTTTCAGTTAGTAATCGGCATTTAAGTTCCTTCCATGTTTTTTCATGGCTTGATAGCTCATATCTTTTAAGTGCTGAAAAATTCATTCCACCGTCTGGGTGTATCACAGTTTATTTATCCATTCACCTACTGAAGCACATCTTGGTTGCTTCCAAGTTTTGGCAATTATGAATAAAACTGCAGTAATCATTTGTGGGCAGGATTTCTTTGTAGACATAAATTTTCATTCCATTGGGTAAAATACCAAGAAGCACAATTACTGATCATATGGTAAGAGTATGTTTAGTTTTGTAAGAAGGCTTCAAACTGTCTTTTGGAATGGCAGTATTGTTTTGCATTTCTACAAGCAATAAATGAGAGTTCCTGTTGCTCTCTTGGTGAGTCCCAATCCTCACCAGCATTTGGTGTTGTCGGTGTTCTGTATTTCAGCCATTCTCATAGGTATGTAGTGGTATCTCGTTGTTTTAATTTGCATTTTCCTGATAACATATCATGTGGAACATCTTTTCACATGTTTATTTGATATCTGTCTATTTTATTTAGCAAGGTGTCTATTTAGATCTTTGGCCAATTTTTATTTTATTTATTTATTTATTTTTATTTTTTTTTTAAATTTATTTATTTGAGAGAATGAGAGACAGAGAGCATGAGAGGGAGGAGGGTCAGAGGGAGAAGCAGACTCCCTGCTGAGCAGGGAGCCCGATGCGGGACTCGATCCCGGGACTCCAGGATCATGACCTGAGCCGAAGGCAGTCGCTTAACCAACTGAGCCACCCAGGCGCCCTGGCCAATTTTTAAATTGGGTTGTTTGTATTCTTATTGTTGAGTTTTAAGAATTCTTTGTATAGGGGCACCTGGGTGGCTCAGTCGTTAAGCGTCTGCCTTTGGCTCGGGTCATGATCCCAGGGTCCTGGGATTGGGCCCCATGTCGGGCTCCCTGCTCAGCGGGAGGCCTGCTTCTCCCTCTCCCACTCCCCCTACTTGTGTTCCTTCTCTCGCTGTGTCTCTCTCTGTCAAATAAGTAAAAAAGAAAAAAAAAAAAAGAATTCTTTGTACATTTTGGATAACAGTCTTCCATCTGATATGTCTTTTGTAAATATTTTCTCCTTGTCTATGGCTATGTCTCTGTTGTTTCTAACTGATTAATTTTTCTACTGAATATGGGTAATAATCTCTCACTCCTTTGCATGCCTAATACTTTTACAAAGATGCTAGACCTTGTCAATTTTACTATTGAGTACTGGATTTTATGGTTGGTTACTACATGTTGTTGCATTTCTTTAAAGAGTATTGGACTTGTTTCAGTGTGCAATTAAGTACATTGGCTTTATCCTTTCAAGGCTTGCCTTTAAACCTTGTTATTGTAGGCCTCTATTCTGGAAATAGTTTCGCACTACTGCTAATTCATGACCCTTCTTTCAGAGATCACAATTCTACATTGCCTTTTGTGCAGTTTTTGAAAGCCACATTTCATATATTTTGTCTACTTTTTTTAGTTGTCTACAGTGGGAAGGCATAATCCTTTATGAGTAGAGTTAGAAGTCCTATTTTTTTATTATTGTTAGAAGAAAAGCTTTTTTTTAGTTTACAACTCACTATTAAATTTGGTATTAATAATGTTCTTATAATTTTTTTTTAAGATTTATTTTACTTATTTATTTGGGGGGGAGGGTAGCAGAGGGAAAGAATCTCAAGCAGACTCTGCACTGAACCCAATGTGGGGCTCAATCCCACAATTCTGAGATCATGACCTGAGCTGAAATCAAGAGTCAGGCACTTAACTGACTAAGCCACACAGGCACCCCTATTCTTCTAAATTTTTAATATTGTTGTCTAATTTGAGAAAGCTTTTCTCAAATGTCTTTTGGACTCAGCTGCATACTTCCAGTACCAGGCATCATAAGATACATTCATGCCATAATCTGACCTCTGGACTCATCATTATGTCCTGCTTATGGATGAATCAGTTCACAGAGTGGTAGAATATTGCTAGAAGCCAGTCTTGAACTTGCTTGGCTAGTTCTAATCTACCTATACATAAAACCCTGAAGACCATATAAGCCTATCCCACTAAATCCAAGCTACACATATTCTTAAGCCACTCTCCTCTTAGCTGGATCCCAAGATGCATGTGGCCACTCTCACACACCTAACATGAGGAAAGGTGCTGCAGAAATCATAATGAAAAGAAACACTGGTCTTAACTAATTGTAATTAATGTATTTTACTTAAAAAATTGTACAAAAGTATATGATCATTAACTTCATTGTTGGAGTCCCTCTCAATGCCTTGGAACGGGACTGTGCAAAGGAGCCTTGGAGCTGTACTTCCTTAGCTTCACAGTAATTCAGTCTCCGATTTTACCACCAGTGTTTTAAACATATGATCATTCTATATCACAGATAAATTATGAGGTTGGAATTATTCACTCAGAACTATAATCTTGAACTGGAAAAAAAAATATATATATTTTTTTAGGTACTAAAAATGGGAATCAGGAAACATGTTTTTGGTGTGACTCCTACCTCATAGTTACCTGATGCCGCCAAAAATCAATTATATAAACTAAGCTTCCCCAGCCCCAGAGGGGAAAAAAATGGATTTACTAAAGATTTGGGTTGAGGAAAAAAAATCCAGCCTTTTTGTAATACTGAATCTTAATGATTACAAAACAAAAATATGTAAGCAAAAGTCTGGATTCAAAGTAGAAAGTATTGTTTTTACTTTTACACTTAGTAAGTGGTATAGTTCTCATATGTTTGTGGTCTCATCTGTTTCCCCCAGTTGATCACTTAGACATAATGAGGCTATAAACTTGACTTTCACAACTAGGTTTGTTGCAATGTAGCTCCTCAACAGTAATTGGGCTTTTATTAGGGTTTTTTTTTTTTTTTAAGATTTTATTTATTTATTTGACAGCGAGAGAGACAGCGAGAGAGGGAACACAAGCAGGGGGAGTGGGAGAGGGAGAAGCAGGCTCCCCGCCAAGCAGGGAGCCCGATGTGGGGCTCCATCCCAGGACCCCGGGATCATGACCTGAACCGAAGGCAGACGCATAACAACTGAGCCACCCAGGCGCCCCCTTTTATTAGTTTTTATTGCAAGCATTCTGTTTTTAACAACATTTATACAAACTATATATTAATATTTTTCTCTTTTAGAAAATACTGAGAATGTCTTTTCATAAGGAAATGATTTCTTCTTTTTTAAAACAACCTTATCAATATACTGACAGTCTCCATGTTTCTGATGTGGTAAAGCTAAGTTCCTCATGAAGGATAAAAGGAATTCTTTTGTACACTAAATAGCAACACCCAGACTATAGTAAAGTCTGGCTGCTGTTAGGAAGTTTAGAATTCTTTTCCTGTTTTGAATGTTCATTCCTGTTTTGAATTGTTGATTAAAAGAACAGATTTATTGACAGACTTTTTCTTCTGGATTTCAAGTAACCAGTGTTGATTGAGTGTCTGCTGTAAGCATAATAGTGAAGGGTACAAATGAGCTACTGACACCTTTGAGAATAATAAGAATTACATACATGAAAAGATAAAATGCTGGGATAGAGTTCAGAAAAGGGAGAGGTCCCCAAGACCTCAAATAAAGATTCTAGAACTTAAGTAGGACTTTGACAGTTGAATAGAATTTAAAGGACATTCCACAAGGCAAGCAAAAACACCCAATAAGAGTAAAGGTAACATGTAGGAATGTGCAAGTCTCATTTAATTTTACCTAATTTAACCACATTTAACAAAAGTTTATTCTCTCCTGAGTATTTTTTATAATTAAAGGATACAAAGGTAAATGAAGACTAGTCTTTACCCTCATAGAATTTAACAATCTGGAAAACAGAGAATGGCATGGACACAACTGCTATAAGAAAATGGATTTCTATGAATAAAATTTATATTATAACCTTTATTTAAATGCCTAACCAGCAGACCTGGGGGCAGAAAGATCTAAGTTTAAAATTTAACTGTGACTCTTCCTAGCTATGCAACCTTGTGCACATTTGAGTCTTAATTTCATCCATGTCTGTGTTTCATTGATTTGGCAGATGTATTTTTATTTTATTTATTTTTATTTATTATTTATTTTTTTTTAAGATTTTATTTATTTGACAGAAAGAGACAGCGAGAGAGGGAACACAAGCAGGGGAGTGGGAGAGGGAGAAGCAGGCTTCCCGCGGAGCAGGGAGCCCGATGTGGGGCTTGATCCCAGGACCCTGGGATCATGACCTGAGCCGAAGGCAGACGCCCAACGACTGAGCCACCCAGGCGCCCCTGATTTGGCAGATGTAATTGGAAGTTCTCCACCAGCAAACTCATTCCCAGCGGGTCAGGGAGCATTTTACTACCATCAGCATTACCAGATTATCAGAGCCTAGGCTAGCTTTCCTACCACAGGCTTTGTATTTTGTGCTCCATAAATACCCATAAGGTCACGCTAACCCAATACCAGATTATTAGATTCCAATTCTTGCTGTCTGTCTACAGGCATCACTGTTCCTGCCTCACCAACTGAATTAGATTCCATTGGCCTGACTCTTCTCAGAGCCACATCTGCACTTACTATTCCTTTCAAAGTAGCTCACTGGGCCGCACTAAGAGATCAGGCTCCTGTCAGTTCAGTTTCCTCCAGCCTGTCATCCATGAGGGGGGGACCAGTTGTCTTGGCTTGCCTAGGACTGAGGGGATTACTGGGACACGGGAATCTCAGTGCTAAACTGGGAAAATCCCAGCTAAAGCAGAATGAATTGGTCATCCTACCACTGGCCTAGTCCAGACCTCTCCCCTATACCTCTAGCCTTTGTTGCTGAAGACTCAACATATCTGCTGTTAACCTTATCCAAGTTTAATGGTCTCCTCAATATTTTGAGAGTTAAAAGATACAATGTATGTGAGAGCTGAGTTCCTGAAGTGTATTAATGAGTACGAGGGAGAATGCCAAGCCAGTTTCAAATTAAAAGCAATACTAGATGGTAAATTGAAACATTCTGCCACTTAAAAAAAATTGGGCACCAGGAAAGAAAGCCAAATAACTTGAGTGAAAGGTTATATGATGTCATAGGTAAAGCTGAAAAGTAGGGTCTGACCAAGATTTCTTTCTGTGTGTGTTTGTGGACATGTGTACATGCATGCCTATACATACATATATGTGTATGTTCTTTTAGGAGGCTTAAATGCTATGAAAAATTTTTGGAAAGATCAGTAGAACTAAGGTAGTAACTGGATAATAATAAGTAAGGAATAGCTTAATAACTAGGAGAATTACTTAATAGAATATTCTTAATTTTATTTATCATAAATTTGAAGCCCTTGATGCTTTTTATTACATCTCTGGAAGAATCTAGTATAAGATAATATCTGATATAAACCCAAATCAGATAATTGGTTACTTTTAACTTAATACATTAATATTTTACAGGGAATTTTGAGATGTATTAGATAATTATCAGAAATAGGGAAAGAAAGGTGATTAGGTATTTTTATTTAGAACATGTGGACAGTTGCCTTTTTTAATGCATCTTCAATGTCTTAGAAATTTTGATATTCTTTTTCTTGACAACTTTATGATAATTAGTCTTTTCTTACATTTGATGACTTTGACTAAACACACTACCACCACGGATTCATTTCCATAAATGGTTTTATAATGGGAATAGATCCCTCAGTAGTCAATGAAATTAGATTCCTGATTTAAAGCTTTTTCTTTCCACTTAGAAATAATTAGCTATGCTTGAAACTTTCTTACAAGAATTTCGCTGTAGAGGAAATGGTACTTTCAATTTGAGGTTCCCAACTAGATTAAAACTACTTTGTGGGAGGGCTCATGTCCCTACTTCCATCCCCATTTTCACATAGACAGGTAGGAAATGCTTATCAATCTGTTGGTGTTCACAAAACTGCCTTCTTCAGGGTAGTGATTTTGAGGCAAGAAGATTTGGGGGGCAGAAAATGCAGCGGTACAGTTGTGCTAGGTACGTTTGGGCTTCTGAATCAGTTTCAGGGTGCATATCAGATCAAAATAGTAAATTCTGAATCCACAAATTCAGGAGGTTTCTCTTACCATATTTGTGGTCCACAGTTATTAGCACAGTACAACATAGAGAGTTAATGCTAAAGACACAGTTTTTGATAGGTTAATCAAATCCGTTCACCCAATAAATATTTGTAGGGTATTGTCCGTGTGTAAGGCACACTACTAATCACTAAGGATATAGTTAAAATACCTAGCTTTGTAGGGTTTACATTTTACTAGGGAAGACAGACCAAAAGAAAAAAAAGAGTAAATATGTAGTATGTTACATGGTGGTAAATATTATGAAGACATTAAAGCAGGTAAGGGGATTAGGGAGTGCTTGGGAGTGGAGAAGGTAAGCCTGCTGTTTGAGATGTGATGTCAAGGAAGGTCTCACTGAAAAGGTGACATTTGAGCAAAGACCTGCAAGAAGGAGAAAGTGACCTTTCAAGGTATGTGAGGAAGAGCTGTCCAGACAGGAGGAGAAGCAAGTGCCAAGTTACTGAGGCAAAATTGCTTGGATGTCAAAGAATAGCAAGGAGTTAGTCTGGTAAGAGCATGTAGAAAAGGGGGAGTGGTAGGAGATGAGGTTGGAGAGGTGGGGGCAGGGTGCCAGATCTTTTTTTTTTTTTTTAATTTTTTAATTTATTTGACAGAGAGAGACACAGCGAGAGAGGGAACACAAGCAGGGGGAGTGGGAGAGGGAGAAGCAGGCTTCCCGCGGCGCAGGGAGCCCGATGCGGGGCTCAGTCCCAGGACCCTGGGATCACGACCTGAGCCGAAGGCAGACACTTACCAGACTGAGTCACCCAGGCGTCCCAAGAGTTGAATTTTTTAATTCAAATACCATCAAACGAAATTGCCACAAGACTTGTGTCATCTAATTAAGAAAACAAAGTCTAATTTGAATTATTTTTTGAACTTAGATGGATCATCATATAAGCTTATTAATTCAATCTTGGGAAAGACTCGCCTGGTAATATGACAGGATCTTTGTTGCCAAATTTCTTAGAGCAGCTTGACCCTTTTTCAGATTTCCATCTTTCACGTCTCTAAAATGCTTGGCTGAAGTTTTTAGCAAATCAGGACCAATACTTCTATAAACCTATGGTACGTTACTGATAGTTTTCAAGTAAAAGAAAGCCTGTTTTATTAGCTAGAATATTCTCATTTATTTTAGTCATTTATTCAACAAAAATTTACTTTTTTCCTACTATGTTCCAGAAACTGTGCTAGGTATTGGGAATACAAAAATATGTAAAAGCTCTTTCGGGCGCCTGGGTGGCTCAGTTGGTTAAGCAACTGCCTTCAGCTCAGGTCATGATCCTGGAGTCCCGGGATCGAGTCCCACATTGGGCTCCCTGCTCAGCAGGGGGTCTGCTTCTCCCTCTGACCCTCTTCCCTCTCGTGCTCTCTGTCTCTCATTCTCTCTCTCTCAAATAAATAAATAAAATCTTTAAAAAAAAAAAGAAAAATATGTAAAAGTTCTTTCATCAAAGAGCTCATAGTCAAAGAGGTGAAGTAGATTCACAAATAAAGGATTGCAATATGTATGCCAAGTGTCTAGAACTAGTACTTAGTAAGTGCTCTTAGATACTTGTTAAATGGCTGGTGGTAACTGTCTGAAGTTAGGGAAAGATGACCAATTCAGATTCAACCATCAGCTCCATGAGGAAAGGGTATTATCTTGTTCTCTCCAGCATCTAGCATATAGTAGGTGCTCAGTAAAAAATTATTGCATGAATGAATGAGGAGATGGTTGAGCAGAGTCTGAAGGAGGAATAAGATTTGTCTGGGAGGCAGATGCACATTGCTGGCAGAAAGAACAATGTGTGCAAAAGGTATGGAGTTATGGAAAATCATGATCCCATCCCAGTAATATTTTAGATTTCCATTTAAGGTATTCTGCCAAGTCCACACTTGAGACATAATTATTGATGCAAATGCTTTTTTTCAGTGTATTTCTTATGAGTTTGTATGCATCTAGAAACTCCCTAAAACATTATTGGTATGTATGTTTGTATATATTGGCCAGATGAAGTATCTATATTTTTAGTACAAAAACGTCCTTGTTGCCCAACTTCTTTTTTAAAAAGTATATTTATAAGCAAGAACAACTCTGGAGTCAGAACAGATGGTATTATCCTATCAGTAAAAAGATTAATTCACCTGGGCAGACTTAGTAGGAAAAAATGTACAGATTTTGCTATACAATAAAATGTACTATTTTGTCCATCCGTTGTGCAGTTAAACCTTCATCAAGGTATAACAAGCCCTGGAAGTGATTTCAGTTGAATGACAAAAGCAATGGAATAAAATTCATTCAAAACTGGTTCACACCAGCTCTCCTGCATGTACTATTAACTGCTAAGATCAAGTCACAAAACATTATTTTGAGGAGAAAGGGTTTAGTGAACCCTAGAAATTGGGTTTGATTTATGCCAGAAAATCTGCCTTTTCACTGCTTGAGATTCTATGGAAGAAAGCCACAGTCTTTTACCAAATGGTTTCTAAGGAAACCCCTTATAGCACAGCATCTGAAAACAATTTGGTTGTTAATGAGAAATGGTTCTCACGATGGTGGGAAAGTGTTTACTGAAAGAAAAGACTTGCAGATTTGGAAGTCTGTCTGTAGAAAGTGTTCACTGCTCTGCAGTTACGTCCCTGAAATTTCTACGTAGATCAAACATTTGCAGGTCCTATTTCACAGTTATCCTTGCTTTGTAAATATATTTTTTAAATAAGCAATAGAAAATGCGCTAAAAATGTAGATGCTTGAACTTGTGAATATATTCAAACAAGTCTCCTCCCAGAATCTGCAGTCCATTGAGTTTCCCAATCTGTTTTGGAATTCCAACATGCTAGAATTCATATATTATTAACACTGAATCATAACTATATAAAATTAAGTTGCAAAAAAGTTTTCTAAAAATCCTAAAATACAGTAGGGTATTTATTTCTATATTCTTTAAATCTGTCTTTAAAATGTATTCCGAAAGGTCTCGTAAGTTGTATTTATTTTACTTCTTTTAAGTTCTTCAAAAGAAAGCAACTGACTGAAATGTTTTAACTGTAATCCTTTTATAATAATTTCAAGATTAAATATTAATACCTAATGAAGCACTAAAACCTTGTAGTTAAAAAATAAATGCTAGAGATACACTAATCCCTCTAAATGGACCTTCTGAAATCAGATTCCAAAATAACCATACCAATATTTTCTCCATAACCCCTAAGTAATGAAATCAAAAGGAGAAATTCATGCAATAATTGTAAATAGGTTTTCATCTGTAGCATGATTCAGAAACATGAATGAGTGAATATATGACAGGAACCTGAAAAGTGGCCACCAGAAGCTCACAGGAAGATATTTTGAAATATTTCTTGCCCTGGGAGCATTAAAAGTTTGCGAGTCTTTGTAAAATACAATACTCAGTTGTCACTTGAAAGCCTATGGGTGCATCACTTTGCCCACGGGCTGCCACCAGTCCATCTGTCCCCCGTATGTTTTAGACTTTTGTACAAGGCAGAGTTGCCAAGAGTCTTCTTGCTGTCCTCAGTTGTTTTCCTCATTTGACCCCCACCTCCCTTCTCTTTCTTCTCTGGTCTTTGAACTTCCTCCACTTTGGGCAGCTGCTTTCATTTGCAGCCCTGCCTTGGGCTGGAGGGGTGGTGGCGGGGGGAGGGGGGGGCGGAATTGTGCCAGTGGAAACAGGAACACTAAGAAAACAAGAAGGGTTGCAAGTGCTGTGCGTGTGTTGGCTCTCTGGTGGCCCACGGTGGGGTCTTCCCATCCCTTGAGGACGAGACTGAGAAAGGATCTGCCACTGTTGGAGACGGACAGGAAGCTATCAGAGATTATCCAAGAGATAATCTCATTTTCTCATCTCAGAACCAACAAAATGCAGAAGTTGTATTGAGGGCAGTTGGAAGGTGTTATATTTTCATGTTTATTTGTCCACTCCAAGCTCTGAGGGCATACAGTCTCCATTCAGGTTGCTGGGATCTATACTACTGTCAATTTTGCCTGGGTACAATAAACATTTATTTATATATTATTTTGGGTTATGACATTTTAGAGGAGAGGACTCTGACCTTTTCTGCTCTCCCTTATTCCCTGCAATACAGAAACTCAGAGGGCAGAAACTTCTTTCTCTGTGCAATTAATGACAGATAAGCATGTATAAGAGAGCATTTCATAAACATTATTCACGAAGAGAATGAGAAGAAAAGTCTTTTCTAAAACAAAAGAACAGCAAACAAATACTTTATAGTTGTTGTTGTTATGCCAGTGTGCTTGATTTTTGAGCTTTAGTGAAAGCTTTCTTGAGTGGCTGAGAAACAGAAGACAGGTCATTCTTGTCTGTTGTTGATAAAACATCAGGAGGGTAAGATTAACGGTGGGATATGCCCAAAATAGACATATAGTTTCTGCCTCAGCACATTCAGCTTGTTTCTACTTCTTTTCTTCCTCCCTTTCCCACAGTATCCACCACAGCACCACAGGATGGCTCCCCACATACGGCCGCAATCTAATTGGGCAGCCGGAGCGCTCTGTGTTAGATTCAGAAAGGAATATTTGCCTTTGTTTATACTTATGTAAACACTCTGCACCTCACACTGACAAATATATAGCTGGGTGAAGAAGTTGCCCAAGTGAAATACTTCCTCCCTTTGCCCTCGTCTGAGTGCCATTAATTGTTTTTATCAGAGCTGAACCTGTAAGAAGCAGGAACCACACAAGAGCAGTAAACAAGCACAAGTGAAAAACAGGAGTAACTGTACTTGCTGAGTCAAGATCCGAGTAAAGGGGTGGATCACATTTCCCTGTCTTGGAAGAGCTTCTGAAAATAGTTACAGTCTCCAGATCAATTCAATTCAAAATATTCCAAGTGCCTATTATTTGCTACACTCTTCTCTAGTAACTGTGAATGCAAAGATAAATGAGATATCTTACTCATGGAGGAGCTCACAGACTAGACTTGTGATAACCTCTCTTCTCAGACTCTGGAGGGTTTCAGATAGTTTCTCTAGATTTATGTCTCACTGAGCAGCGATACCCTTGTTCATGTAACAAACTTGTAACGAATGCCCTGTTTTGTGGTGAAGTGTCAGGTTCTTGGGTTAAAATGATGAAAAATGATGAATAAGACAAGAGACCCTATCCCCCAGAAGGTCTCTGTCTAGGGGAGGAAAGGGACATGTTAAAGAGAAATTATGAAACAATTTTTATGTAAATGAGAAAATAATATTCTCTCTCGAACCCTCCATTTCTAAAATTGATAGATTTTGCCAGTTAAATGAAAACACGTGTAAAGTGCTTAGTATGGTACCTGGCAGATTGAAAGCACTCAAAAGATGTTAACTATCTTCTTTATCATTATTGCCTTTACCTTTTCTATTTCAGTATTCTCATGACAATATCGAGCACCAAGCTAGCCCTTCCATATTTGACCTCTCTAAATGTCTCACTAATAAAAGTCAATATATTTTCTAGGAGAAAAGCAACAGCTTATTGCAAGCATACCCTTGTCACTCATGTTCATCCCTGGTTCCTAAAGATCACCTGTAGTGATAAATACTACTGTATGAAAAATTGTCTCCTAGCTGAGAGAAAATGGAAGGCTTTTCATTCTACTTCCACATTTCCATCCATTTCAGCAGCTTTTCTTTTTTGGAAAATGAGTAGTGAATCGTATAATGAGGTGTTTTATTTAAACAAGGTAGGGTTTAGTGGAGTCTCTCTGGAGGACTGACGCTATTGTGAATAGTCAGTTAACTTTTAGATCAGGACTTCTTAACCTTAGCGCTATTGACATTGTGGGCCAGATAATTCTTTGTTGTGGGGGGCTGTCCTGTGCCCTATAGGATGTTTGGCAGCATCCCTGGCCTCTACCCTCCAGATGTCATCATCCCCACAGTTGTGACAGCTAAAAATGACTCTAGACATGGCCAATTGTCCTCTGGAGGTAATATCTCCCCTAATTGAGAACCACAGCTTTTGATCATCTGGCCTTTGATTTCAGCCTATGGGATAGTGCCATTTGACTACGGTATGGCTTTTCTTCCAGTAGGTGTAGTCTTCAGTTGGCCGTGTTCCTTCATTTAGTCATTACCCAGTTTGTGTGAGGTACTGGTAAAACCATGATGAGTAAGCTGGACTTTGCCCTGAAGTAACTCATAGTCTAATAATTTGTAAATTAAGTTGATTCTTCAGGTTTTGTAAGTATGCCAGGTGATTCTTAGTAACACTTTGAAGCCATGCCTTGGGCTTGCTAGCTACAATAAATATCCCAATTCGGTTTTATTATGTGGTATCCAAAGTAGTGGACAATCCCCTATACTTTTCAGTGAACTTGTCATTGACTATTCTTTGATGCTTGTGCATGGAATAAGTTGAAACCTGTTACTTTTACTACTCTCTCCCTCTTATCTTTTTTTGTTTATTGTGTCTTTTTCCTCCAAATTTTTTATAAACCCAACACTTGTGTTAAGGATTTGAAGGATAATAACAGCACCTGTCCTGATACATAGAGTTCTTATTGTTTGAACAGCTGTCTACACTCTGGACATTTGTACTTCCACATTCAATTTTAAAAGAATAATTGTGTGATGAAAAAGATCTTGTAATTGTGTAACTGAAGCTAAACTAAGTGTTCAGCTCACTATCAAGTATATAAAAAACCATAAAAAGTAACAAATAACCCCAAATTCTATAACTAAGCAAATCAAGTGTAGAATAACATACAATATAGCATTTCACATTGCATTTGAACTAATAAGATGTTGGGCAATATAGTTAAATATAGTTAAAACAGTTACATAGTAATAAAAGAATTATTCTCCATTACTAATCAATATTTTTGATTAATTAATATGAACCCAACTCTAAATAACCTGATCTCCCGAGGGATGGAGATGGCCCTATTCACTTACATTCCTAAGCTGCTCTGAAATGACCTTGGTTCACGCAGTGCAACATTCAAGCAGATTTCAACCTCAGCTTTGCAGGATGGTGGCCTGGGATATGTCCCATGATAAGTCCTTGTTAATGCCCTTTTTTAAAGATTCTGCTTTAGATTCTGCCTGCACAATATAGAGCCCTGAGGTCAGAACCTGAGCAGTTGTGCTTCTGGTTCATCTAAGAGGAGCCAAAGTGGGCCAGAGAATGCTCTTCTGTTTGTCAGCTTCCTGTTATGTGTACATGGGGTAGAGTTGCTGCATAATCTCATTAATTTTATTGCCTTCACAAAGGAAGAATCACATTACTCGAGGTTTAATGGTATGTACCAGTGAAATGAAACCATGACTTTCCAGATCACATCTCTGTATAGGTTTCTCTGATGGTGTAGTAAAGTCTACTCCTCTTTGGTGAAGTCCACAGGCACATCATTGAAGGTCACTGATTTCTAAACTATCACATACTTGCTGGCTTTAATAAAGTAACATTTCCATCAATCTTCACTGGGGAATGAAGGTAGGAGACCCAATGGCAATAGAGGGTTTCAAGGTCTCTCTTCATTTTCCCCAAGGCACAATGCTCCTTGAGTGAACCAGACTAACGTGCAATCTTGGACAAATCGTCCTGTTTATTTTTTTTTAAGATTTCATTTGAGAGAGTATGTGTGTGAGCATGAAGAAGGGGAGAGGCAGGGGGAGAAGCAGACTCCCTGCTGAGCAGGGAGCCTGATGCAGGGCTCAATCCCAGGACCCTGGGATCATGACCTGAGCTGCAGGCAGATGCCCAACCTACTGAGCCACCCAGATACCCCTTGGACAAATCCTCCTTGAGGACCTTTCTGTGACCTCAGCTGTTCTTGAGCACAGCAACCCCCAAATTATTTCTCATTTATTTAACCACACCCTTAAGTATGCCTTCAGTGCCTAATGTCCTTGACCTGCCCTGGAGATATGACTATGGTACACATCCATTCTGAAACATTCTCCCCTTGTGTGGTACCCCAGCATGTACTCCCAGCCTCTAGGACTCATGCTGGGGTCATGGGGTTGTGGAAACCTTTTTGTCTTGTGGCTACCCAAGGCATGCTTCTATCTATGAGTCCCCTTAATAAACCATTTCTCATCCAAAAAAATTATTCTCTATTAGTACAGCATCTCCCTGGCATTTAACTAGACCTTTGTATATGCCCAAGTGATTTAACTCTTAATTCATAAAGCTATATTAAGAATTTGATTTTAATGGTTTTTTTAATATGTTACTAGTAAAGAAACCTCAAAGATATATAGTGGTTTTTGCTTTTAATATTTCCTTTATTACTGAAAGCTTTTCTATGAAGATTTTTATTTTGTAAATCTAACATTACTATACATATGCATGTGCTTACAAAATGCCAGTATCCATGCTAAGTACTTTACATGCAACAATGCATTTAATCTAAGAACCTCATCCAGAACCCGAATCTGAACCCACAGTTGTCTGGCACCAATGTTCTTGTTCTTTAACTACACCACATGGCTTCATTCAGCATTGTATGGGCACTAAAAGAAATGTATATTTTATGCAAAAGAATGAAATTGGGCCTTCTACAAAAATCAACTCAATATGGATGAAAAACTTACATGTAACACCTGAAACCATAAAACATAGGGAAAACTGGAAGAAAACACAGGGGAAAAAGTTTGTTGGCATTGGTCTGGAGAATGTTTTTTTTGTTGTTGTTGTTTTTATATACATATGACACAGAAAGCACAGCAACAAAGCAAAAATAAACAATTGAGACTACCTCAAACTAAAAAGCTTCTGTAAAGCAAAGGAAACAATCAAAAAATGAAAAGGCAACCTACAAAAATAGGAAAAAAATATTTGCGAACCATATATCTAATAAGGGGTTAATATCCAAAATATTGAAGGAAATCATACAACTCAATATAGCAAAAAACTAAAAACCCAATTTAAAAATGGGCAAAGGACCTGAATAGACATTTTCCCAAAGAAGACATACAAATGAATAACAGGTATGTGAAAAGGTGCTCAATATCACTAATCCTCAGGGTAAAGCAAATAAAAAAAAAAAACCGTGATGAGATAGCCCCTCACAGGTGTTAGGATAGCTATTATCAAAAGGACAAGAGATAAGTGTTGGTGAGAATGTGGAGAAAAGGGAGTCCTTGTGCACTGTTCTTGGAAATAGTAAATTGGTGCAGCCATTATGGAAAACAGTTTGGATCTTCCTCAAAAAATTAAAAATAGAACAACCATATGATCCACAATTCCGCTTCTGGGTTTAAATCCAAAGGAAATGAAATCAGTCTCTCAGAGAGATATCTGCACTATCATGTTCATTGCAACATTATTCACAATAGCCAAGATATGGAAACAACCTAAGTGCCCATCAACAGATAAATGGATAAAGAAAATATAATATATAAAATATATATTATACACACACACAAATATATTACATATATACTATATATTTAAATATTATTCAGCCATAGAAAAAGAAGGAAATTCTGCTGTTTGCAACAACATGGATAAGCCTAGAGGACATTATGCTAAATGAGATAAGCCAGACACAGAAAGACAAATACTGTATGATCTCACTTATACATGGAGTCTAAAAAACAGTTGAACTTGTAGAACCAGAGAATAGAATGGTGGTTGCCAGGGGCTGGGGGAAATGGGGAGATGTTGGCCCAGGGTACAAACTTTCAGTTATAAGATGAATAAGTTCTGGGGATCAGTTGTACATCATGGGGAGTATAGTCAATGATACCATATTGTATACTTGATTTGTTAAGAAAGTAGATTTTTTTTTTTTTTTAAAGATTTTATTTATTTGATAGACAAAGAGACAGCGAGAGCAGGAACACAAGCATGGAGTGGGAGAGGGAGAAGCAGGCTTCCCGGTGAGCAGGGAGCCCGATGCGGGGCTCAATCCCGGGACCCTGGGATCATGACCTGAGCTGAAGGCAGACGCTTAACGACTGAGCCACCCAGGCGCCCCAAGAAAGTAGATCTTAAAGCATTCTCACCATGCATACCACAAAGGTAACTATGTGAGGTGATAGATGTGTTGATTATCTTGATTACCACAACTATTTCACAATGTATATTATATGAAATCATCACACTGTATACCTTAAAAAATCATATTGTACAACCCAAATATATACAATTTTTATTTATCAATCATACCTCAGTAAAGCTGGGGAAAAGAAAGAAATGTGTGTTTGTTGTCTCAGCTATCTAGCTATCTGCTGCTGAGATGACAATTTAGACATTTTGGTCTTTTTTTTATTTTTATTTTTTTAAGATTTTATTTATTTATTTGACAGAGAGAGACACAGTGAGAGAGGGAACACAAGCACGGGGAGTGGGAGAGGGAGAAGCAGGCTTCCTGCAGAGCGGGGAGCCCGATATGGGGCTCGATCCCAGGACCCTGGGATCACGACCTGAGCTGAAGGCAGACACTTAATGACTGAGCCACCCAGGCGCCCCTGGTCTTTTTTTTTTTTTAAAGATTTTTATTTATTTATTTGAGAGAGAGAGAGAGAGACAGAGATAGCAAGAAAGAGCATGAACAGGGAGGAGGGGGAGAAGCAGGCTCCTCGCTGAGCAGGGAGCCCGATGCGGGGCTCCATCCTAGGACCCTGGGATCATGACCGGAGCCGAAGTCAGACACTTAACCAACTGAGCCACTACATAACCACCCAGGTGCCCCAACATTTTGGTCTTTGCAATTCAAAAACACTAGGAGACTTTTGATTTGTTTGAACTAGATTCCAATGACCTATCTTAATGTATTATGGTGAAAGGAATAAAGGGAAATTTCTCTGATTTCCACACTTATTTGAAAAATTTTCCTATTGCCTCAGCCTACTCCTTCTCTTCTAAATAGATGTAAAGACAGAATGTGTGTACAAAATATAGCATTATTTAAATGAGAATCATATCAGTGCTCCAGACGTAACCATACATTAGATGGTTCAAGATAATTGGCTTCCATGTTGTTACAATTTATATAAGCCATGTGGCTACATTAACATTAAGAGAAAATTTGAGAAGGGAGGTATTTTAAAAGAATATATATATTAAAGATTGTATTTATTTGACAGAGAGAGACACAGCAAGAGCAGGAACACAAGCAGAGGGAGTGGGAGTGGGAGAAGCCAGCTTCCCACCGAGCAGGGAGTCCGATATGGGACTTGATCCCAGGACCCTGGGATCATGACCCGAGCCGAAGGCAGACGCTTAATGACTGAGCCACCCAGGCGCCCTAAAAGAATATATTTTTATAATGAAAACTATCTTGATATATTTCCTTATTCAGTACTATAGAGTAATAATCTTTGGTTGTTTCCTGACAAAATAGTATTTAACTTAAATTACAACTGTGGGCATGTATTACAACTTCCTCATTTCTGAAGGGAATTTATGTAGCATGTGTGTGTGTGAGAGAGAGAGAGCACAAAAGAGACAAAAGTGAATCATATTCTATGAAAAATCTATAAATATTTAAGCCTAAAAAGTAGAAAGGAAGTCAGTAGTTCATTTAATTGAGGAACTTAGGAGAGGCTGGGTACAAATAATAATAGTGCTATTATGAGCATCCTCATTTTACAGATGAGGAAACTGAAGCACGGAGAGGTTTGTTCAGTACTGCATCTCAGACTCTTTTTTTTTTTTTTTTAAAGATTTGTTTATTTTAGTAAGAGAGGGTGAGCAAGGGGAGGGACAGAGGGAGAGGGAGGAGAGAATCCTCAAGCAGCCTCCCCGCGGAGCCCAATTTAGACCTGACTCAGGGCTCAATCCCAGGACCCTGACATCATGACCTGAGCCGAAATCAAGAGTCACTGCTTAACCCTGAGCCACGAAGTGCCCCCTGCATCTCAGACTCTTATGCTTTGTTTAGAAAGAGTGGTTCCCTATGAAGTTTCACATGTCTGGGAAAGTGTTACATTGCCAGACTCTCAGGATGTGACTATTTCAGGCAGATGCTGGGAACATAAGATGCCTTATTAATTTAAGATGTCCTTTCTCTACCATATTTTTGTTCTGGGCATCCTAGTATCATTACTCCATTGCTAGACTTAGTGCCTAGTATGTTCTAAATGTCTCAACATCTCTCAATGTCTGTTGTAGGATGAATGAGTATAAAAGTTTTGTTTTGGACATCTGACATTGGGCTAAAAGTGGAAAGTGCAATTTGCTTTAAAGAAATACCTTTTATAAATGACTTGTCTGTAATAATTGTTTCATGAATATTCTAAAAGTCACCTGTGGCTTGGTCAAGGGATCACTACATTTTCAAAAGTAAATCATTTATTTTCACATCACAGGCCAGAGCAAATGTGCTATCATCATGCCTCTAATATAGATATGACCCCTAAATTATAAGCAGATGTGAGTTGCTGAAACCTTAAGGCTTGGTCCCTTAGGAGCCCTGTCCCCTGAGAACAGCCCTGTCCCCTGAGAACTCCTTTGGAGTCAGACTGGCCTGAGGTTGAATCATAGCTTTGAGGCATATTAGGTGCATGACCATGGGCATACTATGCAATTCCTCAGTTGATTGACCTGAAGATGAGAATAATTAGGTTCACCGTAAGATTGTTTTGTCAGTTAAAGAAAATGTATACATACTGACTAACATAATATAGACTGTATTAGCACTCTCAGTTGCAGTCATAAAGGAAAAGGAAGGAAGGAAGGAAGAGAGAGAGAGAGAAGGAAAAATAAAGGGAGTAATGGAGGGAGAAAAAAAGAAAATTGGTTATAATTTTAAAAATTAGCTTTGGGGGCTCCTGGGTGGCTCAGTCGTTAAGCGTCTACCTTCGGCTCAGGTCATGGTCCCAGGGTCCTGGGATGGAGCCCCACATCTGGCTTCTTGCTCAGCGGGAAGCCTGTTTCTCCCTCTACCACACCCCCTGTTTGTGTTCCTGCTCTCGCTCTCTCTCTCTGTCAAATAAATAAATAAAATCTTTTAAAAAAATTAGCTTTGGTTTCATTACTAAAATATTATGCATTCAACTCTATTCTCAGGACCTGATCTCCCTGCATTTCTCTGGTTTACTTTTCTTGATATTTGCTTTATTACGAAAGAAGTTCTTTCTTAATGCCGACTCCTACCAACTCCATATTTACATCTTGTAGGTTTCCAATCTAACAGAAAAAAAAAAGAGCAACTCTCCTCAGAAACACCTAAAAAAGTTCTGGCCTCACTTTGATTAAATCAACTTTCGCATGTTTCCATCCCTGAAACAATTGTAAGTCCAGGGAAATTCAGTGTTCTGATTGTCCAGACCTAGATCACACACCCAATTCTTGAATCAGGGACAATTTCAGCAGCATTCAACGCATAAGGACTGAAAGCACAGGAAGTGTGGTTCCCCAGAGAAAAATATAGAGAGTATTATCAAGAGAAAGGAGAATGGACGTTGGATGGCAAAATCAGAAAAATGTCCACTACACTGGCATTTAACTAAATGGCAGTTGTTACTATTATTGTATGTATTTTTAGGCCACTTACAGAATCCTATTAAGCCCACTATATTTTTAAAAATCACTTTATTTAACACCTTTACTCAGAAAATATATTGACTTCCAATCTGGGATATTGCAATCCATCCCCTTCCATTGCTTCAAGGTAGGCATAATGAGCAATTCCATGACATATCTATGTGGAATTCTCATTTAATTTTTATGAACCTCAGTTTCCTTGTCACTTTCTAGGGAGTAACCCAACTAATTTTCTTTACTTTTGACCAAGGTATCTGCTCCCTCCAGAATACAACAGATTATTACTTTTCTCCCCTCCTATTGTTCCAGAATTAAGGACCAGTTACTTTTTTTAAGGCTTTTTAAGTTATTTTCAGTTGTTATTGTTTTTAACTGTATATATATCTATATATATACACACACCATTCCATTCCATTTCTGGTTTCTCTTTTTTCATTTTGACTCTAGAGGGAAAGATGGAGTACACACAAATATTAATTGTGGGCTCTGGAGTATCCTAGGAACCGAAGTAAAGTGTACGGACATCTTGGGTGTTGTAACTATGGGGGGAGTTATCCTAGACCTTTGCAAATAAAGGGGGGATTGGGAAAGATGAGGTGAGTTATCTCTCCAACAGATGGATCATGGTATTAAGGAATCCTGAATGCATAGGTAATGATGCTTAAGAGCCGGGGGTCTGCAAATTACTGTCAGAGACCAAATCACTGCCTCTTTCTGTAAAAGTTTTATTAGAACACAGCCCCGACCCATTTACTCAAGTATTACCTGTGGCTGCTTAAGTGTTACACTGGCAGATGGAGTGCTTATGATAGAGAATCTCTGGCCCTCAAAGCACAGGATATTTACTGTCCAGCCCTTGATAGAAAAAGTCTGTCATCCCCTGCTCTCAAGTATGGAGGATATCAGTTTGGGTTCTAAAAGAATTGCTCATTGAACTAGGGTTTAGAATACAATGCCCAGGCTCCAGAATCATAAACCAGAGAGATGATTGTTAATAATTAGGAAAATCAGTTCTCAGGTAAAAAGGGCTGCGTTCAGGGCAGAATCTCAGTCCTGCAGGGCCAGTGTAGAAGAGAAGGTAAGGAGGCAGAGATTATACTGGTGTCCAGGACTCATCCTTGACGCAATGGATACTGTCTGGTTGGGGGATGACTTTGTGGTTAGAATTTGTGCTGAGATACCAGATTTAAGATCTGAAAAAATGTCTTATTTACCTCCACTTCAAAGGTGCGGGGACCATAAATTCAGATTTTCTCCCTGTTGAGGTAACTTGGACATGGAGAACAGCCTTGGATTGCAATAATTCCTTCCAACCTAGGGCTAGGGTTAGGAAGGAGAGAAGCACTTTGTTGGGGAGAAAGAAGTTCTGACACTATAGGCCTTTACTTAGACCTGTGCCTAAGTGAGGTTGAGAGTGGGAAAGCAATAAAACCTCCCAAGTGCCTATAAGCCTGGGGAGTCTTTTTCCTTTTGTATATTGCTTTAGATGTCAAAGAGCCATGGCTCCTGAAAAGGAATCCTTCTCTGCTTCCTATCGGCTTGCAACATGATATTTGAGTCTCTCAACAGGCTGATCTGTTTGGCTAATCCCATACCCCAAATTAATTATTCTTTTCTCTGTATTCTTATTTCATCTAGCAGAGTAGTCAGGATACCTTGCCTTATATTACAGTTATATGTGTACATATATTCTTCCCGCCAGACTAGGCGTTCCTTGAGAGCAAAGACTTAGATTTACCCACTTAAATCTCCCCCCATATTTAGTGAATGCCTATTGACTTAAATAGAATTTAGTTAAATGAGGCTTTTTATACCCTGCTAGGGCTATGGTAGATATTGATACAAATGTGACTCTTCTGTTATAACCCATTTTTCCCTGTGATGGATATGTCAAATTGCCTACTACAACTGCCATCTCCTCTAGCTTAATTTGGCTTGCCCAAGTCCCTAACTGACTGAGGCTGATTAGATTCCCCAGAGAGAACTCAGCCACGGAAGATCTTTTAGTTCTAAAAAAACAGAAAAGTGCTTAAGAAACAGAGATCATCTTTAAAAAGGAGAACTACTAGAGTAGCTCACAGATTTGAAGGTATCTCTGAACAAGCAAGCTTCAGGGAGGTGAGAAACCAGGGCAATTCTGAGGACTCCGGATCAGGAGCTCAGGAACTTTGTCCCAGGCACCCCCACTCAAGATTCAAATTCTTAAGAATATGTTTAAACCAATTTGATTGAAGAGTTCAATCATGTAATTAGGAAACAGGTTCTTTGGGGTTTTTTTAAAATCAGAAATTGGAAATTAAGAGCTGTAGAAAGAGAGGTAACAAAGAGGCAAACAGACCAAACCAAGTATTACTACAGGAATCTGTCCAAGGGCAGACTAAGATACCAAGATTCTCTCTCAAGAATGTGAATTTAGAGGGGCACCTGGGTGGCTCAGTCTTTAGGTGTCTGCCTTCGGCTCAGGTCATGATCCCAGGGTCCTGGGATCCAGCCCCGCATCCTGCTCCCTGCTCAGCGGGAAGCCTGCTTCTCCCTCTTCCACTCTCCCTACTTGTGTTCCCTCTCTCGCTGTGTCTCTCTGTCAAATAAATGAAATCTTAAAAAAAAAAAAAAAAAGAATGTGAATTTAGAGACAAACCCCCCCAGACAAATGGATGAGTGACTTTGGGCTTAAAAGTCATGTAGACCAAGACTGGAGCCTTGCTGAGGAAGCAGGGAAACCAAGGGCACTGAGAGAGAAAAGCAAAGATGAGGACTAGCCTGGCCTGGTAGTCCCTGAGGGATGAACAAGGTGACTTCATTTCCTGCTGGGTTCTCCTCCTTTTCTTTAGCTTACCAATGCGTGATTATTTTCCTTGCCGCCCCTGTGTTCTAAGATATCCCCCCAGTTTATAAACAGGAAGGTTAGTAATGACCTTGTATTTTGGAATGCTCAGCTACAGAATAATTGAATAATTGAAATTAGAATTCTCCAAAGAGAATAGAAAATCAAAGATAATCTCAGGCAAAGAGACACAAATCCCATTTGCCTATCTATTCTGCCGTTTGGTGATAATGATGGTAGTGATTTAAGATCTGTTTAGCACTTCCTAAATTCCTAGCACTGCCTGAAGCATTTACCCATATGGTCTTCTTTAATCCTCACCACGGCCCCGAGGGGTAGGTAGAATTATTAGTTCCATTTTGCACGGGAGAAAACTAAAATATAGAGAGATTAAGTCATGGAGCCAGGATGCAAATTCCCTCATTTAATGTGAAAGCCTAACTTCTTAAAAGTGCATATCTCTTTAGAAACTTCAGGAATTATGGAAACTACAGAAAACCTGAGTGTTGGGGTGCTTCAAAACCTTATAAATGCCTCTGGATCAAAAATTTCTCTTTTTTTTCCAGATCCTGCTTAAACTCAGAGTTACTAGTTAGCCCCTTGTATCTCCATTAATAGGTGTTTCTAGCTGGACCAAGGAATGAAGCTTTACATTAAAAGTTTCCATAACAGCAGTAATAATAGTGACCATTTACTGAGCAATTACAAGGCACTGGGAATATGGCTTATGAGCACTTTATACTTATTATCTCATTTTATCCTCTCCACAACCTGGTAAGATAGATAGTACTGTTATTTCTGCTGTAATTATGTAATATTGTTATATAATAAAATGCTTAGAGTACATGCAGAGCCATTATACAATATTTCTCTAATAAAAATGCAGCTCGGGATAGGTGGTAAGTTAAACATTTCCTTAATGAAACCATGGAAGGATTAATTAGCAATTATCTCTCTGCTGCTTTTAACCCCTAAAGAGTGTGTGTCTTCTTTCTCGCAGAGGAGCTGTCTTGTCTTTAGCAGAACTTAGGTCAGAGATAATGTCACTTGACTTAGATAGATGTTTTTCTCTCTCAGAATGATTCAGTCTCAGGACGGTTCTTTAATTGTTAATATCTCCATTAAGAAGAGTTTCTTGCAAGAGCTTCACAAGGACTTGATGTGAAGGAGCATTTACTGGTCCCCCGCTGCTGAGTGCAGTGAGGAGGAGACAGGTTCCTCAGCCAGCCACTGGATGCTGCGCTCCATCAAACCCCAATCCATGTTGGCAGAAATGCAGGCTGCAGTGCGAGCAGATGCCAAGAACCCCTGTTCTTTCTACCTCGTTACTCTTTTTTCATTGGACTTCTGTGTGCCCTTTGTAGGCCAACCCACAAATTACTTTGAGAAGGAGAGATCCGCCCTTGGGCCAATTTAGGAATAAATTAGTTCCCTTGCTAAGATAGGAAAAAGTACTAGTGAACCTTTAAATATTGAACTCATGGGTCAAATAATTGGAAATTACTTTCCTCTCATATTAAAATCTTTGGACTGTGTTGTTCTAAAACCATAGCATTAGATTACAGTTTACTTCTCTGTTACTTAGCCAGTTGTGAACTTGGCAGGAGGTGGTTCTGTGGTTTAAACAGGGGGAAAAAAAGGTAAATTGACAAAATGGACACATTTTTAAAAAATGAGACCTTCAATTTGATACTATATTGTTGATGACAGTTATTTGACTCTTTATAGTCCAGTCATAATGAGACAGGATACTGCATAAGCCAAAGACCACACAAAGGGTGGATGGTAAGTATCAAGAGGGTGTGGAGGAAGTGGGTTATAACCTCTTATTCTCCCAACTGTAGAGTCTCATCTTGCCTTTAAAAAAAAATCAGTTCAAAAAAAATACATGCAGCCCTGATGTATTCAGGAACAATAGTAACCACAAAAAAAAAAAAAAAAAAAAAAAATAGGTTTATTGAAAGATGCATGACTTTTTCACCTTTTTCCCTTCCACAGGGACTCGCTCTCTCCACCAGACTCTCTCTCTCTCTTTTTTTTTTCTCAAATGTTATTATTTCATGTCATTGTGTCAAGCTTAATCTATTGGAAATTCCTACGTCCTCTGTAATTTAGGTTTTAAACAACATATGATTTACCCTGTTATTAAAACAGAACATTCAGCTGCCTTCCCTGAATGGAAGACTGTCTGGCATCCTTAATAATCTTCTGTAGAAATTGTGATGACAGAAGAGGTAAACCTGAGTAAATCCACTGTGCGGAGCTCCTTTAAAATTGGAGGACCTTGTCAATGCGTTAAAAAGTAAAAGTTGGTTTTGTTCTAAATATCCTTGCTGGGGCCCATCATGCATAAAAAGGGGCCACAGCCCATTTGCAAGGCCTCTGAATGAACTCCATTCATTCTGTACTTGGAAATGTCTCTTCAGCCACAGAGAAACAATAGTTATAACCCAATTTCTTTGGCGCCAATATCAGCAGAGGAAAAGCCAAGAGACCATTATGAAAATTAGCAACTTCTCTTGGTGATTATGTAATTCTGTATTCATTGATCATATTTGTGTATTTAAATAAGCACTTTTTAAAAAGATTATAAAGTGGTTTGGGAATGCTGTAATATCACATTTCACGCATTGAACAACATTTTAAAAATATAGGGCTCCAAAGTCATTTGCTTATTATGGCTACTAAAGTTTATAAAAGCACAGTAACATGCACCGTGAGGCTTTAAGAGGAAAGCCTTTGTGTTTAATTACTGTACCTTAAAATCTGATGAAATTTCAAAACTACAGTTTTGTTAGGTAAATCCATTAATCAGTTTCCACATTTACCTGTCAAACAGGTGGTTCTAAATCAGTGGAACATGTATATCTGGAGGGAGTAGCAACAATCCCATGTGTGTCAATACCATTTCCAGTGGTGTCTAGGGTAATTTTTTAAGTAGGCTCCACATATGGAGCCCAATGCGGGGCTCGAACTCATGACCCTGAGATCAAGACCTGAGCTGATATCAAGAGTTAGATAGATACTCAACCCACAGAGCCACCCAGGAGCCCCTAGAGTGAGTTTTCTTAAGTGCAGACAGATCTGAGCATGTCACTCCTTGCTCACAACCCTTCACTGTTTCCCACTGCTTTCTTCAGTGGGCCTGGCTTTCTCTTACTGCATAATGCAGTTTCTGCATGTTGCTGCCAAGAATTCTCTACCTCCCAACCCTGTGCCCCCACCCCTTCATCTGACCAACTTTTACTTATTCTTGAAGTCTTAACCTTAAGGTTACCTTTTCAGGAAGACTTCTAGTTGTATTAACTCATGGTTTAAAATCTAGGGTATTGGGGGCTAATTGTATGGAGATTCATTGTTGAAGGATAATTAGGCACAGATTGTGAAGGACTTTCTAAACTGTGCTTTCAAGGTTTTGAATAGGAAGGTGATGTCAGTTCATTGTTTTAAAATTTTGAAGGATGGATGGATTGAGCCTTAAAAGAATGTTTAACATACCCGTCTGATTAATCATCAGTGAACTAAGAAACACCACACTAATGCTTTTGATGATCCCATCTTCGCTCTCCCCCAAGCACTGTGAAAAATCATTTGCTCTGATTGCATTCTTGGAGACCCTGCAAATTCATAATTGAAAAATACCAGCTGACAGTATTTGGCTTTATGTTGTCATTTACTTAGTTAGTGATGCTAAATATAATATTAGCTGAATATCATATATAAATAGTATATATTTAATTTAATGAAATAGGTGAGAGAGCAGGCTCTATGGAGTTCTGGTTTAAAATTCTTCCTCTACCACTTACCAGGTGTATGAATGCGGACAAACTATTTTGACAACTTACTTAGCAAAATAAACTCCAACCAAGGGGTGTGGAGATTGGGACAAGGAATATAGACACTAAAGCAGTTTGCCAAGCATGACATTTCTTTGAATTTGAGAGTGTCTAAAAATCTATGTGGATCTTGTATTCTCATCCATAATGTACTTCTAAGATAAAAATATTTTTAAGTTGGGGAAGGGGATTAAGTTGGTTGGTGGTTTATTGTCTCAAATTTTCTGTACAATTATTTCTCCAAGAAGACACACTGTGTTTATCTTATTATTTGAAGCACAACCCCCCAGTACAAAAGCTTATGAAGTGACTAAGGGAATTACCAGAAATGTAAATATAAAATCTCATTAGAGCAGAAATTCTGCATTAATCTTCAGCCATTGATCACAGTGTACACCCTAAGAATACTTTATTCTAGATGATTAAAAAAAAAAATCCAGCTCAATAATGTTACAAAATAAACCCATCACTTCCCTCCCCTCACTATCCCTAAAGCCAGATTATCCCAACTTTCCTGGATTCACCATGTTTCTAGTTATTCTCACGGAAACATCAGGAGGCACACTGGCTTATCTCTTTTCCTTGTCTCTCCCAAATATTTTAGTTAAATATTTTAGTCTTTCTCCACACAATCCACCTTAAACATATAATTCTTTCTATCACTGCGGTTTTCTTTTCCATCTATTTTTTGCAGTCAACAGCTCAGTTGTTTATTATTTCTTGCCTGGACTATCACTGAGGTCATGAACAAGTTTCCTACATGCGCTCTCTTTCCCCTTTCACTTAGCCTGTATACCATATTTCTTCATTGTCTCTTTATCAACTATGAAATTAAGTATTGATTTTCAAGTCAGGGCTTCGCCCACCATATTATGTTGACCTTCCTTTCCAGCCTAATCTTTCCTACTCTCTTATGTGACCCACACTCTACAAAATGAACTGCCCACTCTTCTCTGAGCACCCACTAACTCTCTTGTTCCAAGCCTCAGCACCAACCAATCCCGCTGCCTCTCACTCTGTGTCAAAGTCTATCTCACACGCTTCCTTCCCCATAAATCCTTCCTTGATCATCTCAGCTGAGTTTCTAGAGTCTCTTTCTCCTATCATTTATTTGTATGGAATAAATATTCATGCCTAACATGATCAAATGATAAATTAGCCCTGGGGATTTAACAATGGCTAAAACAGAAATGTACCCCCCCCGCCCCCCGCCAATGCAGAGGTTATAATCTAACAAAAAAGAAGACTTGACAGCTAATTTCACTTGTCAAGTTTTAAAAAGTATCTGTACATGTTTATTTAAAAGGGTAAAACTTAGGCTGGGAATCAAATATGGCTTCTCTGATGCACAGCATAGGCAGAGATCTGGAGAATGAAGAGGTCTTAGCTAGGTGAAGTAGCAGGGGGTTAAAGGCATTTGCGGACAGGAAAGAGTGTTTTAGGCATAGGGAACAATATATGCAAAGGCCCCGAAGTGGAAATGAGCATAGCAGATATGAAGAACTGAGAGAAAGCCAGTATGGGCAGCCAGACGGGATGTAACATGAATAATGGGACAGGGGAAATTGAGATATTAGCAAAACTTGGATTGATGACCCGTAGGATCTAAAATGGGTTGGAACTGAATAAAGTAAGGAGTGAGGATAGACAAAAACAGGGAGAGAGTAGAAGAAACAATGCCTGGAGACTCTAATGAGTTTGAAGAAAAAGGATGATAATGGGAGTTCAAGGGGAGAACCTTTTGGTTGGTGAGTCCCATATCTCATTTCTCATTAAATCTTGTAATACATACTCACTTCCTATATTTTGTCGTATTTTATATTTATCTACATAATTGTCCTATTGTTAATACTAAATTATAAGTCACCTGGATACTAGTTAATAATTATATTATTATTAATAATGTGAGCCAGTATTTACAAGTAAAGAAGTCTTTGTGGCTGTACTTATTTATTCTTTGATCATTAAATGGGTTTTTTTTCTCTATCTCATTTCTGAATTCATCTTATATGTCATTTGTCAAATACTGATTGCCACAGTTTAGCAAGCATAAAGAAAGGCACCTAAGAATTATTACATGCTACAAAATAATTTTTTAAATTAACAAACGAGGCCATCTTCTGGAATCCCCTCTCTCAAAACATAGGAAGTGTTAGTATGTCTAGGCCCATCCACAGGATTGGAAAGAGAATGAGGACTAAAGACAGCGCAGAAAATTAAGGTTCAGTAGATCAGATTTCCAGCTTCTTAATACTCTTGCTGCTTAACCTAGTTACTGAACTTTTCTTCATTTTTCCATTCTAGTGGGATTGCTTCACACTTGGGAGAGTGAATGCACATGCACTAAGCCATTTTCAGAAATGAGTCACTAAGACTATTACAACCTAAACAAATGAGCCACTTTTTGCTTAAAGTGTCTCTTTTTAATGCGCCTTTGTATTTTTCCTACATTGGCTTCATTGAGCCTGATGTGTATTTTCTTTGTATGTTTATCTTACACAGATACAGGCAGGATGTCCCTGTTTCTTCAGTTAGATGTTAGATAAACTCACCATACATTCATTTTCAACCTCATTTTTTTTAAAGTTTTAATTACACAAAGAAGTCATCCACACATGATATTAGGGACCCAAAGTTTGTGGAAAATGATATTAAAAACATACCCCTTCTAAAATGTTGGTGATCATCATCTTCCTCTTTTAATTCTCCTAGGTTCTTCCTAAGGGTGGTTAGTCCAACGAAGCTGCGGTATATGCACTGAAAGAATGCAATGCTCATCACACTGGCACAGCCAAAAGCTATGGGTGTTAGGTCTCATGGGAGAAGCCATCAAGGACAGTGCCATGAAACATAAGGGTCCCTGGGTCACCACAATATTATAACTCAGTGACTACGGCTTTGCAAGCACTCTAAAGTTCTGTCTGAGGTCTTGTAGACGACCTGGAGTAGTTTGGACATAGGTATGCTTTGTAGATATCTTCAGTCGTTACCATCTTTTTAGGAATTCAACCATTATTTTTTATATCTTGAGGAATTAAATAATTTTGTATGTGGTGTGAATCTGAGCATGGCAGATGGTAAAAGAAATAGTTATATGTTTTTAAAGAAATAGAATTTTATTATGTTTTGAAATCCCTCTAGGTGCTTTCTTAAAAAACTCCCAATGACTTAGTTACAGTTACAAAGTCAACTGTCTCAGATGTCATGTCTGAGCTCTTGCTAATCTTTTAATGAATTCTTTTGCTATTTTACAATCTTGTGATTCATGTCTGTCCTTAAGTGTCCATTTGTCTTTGTGTCTCTGTTTGTCATGTTTACTTCAGGTACTTTACATAAACTAGAACTAGGACTCCCTGCATTCTATAGAATAAAAAGCAATCACTTTTTCATCTTCCCACCCCTGATTGAAAGAAATCCTAATTCACAGAGCAATGGCTAGACTTCTGCCTTGCAGATCTTCCTAGCCATAGGAGCTGTCCAAATCCCATGTGACCTGCCCCTTCTAGAGGGAACCTACCATGCATGAGTCAGGGTCTAGTTCTTAGCTGTACAGGTTAAGAAACTTGGCTGACCCACTAACTAAATCTTACTTATTAACCAAAATGCTATGGTCTATGCATTTATAATAATGTGAATTTATCTTGTTATTTTGAATAAAAAATATATCAAAAAGACTTCATCATATTAACATATCAAATATAGCATATAGAATTATAACAGAGATTTCTAAGCCTCAATGAGTATAGTATACAGAAAAAGCAGTGGATTAGAAATAAGGAGGCCTAACATTCTTATCTCAGAATGCTGCTTGATATTATCCATGTGCATTTGGGGATAATTGTTTAATTTCCTGGGCCCTGGCAAGAAAGGGGACAGAAGTAGAAGGCATGCCCATTCTTTTTAGGAGTATGATCCAGAATTTGCGTGTATCTCTTCTGCTCATGTACCTTTGGTCAGAGCTTAGTCAGTTGGTCTGGAAAGGAGGCTAGAATATGTGGTCTGTACCCGTAACTTGTAGGATTGTATTACTAAAGGAATTGGACTCTTGAAGGACAACTAAGAGTTGTTGCATTGTCCCCTTTTATCTGGAATGCAAATGCTCTCTCAGCACTGTCCTTCCTCTCTTACCTCCATGTGCATTTATGCTTAGCCTGGAATTGGGTCATACGGTCACCTTTAGATGCAAGAAAGCTAGGGAAGCAGGAAGCAGGATTGAAAAAACATGATTAGCTTTGATCAAAGGATCCCAGACTTTCTTGGTACACAGCTCCCTTGGGGTCTCAGTAATTTTCTCAAAAGAAAGAAATACATAAAAGCTCTATTTACAACTTAGTGGTCATTTGAATAGATTATACACATAAATTGAAAGAAAGTAATACTTTGTCTGTGTTTAAATAACCATGAGTTACAATGGGATAGATACACCCATCGGGCACTCTGCAACTTCCCAACATTGGAATCAGATTGGACAGTATGATTTGTTGTTCTCCATGCTTTTCATGCCATACCTGTTTATTTGTTTATTTTTTAATCACAGCAACCACTGAAAATCCAGCTTTGCAATGGTATGGCACAGTCTGAAGGAATGTAGTGATTTAATACCCTAAGCTAGTAGTTTGTACACTATCCAACAGATGTTGAGTTGCACTGCTTCTCTTGAAAATTAAACTATGCCATGGCCCCCCAGTGAGTTTACTTTGGCACCCTTGGAGACTGGGCACACCGTTTGGAAATCACGGACTTAGACGAATCGTGATCCATCGTCTGCAACTGGACATACTGCTCCCCCGACAAGAATCAGATTTCTTTTAAAGAGGAAGAAGGGAGAATGGAAATTGTGTAGGAAACTAACAATTTTTGTCTCAGTCTGTCCCAAACAAACTATGTACTCTTAGAACAGGGGTTATGTCTGTTTTTACAACTATCTTATGTAGAACAGTTTTTGGTACTTAGACGTAATTCCGTACATATTTATTAAATGGAGAACTGAAGATATAGGATTATGGGTGTTAACCACAGAATGCCAAATTATAGGAAATTTGTTACCTATACAGTAAGCTTCTGTGTGAATTCAAGGGCCTGGACTAAGCCTTCCTCACCTCTTACTGTCCAGGGTCCAGCAATTATTTGGCACATTCTAGATGACAGAAAAGTGTTGGTGGGATGAATGATTGGATGTCTCAGTGAGAGCTAGTTCTGCCTCCAAACACCATTACAAAGGAGTTTCATTACACGGATAATGAAAATGCTTATTAGTGAACTCTCAGTGTAAATGTCCATGCTGACTGTCAAGAAAGAAAAATAACCACTCTGTCTTATCACTGTGGATCTAAGGCTTTCCTTTGTTACCACAGTCACCACTAGAAAAACTGACAAAAAGAAAAAAGCAGAACTTTTTTGAGATATGAGAAGGACTATTTCCATAATGGTTTACATGGTCAGCAGCTAAACTATCTCACAATTCAGGATCATTCCATAAAGCCTGGAATGTGACTTTTTAAAAAGGAGCCACCAAATTTTCTAAGTATGATAGATATTTGAGCAAAACTTGTATTTCTCCTTTTCCTGGTCCCCTCAGCGCAAATTCATTTTTCTGTATTTTCTGCGTTTTTGCAACAAGAGAAGCCATTTAAGCTCTTTGCCCTTGGTTTCCCTGATCGTAAAGTGTACAGCTCTGTGCCACCCTATGAAAGCATGTGCAAGTGCTAGCATGTTAGAGTTATGTATAGATCTAAAAATTACCTACGGGTGGGCGCCTGGGTGGCTCAGTTGGTTAAGCATCTGCCTTCGGCTCAGGTCATGATCCCAGGGTTGCGGGATCAAGTCTCGCATCGGGCTCCTTGCTCAGCGGGGGGTCTCTTTCTCCCTCTGCCTGCCACTCCCCCTGCTTGTGCTCTCTTTCTCCATCAAATAAGTAAATAAAATCTTTTTTAAAAATTTAAAAAAATGATAAAAAATTTGTTTGTTATTTTATTTTTCTAGTAGTTTATTTAGAAAGTTATTTATATATCTGTCTCTATCACTTATTCAAAAGTATTTTCAAGGCAGAGTCTATGTCCTTTTCATTTTGGAATCCACAGAGCATCGCACAAGACCTGGTACAAAATAGGTATCCAATGTATGTTTGTTGAGTTGGTAAACTATTTCTTATCAATATTTTTCCCAAAGCATGGTGTTTTGTTCATAATAAATTCTCAATGTGTGTATTTTTATTTGTGAGAGCCAAAATCATCTTTACTTTAGTTCCTTCAGTATTCCTGAAAACTAAGGAAAATCAGGAATTATTCTCCCTGTCTTGTAAATGGGAAAATATAATTATCTTTAATGATAGATACCAAATTTTGAACTTGTACTATTAAATAAATACACTAGTTAATATATTTCAAAACATTCTTTGTTTTACTAGAGAATATTATATGTATGTGTATATATGCGTTAATATGTTTTTCTACCAATGTGATTAAAGCTTTCACTGAGCATTTACTAGATGCAGGTCAATGTCCAAATGCCAGACTGATGTTGCAGTCAGTTTTATGTTCCTAAATTTTATTTTTAAATACATTTTTATTTATTGTTTTTCCAAGCACAAAAGCAATACATGCTCATTGCATGTATTTTATATAAATGTAATATAAATATGAACATATATATTGCATGTATCCTATATTTTTTAATGGATCTGCTTACATGTGATAATATTTTGGGTGTGACCTTTTAAGTGAAATTAAATCATACGACTCACACTATTTTGCAATTTCTTTTTTTTCCCACTTTATAGTGTATCTAAACTTTTAAGTGTAAAAGATCTTTCAACTAATAAATATAAATACTCCAGGTCTGTTTAATTGCTAGATCTTACTTTTAGATGTTCACAGTACGCTATACTCCTACTTTAAATTACTTATCACACTTTTAATTTCAGTTAGTACTTGTAAAATTATAGGTCTTATTCCTGTTTCCCTAAATAAATTATAAATTCCATGAATAGCACACACTACCTGAAACTTATACATGTAACAGCAGTAGATGCTGTGAGTGAATGAGTGAATGAATGGGGGGGCCTCCGTCCCAAGACTTTCTTTACAAAGCCTGTGTTCTTGCCATGTTTTCATACTGCCTCTCCTTAGGAATTCCTTTATCTGCTTTATATGCTAAGGTATTCTTATTATTTATGATTATATTATTTTTAATTTTTTTGTTTTAGATTTTATTTATTTATTTGAGAGAGAGAGCGAGTGAGACAGCACAAGCAGGGTGAAGGGCAGAGGGAGAAGCATGTTCCCCGCTGAGCAGGGAGCCCAATGTGGAACTCAATCCTGGGACTCTGGGAACATGACCTGAGCTGCAGGCAGATGCTTAACCGACTGAGCCACCGAGGTGCCCAATTATTTTTAGTTTTATGTAGTATAGTTTAGGTCAATGTGAAATCAGAGAAATGAGCATTTTAGATATTTGGAAGTATAATCATAATAATTACATAATGATAAAAATAATCAACATTTTAAATCTTTTATGTTGTTGGAGCTTACTAATTTTCAAAATTAAAAAGACAATGAAATACATTCCTAAAGTGACTTTATTTCACTTTTCTGACATATTTTTCTGTCCACTCTCTTTCTTCTTTCAAGAAGAAAAAGTTTCTACACTAAAATATTAAATGAAATGATAAATGGCAGAGATAGCTATTTAACCCTAGTAGTTGTTCCCATGGTGCTAGGGTCTTAGATTTGTGACCCTTCACAATGGATGGTCTATTTCCAGCTTGTAACCAGGCATGGCCAATAGCATGCAAATAGAAGTGTCTTGTGGCAGTTTTCATGATCGTTTCTCAGGAGACAGCAGGTTGTATGCCCTTTCACTCTTGTTATCTGCTCCTGTGGAATGCAATGCCGACATCTTGGACTGTGAGCTTGAAGCCTGGTAGGACAAAACTTGGAGATGAACAGGTCCTGGGTTCCTGGCAGCATGGGTTACCTTGTCAGTCATGAACTGCTTCCTGGACGTTTCTATGAGACAAAAATAAGATTTCAACTTTATTAAACTATTGTTTCTGTCATTTGATACCACACCTAATTTTAGCCAATACAGACAATGAGTCTGAAATTTTGAAGAAAGTCCCTGTAAGCTTACTTGCCACAAATAACTGGCTCCTACCAATAGCATTTTACCAAAGAAACTATACGTGGCATTACTCCCTATTTATAGATAAAAAGGGTCAGTGTAGTTTCAATTCAGATTCCAGGTCAGCGCTTTCCACGGGACTGCATTTACATGCCAAGTGACAAGTGGTAAGATGGAATAATCATAGCCTGCTTTTCTATACAGTTCAGTATTTGTTTTAAGATATTAATCTCATCTAGTTTCTCACAACCACTCTTAAAGTAGGTTCATAAATGACAAAGCTGAGGCTAAGACAGTGTCCTCTGTGCATGGTAATAAAACTAGACAGTTGACTAGTTTCCTGGGTTCTCATTCTTTATGCTTTTTATCATATTGTTCGCCAACCTTTTTAAGCCTCATCATAAAGTATATTATCTTACATTTTATTAATCAAATTTGAGAAATTGTTTTTCCCATCTCCATTGTAGACACATGTTCATCTGTACAAGTGAGAGAAGAGCATGAGCACCAAAGAAGACTTTATTGTTTATAAATAAGGTAATGTTTCTCTCTCCCTCTGGGAAGGAGTAGACAAAGAATATATCCAACTTAAAACACGCTGGGTTCAAGGAAACAATAGTACTAATCGTTACCTATACTCTTGACCTAGCTACTGGATAATAACGTATTATTTCCAATCCTCAGAAAATCAAGCCCTCTATTCATTGACTGAAACAGTATAAACCTAATTGAAAAATTCACACGGAGAAAAAAAGCCCAACTGCTGATTTGAGTGTTCTAATTTAATTAAAAATTAATTGAATTAATTAATTTCAAAAACTAATTTTGAAAATTTCAAGCTGAAAATTTTAGTATGCAATTTGCATTTGTGGTCATGCCCTGGTGCTCAAATCTCAGTATTATTCAGTTTCCCGAGGGACCCAAATATGGACAGCCTTAGTAAACAATATTCTCCTCTACTGCCTTTGTGATTGTTTTGGTTACTGCTCCATATTGCTTTTGCTGCAGCCTTTATCAGAAGGACAATCTGTATAGAGAGATATACTGACCTTGACCTTTTTCTCCAACTCACTTTAAAAAGAAACCATTTTGGGGAGTCTCTGATAGCTTCTCTTTTAATTTGTCTGCTTTTCTTACTGTGTATTTTGTTCCTTTTTGCTTGTGTGGAATAGGGATGGAATATTGATGACTGAAAGTTTGGATTTTTTCCAGGCATTTATTTTGGGACAAGCTCTCAGTCTGTTGGCACTAGTACCTACCCACTGCCCTGTCCTCCCCTCCCCACAATATGACAGACTCTTTTTCCCCCATATAGTGGGAAGAGTGGGATTTCTTTTAAGAACCTCTGTAAATTTAAGTATTTACAAGAGGATTTCTGGGAAAACATTAGATAAGGCCCAGGGAACTCATTAAAGATAATAAAACTAGTTGCTCTGACTTTTTTTTAAAGGAAATATTCTTAAACCACTTCCGTGCAGTTCCATCATTAAAGTTGTCTCTAACTTGACCTTCCCTGAATAGCTAATTCTCATGCAACTTCCTTTCCCCTTCTACAGCATGAAGTATTTTACTTAGATGATCTTTCCCCGTTCAGACATTTGCATTTTAAGGAATCGGGAGATGTTGACTCACTGTAGTCCCCTGCTTTTTTTCCACAACCCACTATTCACTTGAAAGTCCAAATTTTTGGTGTTTTTGCTTTCATATTTCCATGCCATGAGAACCTGAGTATGGTGAAGCTTTAAAATGAAAGTTAGAAGCCCTGATTTTTACTGGATAACTTTGACCAATGACCTTTACGTTTCTTATTAGTAAGATGTATATATGATAACTAGGAATCAACTATCTATGCATTTGTTTGGGTTTGTCTAACTAAAGTCAGAGAAGCAGTGATTAATTACTAGTAATTAACGCATAAAAGGACTACAAAGGAAGGGTTTCTCATCATTTAATCGGCTTGGATTAAAGAAAAAGAACAGTTTTTTTCAAACATTATCACATGATTCGTTTTAAAAGACTAGCAACCTTCCTACTGAGGAGTGTAAGATATTTTTTCGAAATGTACTTCCATAATTATAGTGATTTTCCAGCAGTCCCAAGAAAGTAGATAAAATAACATCATAGTTAGTTATATTTATTTATTTTTTTGTCAAAAACAAAAGTAAAGTACCCTCTTTTATGGCTCCTTGATTCTTTCACTCCCTTGCAGAACAAATTTCAGTTCCACATTAGACATAAAAATTCCTTCATTTCATATCTCGACAGTGTCTACCTTCTCTGAACTGTTACGTATTTCTTTTCTTTTTTTTTTTGAACTGTTATGTATTTCTTATATACCTTTGACTTTCACTCTAATCCTTCCTTACATACATTGTTGCTGTTCTCTAGAATGTTTTGAAATGCCTACCATCTTCTAAACTGTATTTAAGTTTGCTAGAAAAAAAGGATTGCATAGTCCACTTACTCCCAAAGTTCTATCTATTATCACAGAATAAATCTTAACAAATAAATCATGACAACTTTCTCCTTAGTTCCTTGGCATTGGAATGTATAAAAATAATTGCTGGGGCAATTAATATTAGTCTACATGAATAAATAAGAAATAGTTAATTTTGATCAGTTTCTTGAAATCGTATTACTTCTTTCAAATATAAACCAGTGCAACCCACTGTAGTAGTGAAGCATCTTTTAGTTATGGGGAGGGAGGGAATAACTAAAGTTTTGCGATCATAATATTTTCCATTTTATAGCGTTTTATATTTTTCAAAACTGTTTTCATGTGCCTTGTAGACACAAAACATATTTTAATATAACAGCACGCCATTTAAAATGAATGTTAGATTTTACTTGAAATACTCTGAGAGATGGTATAGAATGATGGAAGTATTAGAATCAAAGTGCTAGGGTCTGAATCCTGGCCCCACTACTTATAAGCTGTGAACTTTGGCAAGTTACTTAACCTCTCTATATCTCATTTTCCTCATCTGTAAAATAGACATGATTGTAACAATTGGTTGTAATAATTAAATAAATGAATACATATAAGGCACTTAGAATCATGCCTAGAACTTAATTAGCATTGAACAAATAAATGTCTGCTTTTATTACAATTCGGAAAAAAATTTCAATGTTTTATGATTTCTAGCTGAATTCAGATTTATTACCACAAAATTTGTATAAAAAATGGACCAACTGTAGTTGATAATTTCTCTAACTACAATGTGAGAAACATAGATATAACCACAGTGTCTTAACTTTTTCTATAAACTATCCCTTACCAAGTATATAGGATAATTTTTTTATTATATGCTTAAAAAATACTTGATTATTGTCCATTAACTGCATAATTAACTTCCTACTGCTGGATAAATATTTATTGGAACATGTTCATATTTGGTCTCTTTAAATTTGTTTTGCTTTCTTCAATTGTCCTGGGCAAGCTTTCTTTTTTTTTGTCATTTGAAACATGCATAAAAGTAAATATATATATATATATAATCAAAAAAATATATATATTTAAATATATAAATAAAATAAAATAAACATATTATATATATGTTATATATATATTATATATAATTTATATATATATGTTATATATATATTATATATAATTTATATATATATGATATATATAAGATAAAAATAAAATAAATATATACCATCAAACTTTTAGAAAAGTTTGAAAGCTCTCCAATGCCACTCCATTCCTTCCATAAACATCCTTATAATCCTATTCTCCAGAGGTTTGCTACATATCCTCCTTGGTTTTTTATATACTATAGAAGCATAGTCCATAAATATGCATAATAGTACTTTTTTCCCATAAAATTGGGATTATGCCACTCATAATGGTCTTTATGGCCTATTATGTTTTTTTCTTAATATATATATTTTACTAGATTAATTCATATAGTTTTATCCTCATTCATTCTTTTCATTTTTTGTGAAAATTCAGATGCATGTAAAAACATGTCCCAACTGTATATGTATATAAATATATACATAGTGCACATCCCTACATCTACTACTTGGGTTTAGAAAAAGAACATTGCCAAAACATTGGAAATCCTGTCTGTCAGTTCTTTTTTTTTGAATGGCTGCAATGATTTTATGTCTATACCTTTATTTTTTCATTTATCAGTAGATATTTAAGTTTTTCCTAAATTTTTGCTGTTAATAATAATACTATAATGACCGTCTTCTATTTTATTTTTACATTATCATGTAATCGTTGTCTATAGGATGGATTCCTGGAAGTGGGATTACTAGGTAATAGGATATGTACTTTTCAGATTTTAATAGGAAAACTACATTATCCTCCAAAAGTTTATACAAATTTATACTTCCACCAACAATATAAAAGAGAGCTCATTTCTCCACACCCCACACCTGTCCAGCAGTTGCTGATATCAATCTTTTACATTTTTTAAATTTAATTTTGTTATGTTATGTTAATCACCATACATTACATCATTAGTTTTTGATGTAGTGTTCCATGATTCATTGTTTGCGTATAACACCCAGTGCTCCATTCAATACGTGTCCTCTTTAAGACCCATCACCAGGCTAACCCATCCCCCCACCCCTCCACCCACCCTTCTCCCCAGAGCCCTCAGTTTGTTTCTCGGAGTCCATAGTCTCTCATGGTTCGTCTCCCCCTCCGATTTCCCCCCTTTATTTTTCCCTTCCTTCTTCTAATGTCCTCCATGCTATTCCTTGTGTTCCACAAATAGTGAAACCATATGATAATTAACTTTCTCTGCTTGACTTGTTTCACTTAGCATAATCTCCTCCAGTCCCATCCATGCTGATGTAAAAGTTGGGTATTCATCCTTTCTGATGGCTGAGTAATATTCCATTGTATATATGGACCACATCTTTATCCATTCATCTGTTGAAGGGCATCTTGGCTCTTTCCACAGTATGGCTATTGCAGACATTGCTGCTATGAACATTGGGGTGCATATGGCCCTTCTTTTCACTACATCTGTGTCTTTGGGGTGAACACCCAGTAGTGCAATTGCTGAGTCATAGGGCAGCTCTATTTTTAATTTTTTGAGGAACCTCCACACTGTTTTCCAAAGTGGCTGTACCAACTTGCATTCCCACCGACAGTGTAAGAGGGTTCCCCTTTCTCCACAACCTCTCCAACATTTGTTGTTTCTTGCCTTGTCAATTTTTGCCATTCTAACTGGTGCAAGGTGGTATCTCAATGTGGTTTTGATTTGAATTTCCCTGATGGCTAATGATGATGAACATTTTTTCATGTGTCTGTTAGCCATTTGTATGTCTTCTTTTGAGAAGTGTCTGTTCATGTCTTCTGCCCATTTCTTGATTGCATTATTTGTTTTTTGGGTGTTGAGTTTGAGAAGTTCTCTGTAGATCTTGGAAATCAGCGCTTTATCTGTAGTGTCATTTGCAAATATCTTCTCCCATTCTGTCAGTTGCCTTTTTGTTTTGTTGACTGTTTCCTTGGCTCTGCAGAAGCTTTTTATATTTTAACTGATCTGTTTTAGCTGGTGAAGCTCAGCATCTTTTCATATGTTTATTATGTATTTGTACTTCTTTGGTGAATTGTCTGTTCATACCCAAACCCCGTTATTCTATTATTGATTTATGTTTCTTTATTGCTTTGCAGAAATTCTTTATAAAATATGTATAAATGTTTTGTCTGCTATGAGTCATAAGGATTTTCTTTTGGGTATGATTTTAAAGTTTCTTATGCATCATTGAATACATGAAGGCATAGATGCCTTGAAGTTCAAGAATGAATATTTAATAAACCATTTTTTCACACTTCCATTTTCTCACAGTATTTTAACCTTTCACAGCAAAGGTTATTTAAGGAACACGGATTACTGAATCTAAAATTGTATTTGTCATTTTTGTTTCCCTTCCTCGATATACACCTGCATACTAAGTCGTTTGCACTTAATTCTAACCATTCTCATAGACAGAGGGAATTTATCACTATACCGAATAAATCACTATATAGAAACTACACATTCCTCAATAAAGGGGCAATTATATTAGCTTAGAGTTAAGAGTCAAGACTTCAAATTATTTTTCTTAAGTGTCCTAATATGTACCTCTAACCATCTCTTTGTATTTTCTATTTCTAGAATTATTTTGTTAAGAAAAAAATTTTGGACATGATAGAGGGGTGATAAAGACCTTAGAAAAACTAACAATTTATTAAAAAGTAACTTGAACACTTTATATAGTACCAATATAAATGAATAATTACTCTTTTCAGAGAGGAAGCTGCTTCACTCGATTCTTACAAAAACAAAACAAAAAAAGGACACACACACACACTTTTGCAAGAGGTATTGAGTTAGAACTGTAGACAATTTTCTTTCCTTTTCCTTTTAAATTTATGGGTTATATATCTTTTAGAAGCAGGGAATATGTTTTATCAGTAGACTGTAGATAGAACAGATATTCTATCTCTTGAATTTCTAAAATTTAAGTCTTCAAATTTTATTAAAAATTGTTGTCTATTATCTATAGAAAATAGAATAACATATTTTGAGAAATAGGAAAATCTGATCTATAATTTCTTAAGACTATAATGTGCTTCATGGTAATTTCTTTTTAAATGCTTTAATGTATTTAATGTGATTTTAACATCTTTAATATGTTAGAAAATAAATGTATTCTCTATTTTTTCATCCTCTGCTAATTGTGTTCTGTTTGTTGTTTAGTTCATATGCATGAAATAACTAAACTCTGGCAAGAGTTTTTAGCTGGGTTCAGCTTGTAGTAAGCCAAAAGATTTTGAAAGAAGATGGGCATTCTTTAGCTTCCAAAATGTTGACTCTGGATTCAGCAGCCACCAAGTAATAATAGACTACCCACTGACTTAAAGGTCAGAATCATAGAATGATTAGAACATCATGATTATGTGAAGAAAAAAACATTACATCATCTTGTGCCAAGGTTGAACTGGATTGTGTTCTCTGACCTACTTTCCTTAGATTGGTTTGGTCTCTATGGTCAGAACATGTACCAGAATTCTCTGGAGACTATGGTTATTATTTAAAATGTGCAGATTTTTTAAAAAAATATTTTATTTACTTATTTGAGAGAGAGAGAGAGAACACAAGTGGGGGGAAGGGCAGAGGGAAAGGGAGAGGGAGCAGACTCCCCACTCAATTGTGGGATCGTGACCTGAGCCAAAGGCAGTTGCTTAACTGACTGAGCCGCCCTAGGCACCCCATAAAATTTGAAGATTTTAAAGAAGTCATATATTAATGATTCTTACCTTTCCAGCAGTACTATTCACATGGTTAATTTGTCAACAACTATGTGCTATAAAGAACCTAACACTGTGCAAAAACGAAGACAAGCAATATTACTGGAAGCCTTGATGTAGGCTAATATTATAAACTTCACTGGTATTTGTATAGGTTATACAGGTCATGTTATTTTGTTTATATATTTTGTTTATATATTTTAAGTAACTTTATTATATATAGTGCACATGCATACAATTCATCCTTTTAACATGTACAGTTTGGTGAGTTTTAGTAAATTCACAGAGTTGTACAACCATCACCAATATTTAATTTCAAAACACTATCATCACCCCAGAAGGAAACCCTGCACTATTATCAGTCACTCCCCAAAGTTGGTTCTTTGGGATAAGCTTCTGACTAGACTGACCAAGAAAAAAAGAGAGAAGACACAAATAACAAATGGAGGTTTCCTTTTTTTTTTAAAGATTTTTTAAAAATTTATTTATTCGAGACACAGAGATACAGAGAGAGAGAGAGGACATGAGCAGGGGGAGAAGCAGGGAGGGGAAGAAGCAGGCTCCCCACTGAGCAGGGAGCCCGATGCGGGGCTTGATCCCAGGACCCTGGGATTATGACCTGAGCCGAAGGCAGACGCTTAACCATCTGAGCCACCCAGGTGCCCCACAAATGGAGGTTTCTAAAGAGATAAGAAAAGACTATCATTAGTATTATTAAACACCTTCAGCAAGAAACTTGAAAATTTAAATGGAATGAACAAATTCCTAGGAAAACACAATTTACTAAAAGTAAAGAGAAAAAATAGAAAACTTTGGAGAGTCATAACTCTTACAGAAAATGAATCCATATTCAAAATCCTTTCCACAAAGAAAAGTCCAGGTCCAGATAACTTTACCAATGAATTCTATCAAAAATTTAAGGAAGAGATGGATCTGTTCCAACAGAAACTGTTAGAAAGAATAGAAAGTGAGCTACTTCTTTAATGAGGCCAACATAACTATGTTACCAAAATCCAGTGGTATTATGGGAAATGAAAATTATAGGAAGAAAGAAAAATTGTGAGAGAAAACATGATTATTTTAATAGATGCAGAAAAAGCATTTGATAAATTTATCATCGTTTTATTGTTAAAAATCTTAGCTAACTAGGAAGAGAAAGGAACTTCATTAATCTGATAAGGATCTCTACAAAGAAACAATTAGCAATTATACTTAATGGAGATTCACTAAAAGCTTTATCTTTGAGATCTGGAATAAGGCAAGGATGATCACCATCAGCCCTTGTATTCAACCTTGTGCTGGAGGTCTGAGCAGGGTCAGTCAGGATTAGAGAGGAATTAATAAAATTGCCATTATTTGTAAATAGTGATTGTGTTGAGTGAAACTTCAAAAGCATCTACAGATAAATGATTGGAAATAACAAATCTGGTGAATAGAAAATCAGTATTAGGCAACCAACTACTAATCTGAGATCTCTAAGTATTTCAGAGTCTTCTTGATGTTAACAGGGCCCAAACCCTTGATTTTTTTTCTCTAAAACGTGTCTCACCTCCATCCTAGTGCCCTCATTTCTGTCAGTGGCAACACCATTTACCTAGTTACCCAAGCCAGAATTAAAGGGTAGGACTGCTTCTCGTCTTTGTAGAAATCAGAAAGAGGCACCCTTCATACATGCATGTAGCCCATGGCAGGGGACAGGACTTTGTGAGCTAAATATGTGCTGGATTTCAGCTCCATGTGCCCTTGTCAGCCAGGCACTCTTATGCAGTGAACATCCCTCACAACCATATGTGGCAGGCCTGTTCTGATCTTCCCCCTTTTTTTGGTTTTCCCAAAGTCAGTTAATTCATGAATACTGGCAAGTCTATCTCCAAAATATATCTTGAAACCACTCTCTTCTCTTCTTCTCCACTCCTTCCACCTCAGTCTGGGCCATCACCCTCTCCCACCCCAACTACTGTGCAACACCATCCTGGCTGGTCACTCTGTTTCTCCTCTTGTTCGCCTCCGATCTGTTCTCCATATAGCAGGTGAAGTGATCATCTTAAAACATAAATACAGTAACACCAGTCTCCTGCTTAACTTCTTCAACGGCTTCCCATGTCACTCAGAAATAACAACAAAAACGCCAAACTCTTTACTATGAACTGTAAGGCCCAGCATGATCTGCCTCTGTCTCTGTTTTCAGCCTCATCTTGTGCCACTGGTCTCTGCCCACTCTGCTCTGGCCACTCTAATCTTATTTCAGTTTAATTAATTTGCCAAAGATCCTAACTGCCTCAGACTTTTGCACCTGCGGGTCCCTCTTTTTGAATGGTAAGAATGACCAGAATTTATTTTGCTCCTGCTGTGTGCCAGGCACTGTTCTAAGTGCCCTCCGTATATGCACACATTTAATCCTCACAACAGCAGGATGGAATAGGTACTATCATGCTCCACATTTTACAGATGAGGAAACAAAGACACAGAAAGGTTAAACAAATTGCCCAAAGTCCCACAGTTTGTAACTGATGAAACCAGGATGCGCTTCTCCACGCTTTGTACAGCAGTCTCCTCTCATCCTCTGGGTGTAAGCATATCAGTCCCATCCTTCCCTGGCCACTGTATCTGAGATGATCTCACTGTTGGTCACCATCTCAGCTCCTAGCCTGTCTTTTTCTCCCCATCTTCTCTCATGAGAATAGAAGGAACTTACTACATAAGCATCAGTATGCTAAATGCTTTAAAATACAAAATGGCGAGGGGCACCTGGGTGCCCAGGACTTGCCATGAAGACCTAACAACTGTTTTGGTCCACTCTGTTGTAAATCTCCTTACATGGAGTTTATTCTATTGTCTCTCTGCTCTTCCAAGTGACTGTACCCCTGCATCAGCCTTTGACCCCTGGACCATGCCTCAGTGTTGGCCCAGATGGTCCACATTGCCTTTGGGGTCAGATAGAGAGGGATATTTTAGGCAATGCCACAGTGAATATCAGCCTGATTTCAAGGAAAAAAAAAAAAAAAGAAAGAAAAGTAGAGTCATGGGAGAGAGTCCAGAGTACAAACCCGACAATTTAATCTGGAAACATCTGTTTGTCTTAAAGCCCACTTTTCATAGCCTTGTGTATATGTACCACACATGTGCGCTCATGCATGCATCCTTCTGTTCATTTATTTCTTTGGGCACCTACTGAGCTTGATCATTATGCTAGGCTCTGGGATAAAAAGATTTTAGAACAAAGACATTTTCCCTGCTCTTCAGATTGCTGATAATCTGGGAAGGAGAGATAGTTCCATGAATGATAATTATAAAATATAGAACAAATGTGTCAAAATAAAGGGGCGTCTTGCTGGCTCGGTTGGAAGAGTGTGTGACTCTTGATCTCAGGGTCATGAGTTTGAGCCCTGCATTGGGTGTAGAGACTACTTAAAAATAAATAAATAAAACTTAAAAAAATAAATACGTCAAAATAAATATGCACAGGTCTAATGGTAACAGAGGAGAGGGTACAATCTTAAAGGTGACATCTAGCACCCGACAGAATCCCAAAATGTTAAATATTTCATGCACAGCTTTCCATAACCTGCCCCACTTTTCCAACCTTCTTTCTTTCATTTTTTTTTTAATTTCTTTATACAATTATGCTCTCTAAACTCCAACCAGATGTGACACTACCACAGAAGATGTTCATCGGGAACTTTAGTTTTTATCTTATTTTATCTTATTTTATTTTAATTCAAGGTTGTGAAGGAAGGCTGATTTATTTGGGGGAGGAAATTTGATAGAATAGCTTTGTCTTAAATATAGTCAACTTCCTACCAGCATTATGTATCGTCCCAAATGGTAAATAATCTTAGCTTCACAGATAACCTTAAAATCGTGCATTGTTAGATTTAGAATGCATTTTTTTTTTGCTTTCCTGCTCTATCATCTCACCTAGGAGATATACCTTATAGGCTTTCCCTTTTTCAGGGTGTCAGCATTTAAAATTTAAAATTAACATGCCTTTTCTAACCATATGCCAATGTTGATAAGTTTCTGATGGATGATGAGGAAGGAAACTGTCTGAGGACTAAACTTTGTCTTGCATAATCCCCAAACGAATATATGTTTAAGGGGCTGTTTTCATTGTTCTTGTGTGTGTGTCTGTGTATGTGAAGTCAGGATATGAACAGCTTGCAGAAAAATAGTCTAACTCCTATACCGGAGAGGTCTATGAAATATTCAATAGCAGTGTTCACAAAGTGTATTTTCGAAACAACCTTTGGGTGGAGTTCTATCACTGCCAACGGATTTAGTTGTTGTGGTTTATTCTAACACTTACTGTCACTTTGAACAATTAAGTTTGTTTGATCCAACGTTAGAAGACTGCGTTTCATGAGAACCAAGACAACATCTACTCTAGGTGTCTGGGCCAGCAGTGTGCGTCACACCAGAGACAGCCTGCCCAGCCACTTCTTTCCGGTTCCTGTTTTTGTCTGAAAAATGGCAAAGTTGGGAATTAAAAATTAGTTGTAAAAGCCCCCAGTGTGATTCTTTGTAGCCAAATGTAAATGTAAACAAAAGCATACTTGGTTTGGAAATCAAATATAAAAGTGCATACAGTATCCATTCGTCTTTATTTTTATTTTTTAAATAATTTTTTAAGATTTTATTTATTTATTTGAGAGAGATAGTGAGTGAGAGAGAGAGCACGAGCCGGGGGAGGAGCAGAGGGAGAAGCAGACTTCCTGCTGAGCGGGGAGCCAGATGCAGGGCCCAATCCCAGGACCCTGGGATCATGACCTGAGCTGAAGGCAGACGCTTAACCGACTGAGCCACCCAAGCGCCCCAGTATTAATTCCTTTTTAAAGAAAATTTAAATATATGTGATGAAATAGCTCAGTTACTCCCTCTTCCTTTTGTGTTTTCAACCTTTATCAGAGCACTGGTTCTCCAGCCTTTGATTACAAACGTGCTCTAGTTTCCCTTTGCCTGACACACTTTCCCTGGTAACCAACTACACTACTTCTTTACGTCCCCTTTTTAATCTCATTCTTCACCAAATACAATCTGACCCTGCCCTCAAGAAACTGCTTCATCAGAACTGGCCAATCCTCCAACCCCATTTATTGCTCTCAGGTCATCATTTGATCCACTTTTTTTCTGAAGCCTTCAACACCAACGACCTCTTCTCCTAACTGTTAACTCTCAGATTATCTTTCCACCCTCTTCTTCCCTCTCTGACTCTAAAATTGTATTTGTGCTTTGTGCATTTCTCAGGTTCCTATCTTTGGCCCTTTTCTTTCCTCCCTCTATACTCTCACTTGACAACCTTATTTTCTTCTACAGTTTTTTTCCCTATAGTTTTTTAACCTTAAAAAGAACCTTAAAAAAAAAGCAGTGAATGTCCTTTGTAACTATATAAAGAATACAGTAGACTATCCAGTAAAAGATTAGCTGTCTTTCCCTCCTCCCATACATTTATTCTGTATGTATATATGTGTGTTTTCATATTTACATATATATGCATACAGTAATATATTTATACATATGTGTATTTACATATATATTTTATTACAAAAGTTGGATCATGTTACATATTGTTCTACAACTGGTATTTTTTTCTTTATAACAAATCATGAATATCTTTCCTAATTGATGTATATGGAACTATTTAATCTTTTAAAGGGCTGCATAGTATTCCATTGCATGGAAGTACCAGACTTCTAAACTCCTTATGGATATATTCACATGGTTATCCCACCAGCTAGTCAAAATCAATCATCAAAAGCCCAAAATTATAATTTGCATTCTAGATTATGGAATGTTGTGTATCTCTACCTGTCGTCCATAGCTTGATTAATAATGTCACCATTCGTTGACATGTGAAATGTGAATGCTAGCACTAACATTCTCCCAAGTTGTGGACATAAATTTTACTGTCCATTAGAAAACCTGCCTCTGGGTATGCCACAGATGCTTCAGAATCTGCCTGTCCCAGAAAGAATCTTCACTGGGTGGCACAGCTCTCAATTTGAGTAATTCAATCAAAACGCCTGGGACTTGGCTGTTTCACATCCCATGTCACTGAGCTTGTTCAGTTTTATCAATGAATATCTCTTGATTTTATTCTATCTAGTCTTTCTCTTTTATTGTTGTCTTAGTAGGATTTTGTTCTCTTTCGTCTGACCTGTTGCAACAGTCTCTTTACCATTACCATTCTCTCCTCACCTCCTCTCTCCTCCCCCGTGACCCATCCATTCGCCAAGCTTTCATGAGCCTGCTTCTCATCTAAAGGGTAAATAGAGCTACCAGTTACTATGCAGCCTAAAGACCTTCACTGACTCCCATCCATACACAGAATAAAGTTCACACTCTTTAGCTTGCAGTGCAGAGCCTTTTTATCCCCTACCTAGCTCTCTATCCTCATTCTCATTTCCTTTTAATTCCCAGTTCTTCTCTCTTGCAATTTATGCTTTTGCAATTCCAAAATACTTACACACACACACACACACACACACACACACATACAGGAGAAGGTTTCTAAAACCTCCACATACTTACAAATGTTAAGTCCTCTCGGTGAGATGGTCCACTGCACCTGCTTTCCTTGAAAACTCCTATTTATTCTTCAAAGTCCTACTCCACCATCTTTTGCTCAATGCAGTCTTCCCTCACTTTCCCTAGACAAAATAGATTCCTTCTTTCTTTACTATTTGTGAACTTTCCACACACATTATTGCATATATATGTATATACATACATATTATTGCATATTATATTATTTATCTATATTATATTCTATTTCCTTAACTGTCATCCTTAATTCTTTGATAGTAAAGACCAGATATTAATTCATATTTGTATATTTAACATCTACCACACTTCTGGCACATGATAAATGCTCAGTAAATTTTTATTGGGGTAAATTGAGTAATGACTTTATTCCTTTGTCTCCCTGAGCATCTACATCTCTTTACAATGCCACCTCCTCTTTTTAGTGTCTCTTTCACTTCATTCCCACCACCATAGACATAGACAAGAACTCATTTCCTTTCATCTATGCACTCAGCAGCATCTTTGTTAAATATGTGTGGTTTGGAGAACATAAACTTATGGAAAACATGGTGGCTGGCTGGAGAAGCCTGTGACAACTCTCTGGGCAACAGACAGACAAACAGACCAATCACTGAAATAACTTTGGCCCATAATTTTCTCCTAATCTTCTGTTCCTTTCACAGTACCTTCAGAGTATTCCTCATAGCTCTGATCATATTACTTTTGAGCTCAAAACCCTATACTTTCTGTTTATTGAGAATAAAAATTCACATTCAGACTGGCGTTCAAGACTTTGCCTTTTACACCCTACTCACCTCTCTCCTTTCCTCCACTACTTCCTAATCCTACCCACCCTTCAAAGATGAATTCCTATATAGTTTCCATGAAGTCTCCCAGAATCCTTCTAGGAATAATTAGCACACCACTTCTTTTTTCCTTCCATTAATGTGCATCCTTCTTGTGTTATAATTACTTATGTCTACATCTGTCTCCATTATTGGGGGGGCAGCAATGAGATGTGGGCACTTTTTTTTCTTTTTTGGCTTCACAAAATCAATACTGACAGAAATATACTAGGCTTTTGAATTTGAATCTTACTTCTTATTCCATTTGAGGATTGTTCACTCTTCCATCTACATAGTTCTCAGTGATATTTCTGTCTACTAGCTGTACAGAATCAAATACCATGACGGTAAAATTTATATTTTATAAGGACTATGATTATTTTATAAAATAACTTCACAGCAAATTTAACTAATTCCCTAAAAAAGACGTTATTGCCTAGTGAAATTACATAGCAACAGACCTTTGTTAATGAAGAGTAATTATTGTAGTGTGGTAATCTCAAATGCAAAATAGTGTTGTAATAAAGTATATGTATCACACTTGCCAAAGTGAATTAATATTGCTTACTCTTTTGATTAAAAGATCAAAGATTCTTTAATCGTGTCTTTGCACATTTTGCATGTAATCTGCTGAATCCAGTAGTAAGTGATAACAAGCCTATTGTTTATGTAAATGTTCACAAGCCTGACAGTAATGAAGCTTGGATTAGCTTTTACAAAGGACTGAGGTGTGCAAATACATGTATGCAGGGTAGGGAATTTTTTTTTTTTTTTTTTTTTTTTTTTGCCATTTGAGAGCCCTTTACTGATGCAAAAGTGATTTTATATTGCTGTTAGATCTTTATTTGATACATTGGCCTAGAAGACAAATTACTGGACAGAGTTGATGTGAAGCTCAAGTACAAATATGGAGAGTTTTGGCAGAATTGTATGAAAGAGACGAGTTGTGCTTTTTACATTTAAATTATATGTTATTCATCTGGATACACTAAACTTCTTACCATTAGAAATCAATTTTTCTTTCAAGGTATGTATTTTATTGACATTTCCTTCTATTTCTATTTTGAGAGGTAATTCAGCTGTTATAGGAAATGGAACATGGGGTTTAGAGTCTGAGTATCCTCCCCTTTAATTCTGGCTCTGCCGCTTATTAACATTGTGACTGTGGGCAAGGTATTTACATTCTCTTAACTTCAGCTTCCTCATTTAGAAACCCTTAAAGGGGGGCAACTGGGTGGCTCAGTCGGTTAAGCAGCTGCCTTTGGCTCAGGTCATGATCTTGGGGTTCTGGGATCGAGCCCCACGTCTGGCTCCCTGCTCAGCAGAGAGCCTGCTTCTCCCTCTCCCTCTGCCTACTTGTGCTCTCTATCTCTCTGTCAAATAAATAAATAAAATCTTAAAAAAAAAAAAGAAACCCTTAAAGGATTGTTGTGAAGATTAAATTACATAAAACTGTGTAAAGCATCTGGCACAACAGTTGACACATGATATTGACTGCTCAGCAGCAACCACTGGTCTCATCAATATCATCATCATCATTGGGCTGTGTTCCTTAGACTATCTTTTTTGTTATAGTGAACTGGGGAATGGAAAAACCTAGGTCCATAATCTGAATTCATAACAAATGGGGTAAAATGTTAACAATAAGTGAATCTGGGTGAATAGTGTATGAATGTTCTTTGAATTATTTTTATTCTTGCAACATTTCTATAAATGAGACAGAAGAGAGAATTGATGATATAGAAGACAAAATGATGGAGAATAAAGAAGCTGAGAAAAAGAGAGATAAACAACCACTGGATCATGAGGAGATAAGTGATACCATAAAGCAAAATATAATATTGTTTTGGGATAATTGGGATCCCAGAAGAAGAGGAAAGAGACAGAGAGAAAGAGAGGGAAGGAGGGAAACAGAGAGGCAGAAGGTTTATTGGAGCAAATTATAGCAGAGAACTTCCGTAATCTGGGGAAGGAAACAGGCATTCAAGTCCAGGAGGCACAGAGAACCCCCCTCAAAATCAATAAAAATAGGTCAACACCTCAACCTATAATAGTGAAACTTGAAAATCTCAGAGACAAAGAGAAAATCCTGCAGCTTGGGACAAGAGGTCTGTAACCTACAAGAGTAGAAACATTGGATTGGCAGCAGACCTATCCACAGAGACCTGGCAGTCCAGAAAAGACTGGCATGATATATTCAGGGTGCTAAAAGATAAAAATATGCAGCCAAGAATACCTTATCCAGCAAGGCTGTCATTCAGAATAAAAGGAGAGATAAAAAGCTTCCAGGACAAAAGGAACTAAAAGAATTTGTGATCACTAAACCAGCCCTGCAAGAAATATTAAAGGAGATCCTTTAAGCTAAGAGAGAGCCCCAAAGCAACATAGACCAGAAAGGAACAGAGACAATATACAGAAACAGTGACTTTATAGGTAATACAATGGCACTAAATCATATCTTCTAATAGTTACTCTGAATGTAAATGGGCTAAATGCCCTAATCAAAAGACACAAGGTATCAGATTAGATAAAAAAACAAGACCCATCAATATGCTGTCTGAAAGAAACTCATTTTAGACCCAAAGACATGTCCGGATTTAAAGTGAGGGGGTGAAAAACCATTTATCACGCTAATGGGCATCAAAAGAAAGCTGGGGTGGCAATCCTTATATCAGACAAATTAGATTTTAAAACAAAGACTGTAATAAAAGAAGAGGAAGGACACTATATCATAATTAAAGAATCTATCTAACAAGACGATCTAACAATTGTAAATATTTATGCCCCTAACATGGTAGCAGCCAATTATATAAGCCAATTAATAACAAAATTAAAAAAAAACCCACATTGATAATAATACAATAATAGTAGGGGACTTCAACACCCCCCTCACTGCAACAGACAGATCATCTAAGCAGAAGAAGGAAACGAGGGCTTTGAATGACACACTGGACAAGATGGACTTCACATATTCAGAGCATTCCATCCTAAAGCAACAGAATACATATTCTTCTTGAGTGCACATGGAATATTCTCCAGAATAGATCGCATTCTGGTCACAAATCAGGCCTCAAACGGTACCATAAGATTGGGATCATTCCTGCATATTTTCAGACCACAATGCTTTGAAAGTTGAACTCAATCACAGGAGGAAATTTGGAAAGAATTAAAATACAAGGAGGCTAAAGAGCATCCTACTAAAGAATGAATGGGTCAACCAGGAAATTAAAGAAGAATTTAAAAAATTCACAGAAACAAATGAAAATGAAAACACAACTTTCAAAATCTTTGGAATGCAGCAGAAGCAGTCCTAAGAGGGAAGTATATAGCAATACAAGACTTTCTCAAGAAACAAGAAAGGTCTCAAATACACAACCTAACCTTACACCTAGAGGAGCTGGAGAAAGAACAGCAAATAAAGCCTAAACCCAGCAGAAGAAGAGAATCAATAAAGATTAGAGCAGAAATCAATGAAATAGAAACCAAAGGACAGTAGAACAGATCAATGAAACTAGGAGCTGGTTCTTTGAAAGAATTAATAAAATTGATAAACCCCTGACCAGACTTATCAATAAGAAAAGAGAAACGACCCAAATAAATAAAATCATGTATGAAAGAGGAGAGATCATAACCAATACTGAAGAAATACGAACATTTATAAGAACATATTATGAGCAACTATATGCCAAAAATTAAGCAATCTGGAAGAAATGGATGCATTCCTAGAGATGTATAAACTACCAAAACTGAACCAGGAAGAAATAGAAAACCTAAACAGACCCATAACCAGTAAGGAAATTGAAGCAGTAATCAAAAATCTCCCAAAAAACAGGAGTCCAGGGCCAGAAGGCTTCCCACGGGAATTCTACCAAACATTTAAAGAAGAATTAATACCTAGAGGTGCCTGGGTGGCTCAGTTAAGCGTCTGCCTTTAGCTCAGGTCATGATCCTGGAGTCCCAGGATTGAACCCCACATCTGGCTCCCTGTTTGGTGGAGAGTCTGCTTCCTCACCCTCTGCCCCTCCTCCTGCTCTCTCTCTGTCTCTCTCTCTCTCACTCTCTCTCACTCACTCTCTCAAATAAATAAATAAATAATTTTTAAAAAAAGAATTAATACCTATCCTTCTGAAGCTGCTTCAAAAAATAGAAATGGAAGGAAAACTTCCAAACTCTTTCTATGAGGCCAGCATTACTTTGATTCCAAAACTAGAAAAAACCCCATCAAAAAGGAGAATTACAGACCAGTATCTCTGATGAACATGGATGCAAAAATTCTCACCAAGATACTAGCCAATAGGATCCAACAGTACATTAAAAGGATTATTCATGGGGCGCCTGGGTGGCTCAGTCATTAAGCATCTGCCTTTGGCTTAGGTCATGATCCCAGGGACCTGGGACCGAGCCCCACATCAGGCTCCCTGCTCATCGGGAAGCCTGCTTCTCCCTCTCCCACTCCCCCTGCTTGTGTTCCCTCTCTCGCTGTGTCTCTCTCTGTCCAATAAAAAAAAATCTTTAAAAAAAATAATAAAAGGATTATTCACCACGACCAAGTGAGATTTATTCCTGGGCTGCAAGTGTGGGTCAACCTCTGCAAATCAATCAATGTGATACACTACATTAATAAAAAAAAGGACAAGAAACATATGATCCTCTCAATAGATGCAGAAAAAGCATTTGACAAAGTACAACATTCTTTCTTGATTACAACTCTTCATAGTGTAGGGATAGAGGGAACATACCTCAGTATCATAACAGCCGTATAGAAAAGCCCACAGCAAGTATCATTCTCAGTGGGGAAATCTTTTCCTCTAAGGTCAGGAACATGGCAGGAATGTCCACTCTTATCACTGCTGTTCAACATAGTACTAGAAGTCCTAGCCTTAGCAATCAGACAACGAAAAGAAATAAAAGGCATCTGAATCAGCAAAGAGGAAGTCAAACTCTCACTGTTTGCAGATGACATGATACTCTATGTGAAAAACCTAAAAGACTCCACCCCAAAATTGCTAGAACTCATACAGGAATTCAGCAAAGTGGCAGGATATAAAATAAATGCACAGAAATCAGTAGTATTTCTATACACTAACAATGAGAAAGAGAAAGAAGAAAGAGAGATTAAAGAGTTGATCCCATTTACAACTGCATCCAAAACCATAAGATACCTAGGAATAAACCTAACTAAAGAGGCAAAGGATCTGTACTCAGAAAACTATAGAACACTCATGAAAGAAATTGAGGAAGACACAAAGAAATGGAAAAACATTTCATGCTCATGGATGGGAAGAACAAATATTGTTAAAATGTTTATGCTACCTAGAGCAATGTATACATTCAATGCAGTCCCTATCAAAATACCATCAACTTTTTTCACAGAGTTGGAAAAAATAATCCTAAAATTTGTATGGAACCAGGAGAGACCCTGAATAGTCAAAGGGATGTTGAAAAAGAAAACCAAAGCTGGTGGCATCACAATCCCAGACTTCAAGCTCTATTACAAAGCCGTAATCATCAAGACAGTATGGTACTGGCACAAAAACAGACACATAGATCAATGGAACAGAATAGAGAACCCAGAAATGGACCCTCAACTCTATGGTCAACTAATCTTTGACAAAGCAGGAAAGGATATCCAATGGAAAAAAAGACAGTCTCTTCAACAAATGGTGTTGGGAAAATTGGACAGCCACATGCAGAAGAATGAAACTGGACCATTCTCTTACACCACACACAAAATTAGACTCAAAATGGATGAAAGACCCCAATGTGAGATAGGAATCCATCAAAATCCTTGAGGAGAACACAGGCGGCAACCTCTTCGACCTCAGCTGCAGCAACTTCTTCCTAGAAACATCACCAAAGGCAAGGGAAGCAAGGGCAAAAATGAACTATTGGGACTTCATCAAGATAAAAAACTTTTGCACGGGAAAGGAAACAGTTGACAAAACCAAAAGACAACCGACAGAATGGGAGAAGATATTTGCAAAAGGCATCAGATAAAGGGCTAGTATCCAAAATCTATAAAGAACTTATCAAACTCAACACTCAAAGAACAAATAATCCAATCAAGAAATGGGCAGAAGACATGAACAGACATTTTTCCAAAGACATCCAAATGGCCAACAGACACATGAAAAAGTGGTCAACATCACTCAGCATCAGGGAAATACAAATCAAACCACAATGAGATACTACCTCATACCAGTCAGAATGGCTAAATTTAACAAGTCAGGAAACGACAGATGTTGGCAAGGATCCGGAGAAAGGGGAACCCTCCTACACTGTTGGTGGGAATGCAACTCTGGAAAACAGTATGGAGCTTCCTCAAAAAGTTGAAAATAGAGCTACCCCATGACCCAGCAATTGCACTATTAGGTATTTACCCCAAAGATACAAATGTAGTGATCTGAAGGGACACCTGCACCCCAATGTTTATAGCAGCGATGTCCACAATAGCCAAACTATGGAAGAACTAAGATGTCCATCAACAGATGAATGGGTAAAGAAGATGTGGTGTATATATACATATATAATGGAATATTAATCAGGCATCAAAAAGGATGAAATCTTACCATGTACATTGATGTGGATGGACCTGAAGAGTATTATGCTGAGTGAAATAAGTCAATCATAGAAAGACAATTATCATATGATCTCACTAATATGTGGAATTTAAGAAACAAAACAGAGGATCATAGGGGAAGGGAGGAAAAAATAAAACAAGATGAAATCAGAGAGGGAGACAAACCATAAGAGACTCTTAACTATAGGAAACAAACTGAGGGTTGCTGGAGGGGAGGAAGGTGGGGGGATAGGGTAACTGGGTGATGTACATTAAGGAGGACACGTGATGTAATGAGTACTGGGTATTGTATAAGTCTGATGAATCACAGACCTCTACCTCTGAAACTAATAATACATTATATGTTAATTAATTGAATTTAAATTTTAAAAAGATGAAAAGGTAACACACACACACACAGAAAGAAAAGTACAGAACAGGCAAATCCATAGGCTCAGAAAGCAGATTAGTGATTGCCAGGGGCTGGAGGGAAGGCAATGACTGCTTAATGGGTACAGAGTTTACTTTTTGGGGTGATAAAAATGTTCTGGAACTAGACGGTTATACAACATTATGAATTATATACCTTAAAATGGTAAGTTTTATGTTACGTGTTTTTTACAATTATGTATAAAAATTTTTTGATCCATTTATAGTTGGTTTAAAAAATTAGGTAGGAATCAGCTTCAGGTTTTTTCCAACTAGCCAGTCAGTCACCACAGCATCTAAATGATAAATTTGTTTTGAGTCACTGATTTCAAATGCCTCTTTTCATCATGTTCTGTATTCTTATATTAATTTGAGTCTTTTCCTGGACTTTCTCTTCTGACCCAGAGTTCTATCTGCCTCTTCCTATACCAATACCATACTGTTTTATGTAATGTAGCTTTACATTACATTTTGATATATTGCAGGACCAGTTCTCTGTTCAATTCTTCACTCCCAAAACACTTCCTTTGCAGAATTTTCCTGGAAATTTTTGTACTTTAATTATACAAGATAAATAATATAATCTTCATTCAATTTTCTTGTTAAAGCTGTTACAATTCTTTTAATAGACTTTATTTTTTTAAAGCACTATTAGGTTCACAGCAAAAATGAATGGAAAGTACAGAATTCCATATACTCCATGACCTCCCCCAACACACACAGATACACATACACACACACACACATAGACAGACATTCACAACCTTCCCGTCATCTAGCACCAGAGTGGTGCATTTGTTATAATGAATGAGCCATCACTGGTGCATCATTATCACCTAAATGCATAGTTCACATTAGGGTTCCTTCTTGGTATCGTACTTTGGAGTGTACATTGTTCACTCTTGGTATTGTACATTTGGCTTTTGACAAACGTATAATAACATGTATCCATCATTGCAATATCATACAGAATACTTTCACTGCCCAAAAAATCCTCTGTGCTCCTACGGGGTATTTACCCCAAAGATACAAATGTAGTGATCTGAAGGGGTACATGCACTCCAATGTTTATAGCAGCAATGTCCACAATAGCCAAACTATGGAAAGAGCCAAGATGTCCATCAACAGATTAATGGATAAAGAAGATGTGGTATATATATACAATGGAATATTATGCAGCCATCAAAAAACCCCCCAAAATCTTGCCATTTGCAACTACGTGGATAGAACTAGAGGGTATTATGCTAAGCAAAATAAGTCAGAGAAAGACAAGTATCATATGATCTCACTGATATGAGGAATTCTTAATCTCAGGAAACAAACTGAGGGTTGCTGGAGTGGGGGTTGGGGTGGGAGGGATGGGGTGGCTGGGTGATAGACATTGGAGAGGGTATGTGCTATGGTGAGCGCTGTGAATTGTGTAAGACTGATGAATCACAGACCTATACCTCTGAAACAAATAATACATTATATGTTTAAAAAAAAAAAAAGAAGATAGTACGAGGGGAAAAATGAAGGGGGAGAAATCGGAGGGGGAGATGAACTATGAGAGACTATGGACTCTGAGAAACAAACTGAGGGTTTTAGAGGGGAAGGGGGTGAGGGGGATGGGTTAGCCCAGTGATGGGTATTAAGGAGGGCACGTATTGAATGGAGAACTGGGTGTTATACGGAAACAATGAATCATGGATCACTACATCAAAAACTAATGATGTAATGTATGGTGAATAACATAGCATAATAAAATAAAATTTAAAAAAATATCCTCTGTGCTCTGCCTATTCAGTCCTCCCTGCCCCCCAACCCCTGATAACCACTGATCTTTTTACTGTCTGTATAGTTGTACCTTTTCCAGAATGTCATATAGTTGGAATCATATAGTATGTAGCCTTTTCAGATTGGCTTCTTTGATTTAATAATATGCATTTAAGGTTCCTCCGTATCTTTTTATGGCTTGATAGCTCATTTCCTTTTGGCACTGAATAATATTCCATTATCTAAGATATAAAAGTTTACTCATCCATATTAGATAAAAGATATCTTGGTTGTTTCTACATTTTAACAATTATAAATACAGCTGCCATAAATATCTATGTCTAGGCTTTTGTGTGGACATGCTTTTATTTTGAAGTAATGTCCGTTTTCAATGTGGGGCTCAAACTCATGACTCCGAGGTCAAGAGTCACATGCTCCACCAACTAAGCCAGCCAAGTGCCCCTATGTGGACGTAAGTTTTCAGTTCCTTTGGATAAATACCAAGGACCACAATTGCTGGATCATATGATAAGAATATGTTTCATTTTGTGAGAAACTGCAGAACACTCTTCCAAAGTGGTTGTACCATTTCCCATTCGCACCAGCAATGACTGAGAGCTTCTGTTGTGCCACATCTTTGTCAGCATGTTGTCAGTATTTTGGATTTGGGCCATTCTAATAGGTACATAGTGGGCTGTTGGAATCTTGACTGTCAAGTTTATCATCTAATTTGGGATTAGCTCTCCATTATTCAAATCTTTTTTTTATGTCTCTAAGTGGATATTTATAATTTTTTCATGTAAGTCCTATATATTTTTGTGATATTTATTTCCACTCATTATATTATATTATATTATATATCATATTATATTATCTATGACACAATTTCCTTTACATTTTCCAAATTATTTTCTGTGTCTGACAGTTATTGACTTTTATATATTTCTTTGGTATGGATTACCTTATTGAATTCCAGTTATAGATGACATGGTATCATTGAAATAATTTTATCTCCTATCCAAGTTCATACTTCTTATCTATGTGCATTCTTGAGATTTCTCTTCTACACACTCGTCTTTCATCCATCTGGCATAAATTCAGCTCCCTCCTTTTTAGCTGTGGCCCTCAATCTATTTCTGAATTTCAGACTTCTCTCTAGAACTTGAGACTCATGTATTTATTCATTCAACAAATATTTATTGAGTGCTTACTGTGAACTAGACCCTTCCCAGATATATCTCCAGGGATAGTAAAACAACTATTAACAAAGAAAGTTCTCTTTATAAGAGAGTAACTCTGCTGTTTTGTTATTATAATGTTTAAGTTTTGAAAGATAATGCATCTGATTACAAAGAACTTCCAGTTTCTCAAATAGTTTATATTTGTAAAATTATGCCAAAACTACATTTAACCAGCATCCTGCAATGTGTTTTGATGCCCCTACAGCTCGTTTGATCCTGGAAATCCCATTTTTACATGTTTCAATTTCTTTTTTTTTTTTTTAAAGATTTTATTTATTTATTTGAGAGAGAGAGAGCATGAGCAGGGGGAGAGGGGGAGGCAGAGGGAGAAGCAGACACCCCACTGAGCAGGGAGCGTGACACAGGACTCGCTCGATCCCAGGATCCTGAGATCATGACCTGAGCCAAAGGCAGATGCTTAACCGACTGAGCCACCCTGGCGCCTCACATGTTTCAATTTCAATTTTGTGGTAAAGAACTCCAAAATGTAATGCTGTTTTATCAAAAGAATATGTGGTGTTAACTGTCATGAGGATTTAAGCCAGTGATTGTAATAAATGTGGTCACTCATTTACTTGAATGGTTAACCATGCAGATTTTAAGTTGAAGATTACAATTGATTTTTTACATGTTCCCACTGGCTTGCTTTGATGACTCACCTAAAGCCCCACGATTAGCTCGACTTCATACCTCTGTCAGCATATGAGAGAACTGGTAAGGCTCCTGAGAAAAAAAATCTGCAGGAGTTTAGGAAGCGAGAGGTCCTCTAAAAAGATTCAGAAAAACAGAAAGACAAGTTGTTTATAAGCGACTTTGGTTATTCTGTAAGGAAAGACAGAAGACTGAGGTTTCGATTCCAGATCTACAGAGAATAGTTGTATGATTTAGGAAAAGTTATGGCTCTTTTCTCTAGCTATAAGATGAGAATAAGTGTACTCACTCCTCAACTTCAGAGCAATGTTAGGAGAGTAAATTAGATAACATATAACAACCTTATCATCGTTCTTGTGATTGTGCAATGTTAGGGAAGATCACCTAGTTAAACCTCCTTTTCAGTGCAAGGAATCCCATATACAGTGCTCCTAACTGGTAGATAGGTATTTAGGCTCTACTATGTATTAGGGAAATCAAGGGTTATAGAGAAAGTACTCTATTAAAAAGGGTAAATATTAATGTAAGACACTTTAACATATACTCTAATGATGAAGACCAAAATGGGGGAAAATCAACTTAACTATTAGCTATTTCTTTTTTAAAAAAAATTTTTATTTATTGGGAGACCTGGGTGGCTCAGTCAGTTAAGCATCTGCCTTCGGCTCAGGTCATGATCTCAGGGTCCTGGGATCGAGCCCCACATCGGGCTCCCTGCTTAGCCGGGAGCCTGCTTCTCCCTCTGCCTGCTGCACGCTCTCTCTCTCTCTCTGACAAATAAATAAATAAAATCTTCAAAAAAAAGTTTTTATTTATTTATTTGAGAGAAAGAGAGAGAAAGCACAAGCTGGGGGAGTGGCAGAGGGAGAGGGACAAGCAGTTTCCCCACTGAGCAGGGAGACTGACCAGGGGCTCGATCCCAGGACCCTGGGATCATGACCTAAGCCAAAGGCAGACACTTAACCAACTGAGCCACCCAGGCTCCCCCTATCAGTTATTTCTTTATGACAAAATACTTATTTTCTAATGTCAGATCCTTTGGAGGCAATGCCAAGTGATACGGGAGATATAAATTACGTATTATATTTAAATCTACTCCTATCTACTGAACACTTAGAAGGGTTTCCTTTCCAAATAAAGAAAGAACTTCAATTTTTTATATTTAAAATTTGGGATAACTATGTATTACATCCAGCAAATGTCAAATTTTCTATTCCAATGTAACTCAGCAGTGATAAAAAGTAAAAAGATTCTAAAAGTGACATATTTGCTGTCAGTGGAAATAAAGTGCTTCAGGGTTTTCTGTTTTGTAGTCCCAGAATGAAAAAAAAAATTCAAAGTACTGTCATGTAGAGAATATGCTTACAGTACAAAAAACATTAATAATGGCCAGGCTCACCTCTTATGTATTGACCATCTCTATCAGTGAAATAGGAACATGGAATATATACTATTTTCATCATACTATTTTTATTTAATGTAAAACTGGAAACATGACACACACAGCAGAAAACCTTTCTTTTTCTGGTTTCAATGTCACTAACATCATCTTTCCTAAAAAAAATAAATAAATAAAATACACAACCCATTGGACTGAAATGAGTTTTTCATAGTTTTCTCCCACAAGTGAATAGGCAAACAAAAGACTGCATTCAAATGGGGTTCTCTCCTTAAAAACATTTATTTTGTGGGGCACCTGGATGGCTCAGCCAGTTAAGAATCTGCCTTCAGCTCAGGTCATGATCCCAGGGTCCTGGGATCAAGCCCCACGTTGGGCTCCCTGCTCAGCAGGGAGTCTGCTTCTCCCTCCACCTCTCCTTCTGTCCCTCTCCCTGCCCCTCCCCTTACTCATTCTCTCTCTCAAGTGCTCTCTCTCAAATAAATAAAAACAAACAAACAAACAAATAAATAACATTTATTTTGTGTTCCTTAAAATCCTTTTGTGCAAGAAGGATCTGGATGATGGTGCTGATTGACTAAAGGAGGGCCTTGGTTGTGTTTATAAACAAATATAAGACCTGTAAATTCAAGTTGCAATGCAAAAATCAAACAAAAATACGCTAGCTTCTAAGACCGAAAAACGCAGGACCTTTAGTCAAAAAAATATATATATTGGCTAGTCACCTATCAGATAGGTAACACTGCACATAAACGTTTTAGAAATGGAAGAAAAGAAAATCTACAACCTAATTTAATCAACTTGTTTCTATTGCTTGGTTCACCTAAAATTCCCCTAGGTATTTTTCTTCCTCACTACAAATGATCAAATACCATCAGCTATTAACTAATATAGCCTAAAATACTGTGTTTTCATAAAAGTGTGCACATTTTCTTTATGATGTTTACTAAAAACTATTCTCAGTTCTCAGGAGAAAAAGCAATGAACCTTTATTACTTCTTAAAATGGTTTCAGAGAAATAAACTCTTGGAAGTTCCTTTATGATTTTTTTTTTCCTCAAATGAAGTGCATCCTGTCTGAAGCAGAATTATTATCAAACTAAAAGCAAGAGCTTCAGGGTAACCGAATTTAAAAGTATTTTACATTAAACAAAAGTTCTGGTATGTTCTGAGTATATCAGATGATAGGTGTTAGTATAATAATAGAAAAAAAAAATCACCTCTTCAAGGTGCTGTGGTAAGCCACAATAGTTTTTAAAATGCTTGTTAAACAGAAAGTTGTGGTTCCTGCTAGTGGTCAGTGTATGAAGAATTAGAAATGCTTAGAGTTTCAATAAATCAATTCCTAGAATTGGTGAGTACAGGTATTGCTACATGGTAACCTGATTTGTAGAATTTTACAGGTGTATGATAAAAGGAATATCCTTTATGATCCCTTTAAAGAAATTGTGACTCCATCTGTTAAACTTTGGCAGAAGGAGTAGGGAACTTAAATTCTTAAGGAATCAGGTTTGGCCCCCTTGGTGCCATTTCCTTGAAAATGAGACCACCCGGGGAACATCAGTGTCGAGGAGGTCCCGAATGGTGTCCCTGCAGAGCGGAGTGGTTGCTGCTAACCTCCCTTCCAGGCCTCCGCTTGTCACGGACTCCTTATGGCAGAACTTCATTCATCAGTAGCAGCCACGGCAGGCGTGTGTTTTCTTCCCTATCAACTTAATATCCACTCACTCCGAACCTAAGTATCTTTATAGTCACCGCTGTGGAGGAAAATAGAGCAATGGCCCCCGCCCTCAGGCAGCTCTGTAGAAGAAAGAGGGACAGGGTAGAATGATGCCGCCATGAGTGCCCACTCCAGAAACTTGGGTGACAGTCACGCTTTCTGCCTTCCTTGACTCCCCACATCCAGATAGTCACCAGTCTGCAAATTATTCCTCTTCAGAAGTTCTTGAATGTATCCACTTCTTTTTTCCCCTGGTTCCCCGGCATAAATTCGGCCACCTATGTCCCCTGGCATTTTGAAACAGCCTCTGGGCTGCCACCGCCCATCCAGTCATCCTCCTCCTGAGAACCCAAGTGGTCTTTCTGAACTGCAAATCTCCCTCATGTAAAACTTCAATAATTTCCCACTGCTGTCAGGATAAAGTCCGCACTTCCTCATGTGGTTCATGAGGCCCTTTGTGATCTGAACCTCTTCCCGCATATGATTCTGCAGTTTCACCTCTTGGTTCTCTGAATTACTGAAACTTCAGTTCCCTGAATGAGTGACGTTCTCACCTTGGACCTTTGCATGTTCCCAGCGTGATCGGACCCCTGCCTGCCTCCCCAGTGTCATATCATAGCACTGTCCCCTCGCTGCGCTATCGCTCACGTTGGTCTGGAATGCACATTGGTCTTCTTTCTTAGGGCTGCTTGTGTTTTCTCCAGGATGAACGCTCTTCCCCAGTTATGACGTCTATCTAGATGACTCCAACATGGTACACTCAATGGCTGCATGGAAAATCAGAATGAGGGAGAGTATGTATGTACTTTAAGCACATCTTGAAAACAGTTTCAGAAGTTTGAAGTTCTCAGAAACCACAGTGGAAAATTAAAATATAATCCACTGAAAATGAAACAATAGAGTGATTCTTTTTGAATGGCATTTGGAAAACTGAGAGGCTGAGACAGAATCTAGACAGGTCATTCGGGTAGTGCAAGTAGTTGTGAAAAGTTCCAAATGATGAACTACTTACGCTGCACTATGATGAGTAGCTCATAGTCCCTGAGAGGAGGATGTTTCCAGGCCAGTGGGGGAAGCAGAGATATGTTCAACAATGTGGGAGGTCTGTTCAGTAATAGCCACTGATGATTGAGCTTCTACTCTTCGGCATGTTCCCCTGCATTATCTCCAGACCCGTATTTCCAACCTTATGTTGTCTATCACTACTTGGGCACCCCCACAGCCACCTCGGAAGACCTTACCTATCCAGGACAGAATTTGTCATTCCCACAACCTGCTGCTTTTCTAATGTTTTCTCTCCTAGTTAATGTCGCCTCCTTCCACTCAGAGATCGAGTAAGATATCCAAGATACCCACCTAGATGTGCCTTCATACTTACACTCCTACCATCCACATGCAGCATGTCACCCTCTCTTCTTGATACTACTTTCTTAAATTTTTTTATTTGACTATAGTTGACCCACGATGTTACATTAGTTTCAGGTGGACAACATAGTGATTGGACGACTCTATATGTTATGCTGTGCTCACCACAGGGTAGCTCCCATCTGTCACCACACAGTGCTATTATAATACCTTTGACTACATTCCCTATGCTGTACCTTTAATTTCTTAATAATGCTCAAACCCATTAACTTCTCTTCATCCTCACTGCCCCTGCTTCAATGAAATCTACACTCATTTCTGAATGATAATAGGTTCCTAATTGGTTTCCCTCCCTCCAATCTTGCCTCACCTTCATTCTCCATACTGCAGCCAGAGTGATATTTCGAAAGTTCAAATCTAATTATCTTGCTTCTTCTGCTTACGACCTTATAGTGATTCTCCATTGCTCTCAGGATAAAGCACTTGCTGAATATTCGTTGAATGAATTATCTTCTCAAATGTTCAGAATAACATTAGGTTAGACAGTATTATTCCATTTTTCAAGTAAGGGCACTAAGGTTAAAGTGAAGAACTTAGGCCAGAGTCGAATGGTCAGGTTTGTCTGACTTCTGAGGCTGTAATCTTTCTACATCACACTGCCTATCCTTTCTATCAGGAGAGGGCCTCTTCATGTGGACAGCGAGAAAAGACTCCTGGGTACGCAGTGTGTTTCTGCCGGTCACACACGAGTAAACAATCTCTGGTTCCCATAATACTGTAGTAAATGCTTTATAGAATTATCTTGTACTGCGGGAAAAATGTGATTAACCAGACATTTCACTTTAGCATATTTTACTTTAAGAGCCTGCAGTGAAAAGACATTGCAAACTTTTAGGCAAAATCTCAATATTACCCAAAACAAGCTGACAGGAATTTTAAGGGCAGTTTCCAAGGTATAACTTGGAATCTCTACACATTGAACTCTTTGTCTATACCTCTTCTATAGCACGTATAATGACCACCAAATAGAGCTTTTGCCCAGCATAGTACCTGACATACAGTAGATGTTTGGTAAGTATTTGTCAAATGAATGAATTAATACAGGGGGAAAAGTAAAACCCTCAGCATTCTAAGATCCAGAGTCATTTACTCATGGTTGTCGTATTCTTCCTCCTCAGGGAAGATAGTAAACTAATATATTCTAGCTAAGTTTCCCACTACATAGGTCAAAACAAAAAAGTTTTCTTATTTTCAGTAAACTAGAATATTCATTCAATCAGAACAATTTATTTCCCAAGTGTAGTGGTAAAAAACACATGTGATTCAAGTTTTTAAACTTTCTATGAAGGGCGCCTGGGTGGCTCAGTTGGTTAAACATTTACTCTTGATTTTGGCTCAGGACATGATCTAAGGGTTGTGAGATGGAGCCCTGCGTTGGGCTCCACGCAGAAAGTGGAGCCTGCTTGATATTCCCTCTCTTCCCTCTCCCTCTGCTCCTCCCTCCCCTATACGCACTTGCCTCACGTGCGTGCTCTCTCTCTCAAAAAAAAAAAAGAAGCTTAAATAGCAAAGTTATCCCAGTCTACATTAATATTTTAGACTTCCTCTTGGTCATTTTCCCCCAACTCTCTCCACAGTTATATATTGTGGAGTTACTTAACACATGATAATTTTAACCAAGGTTAACCCAGGATCATATTTGTCATATTAAAACAAAATTAAAATATCCTGGGGTACCTGGCTGGCTCAGTCAGTAGAGTGTATGACTCTTCATCTCAGGGTCATAAGTTTGAACCCCATGTTGGGTGTAGAGATTACTTAAAAACAATAATAATAAAAAAATCTTTAAAAAAGTAAGATATCCTGATTTTCTGGGTGAAATGTATAATAGATAATTCTTGGTTAGTCGGGAAAAAGATAAAACTCAAACTGTACATATCACTATATTTCTAGGTCTCTATTTTTATAATGAAAAAATTATACTTATAATATTGTTTTAAATATTTTAGTACATAAATCTCCAATAAGATTTTAGACATGTACCACTTAAGGAAATTAAATCTTATTTCTCCTTTTAAAGATGTATTTCTTTATTATTTGAGAAAGAGAGACAGGGAGAGAGGGAGAGTGAATGGGGGAGGGGCAGAGGGAGAGAGAGAATCCCAAGTAGACTCTCTGCTGAGCGCAGAGCCTGATCCCATGACACTGAGATCACGACCTGAGCTGAAATCAAGAGTCAGACACTTAATGGACTGAGCCACCCAGGTGCCCCTCTTATTTCTCTTAAAAAAAAAAAAAAAATCAGATCTTTATTTGTATTACTGGCTATGATGGCTGATCTTCATTCAGGTCATGCTACAAATAGGAACAGAAAATAGGAGGAAAACTGAGCTTGAGTTCCCACTGCAGTGAAATTATGATTTTAGTTATGATCGATTGACAGTTTGTACTATTGTGTAGTAATAGTAGATCTAATGAACGTAGATCTGATATCTCACTGCTTCTAAGAGAATCTACATAGAAAATTTACTGTATCACCAACACAAAGAATTTCTGATGGAAGTTAATCCTATCCTGAAGTCCAGGTGAAATTGTTTTAGGACTGAGCTCAGATACCTTAACAAAAATTTGTTCTCAACCATGGCATAATATTGGCAAATTTGGAAAATCCAAGGGGTGCAAGTGATAATTAGATTAATATTAGATTTTTTTTTTTTTAAAGACTATAGATTTTTTCAGGCCCTTTTTTTTTGATGGGACACAATTCTGGGCAATATTATAATGGTTCTGACATTGGCCTTGGCTGGGGAAGCAGTGTCATACTTCCTTCTGTTTGGGGACCCGTGTCTCCTCTGATTCTACAGTCCCCTGTAGAGCAGCCACAATTAGTTTGGCGGAGAAGCACAACCCCACCATAGCTTTTATAAGAGGCGGAAGTGTTGCACACCTTGCGTCGTATACCTATGCAAATTCGCTCTCTGTATGTGTGGCCACTCTGTGCAGGAGAATCCATCCAGCGCAGCTTTCCTGTCTGGGTCTCTGAGGGTTGGGTTTCCTTCCGGCAGTAAGGTGGGTGGGAATCTCTCTGAAACCACTCTGTTTTCTTGCCTTGTTTTTTTCACTCCTAGTGAGATACAGAATTGCTCATACTCATTCTTTCAATTGACGCGTTCAGCTTTACGTTCCCATGCATCTGACTTCAGCATGTGTTTTGCAGTCTTCAAATGAATTGTGCACAAAACGTCCAGCAGCTGCCTATAGGAGGTAACTGCAGAACGCAGGCTTGTAGAGCCGTGTGGTCAGTCCTTCCCTCCCTAAGCGGCACTCTGCTCCTTTGAGGGTCTCCCGAGTTCTCAACCGCCAGAGTTCAAGGAAATCGGACGATGTTTTGATTTCTGTAGAAAAAGAAAATCGGTTTAAAATTCAAAGTACCCGGGTAATCATTTGTAGAAAAAAAAAAAATCTCTAATCTTTAAGAGTAAAGGAGAGGGACACCTGGGTGCCTCAGTCGGTTAAGCATCTGCCTTCCGCTCAGGTCATGATCCCAGGGTCCTGGGATCGAGTCCCACGTGGGGCTCCCTGCTCAGCGGGGAGTCTGACTCTCCTTCTGCTGTTCCCCTGTCATGCTCTTTTTCTCTCTTTCTCTCTCTCTCAAATAAACAAATAAAATCTTAAAAAAAAGGGGGGGGGTAAAGGAGAAAAGAAGTAGGAAATCCCCTCAACAGTTTTAATTTAGAAAAAAAAATCACACCTATCCTACCCTCATGGTGATAAGTAAAAATAATAATGCAGGAGCAGCACTTGGTGGAGACATTTTTAACCACATTTTAAACTAGATTATTAAAATTCACAGCATCAAGTACAAGAGCACGGAACATAATTTACTCCATTTATACTCACTACTGCACACCTAAATGATTTTTACACGCCATGCTGCTGCTTCTTAGGTGGCTTAGTGGTTATTGTGGATCATGAACCCCACCCTTTTGATCAGATAAAGCTAAAATATGATGACGTAGGGAGAAAAAAACCCCTTATATTCATCAGCCAGTGTTTAGAAGGATTTATAAGACACAAAATATCCAAAATGGAAATCTATCAGACTCTTTAATAAGTTTGCAGCATTTTAAACAGTATTATTGCTTATCAAGTTGCCTTTCATCAAGCTAAAATCTTCTGAAACATCTATGTTAATAGAGGACTTAACCGATTTTTATCATGCTTACATTTGATTTTTTAAAACAACATGAGCTTCAGGTAAATTATTTTGCACACACCAGTAAGACTTCACCTGTGCAGTAAACAATCTACATAAGCATATTTGGTGGTCTTGCAAGTCCCCTACTCTTTTTTTCTAACCCAATGGATACCCCCATGCTCTTTCTGTGTGGAAATTCTGAAGCTATCACTGGCACTGGTTCTTTTGGTTTTGTCTTTTAAAGTCTCTAGACTCTTCTCCACCAATGGGACATGATGGGCCTTTATAACCATTTCTCTGTGCTCTACGAGGAAAACTTCTAACTGATCCGGTTGCCTCCTGTCTACTCTCTACCTTGCTGCTAGAGTTATCTTTTTATTTTTTATTTTTTTAAAGATTTATTTGTTTGAGAGAGAGAAAGTGCAGGCTCAAGTGGGCGGGAGGGGCAGCGGGAAAGGGAGAGAAATCCTCAAGCAGACTCCCCATTGAGTGCGGAGGTGTGGAGCCCAGCATGGGGGGCTGATCCCAGGACCCTGGGATCATGACCTGAGCCAAAATCAAGAGCTGGATGCTAACCGACTGAGCCACTCAGGCACCCCTAGAGTTATCTTTTAAATGCAGAACGGATCATTTTATTTATTACCCGTAGTGCGTGGTTCATTGCTCACCACATGGATTCCTGGTGTGACAAGATCACTATAGCCTTCTGGATATCTGGGAGGGAGGGCATAACCAGATCTCCAGTTCACTGCCTCTAACCTCAAGCAGTTTCTTCTGTGGTGACCCCAGTATATTATTCAAATATTACCGGTTTTCATTTGGGCCTTCACTTAAAAGGTTTGGAAGCACCTCTTTAAAGCAAGGTTTCTTCATTGAGACCTGAGAACCCCTGGGAGAGCAATATATGGACTTGAGGATATTTGTGATCCTCCTTAGTTTCTGGGAGTGGGTCCTCCAAAATAATCTATACTTAAAGGGGACTAGCTCCATAATATATATTGGCCTTAACAATCCGTTCTGTACTATCTTGGTAATGTCAGCAACAGCCATTTTTTCCTGAGTACCTTATACTCCAGCCACTGCAGACTACTTGGCATTCTTCCAACCTGCCACTGTTCTCCAGCCCTCATCCTTCTGCAATTTATCTTCATTGCTTCCTTCTTCTTACCTTACGCTTCGTTAATGAGGAGTTGTTTGCAACTCTCCAAAATGTACTTTCAAGGTCCAGTGCTCCATCACACATTATCTTCAGCTTGGAATGCCCTCACATTCCGCCTGGTGAACTCATCCACATCTGTCAGGACCCAACTTAAACCCCCTCCTGTAGGAGCCTCCCCCTACTCCTACTAGAAGAATTCTTTCCTCTTGCTTTTATGTTGCCTTCCTATTTTATATTAACACTTATGTTATTACACTAATTTTAATTTATTCTAAGGATTGCTGTATATTTTTCTCCCCACAAGTCTATGCTACTTGAAAGTAGGTACCTAATTTATTCATCTTCCTATACCCAGCATATTGCCCTCAGTTGGTGGTTAATGCATGTTTGATGGATAACTGTTCCTTTATCCTCATCTCAATCTGTGAAACTCTGACTTAATCCTTGAAGATTAAAATGGTTAAAATATCACCTCTGAAAAACCTCTTGACTCCAGCAGGTTAGGGGACACACTCTTCTCTGTGATACCTAGTAGTTCATAAACAAGTCTACTAAATCAGTTATGCCTTTCTCTTACTTTGCTCAGGTGTAAGAACTGAGAGCCTTCAGTTTGCAGGCTCAGCTCTGCTCAGTTTCTTGGCTTAATCTTTACCACTGGAGCAACCAGCAGTGGGTTCAACCCCACCTGTGAATGTATTGCCCACCATAGCCGCCACCACCACCACCACAAAAGCAGCTCTTACTTGTTTAGAGCCATAATAGCTTTACTTGCCAGTCCTTACTCTCTGGAAACTGGATCTGTATATCCACTTGTCTGGGAAGCCTATTCCAAATGCGAGAATTTCATAGGAACCATAATTCTCTTTCTTCCTCTTTGTATTCCTACCCCAACTTAAAGATCAGTGCTCTATCAAATAGGGCCTAATCTTTCCCTTTGAAATGCTCATCACTCTGTTAAAGAAGGCTGAACTTAGAGCCAGTTTAGTTTTCCTGACCAGGGTCACCCAGATCTGTTTTCTGCTTTATCCTATTCCCGTAAAGCCTGGAGCAAATTGTACAGTGACAATGTTTAATAATCCCTAATGCTTAGCACAATGACTTCTCTAGAATGGATTCTCAACATGAATGGATGGAAAAATGGTCACCCAGTTAAAAAAAAAAAGAAAAAGATATATTTCTTGACAGGTGAGAACATGGACTGAGGGTTGCCAGATCTTCTACTTTTTCTTTTTAATTAAATTTTTAAAAGATTTTACTTATTTATTTGCGAGAGAGAGAGAGCATGAGAGGGGGGAGGGTCAGAAGGAGAAGCAGGGAGCCCGATGCGTGACTCGATCCTGGGACTCTGGGACCATGACCTGAGCTGAAGGCAGACACTCAACCGACTGAGCCACCCATGTGCTGCCAGATGAAATGATGAAAAAGTTCTGAAGATGGATTGTGTTATTGGTTGCACAATGACATGAATGTACTCAATGCCGCTGGACTGTACACTTAAAATTTTTTTTAGAATGGTAAATTTTATGTTCTGCATTTTTTACTACAATTTTTAGAAATGAGTTATTCATAATCATGATCTTTATTGCTGGTTTGCATAGGGTTTTAGTGATGTCAGGCTCTTTTGTGCCTTTACCTTAGTTCCTCCTAAATCAACTGTTCTACCTTCTGTGTATATGTACAGACATAAGAATGTGGGGAGGGGGAGAAAGGAGAGAGAGAGAAGGGGAGAGAGAGAGGGAGGAAAGACGCTAAGATGAACAGCTCCAAGATTGAAATAGGTAGGACAAGTTAATATTGGTATTCATCTCTGCAATCTAACAACTTGTCTTTAGAGAGTCTTATTGCTCCAAGGATGCTTTGTTCCAGCTCTGGATGTTTTCAAATGTTGGTGTCATATAGCATTTCCCTTGGCATGGGCATTGTCTGTTGGGATTTGTTCATCAGAAGAAAAGTAATCCTTCTAACTTTCAGAAGAATATGAGGGGGATAAAGCATGATGTCTATCTCACTTTTCCAACCTCATTGCTATCACTCCACTTAAGTCCCATATAACCTCATGCCTAGACTATTATGTTAGTTTCCTTCTTCCTTTTAATTCTTACCTCATTCAACATATACTGCACTGTTCTACCATATTGATTTTCTAAAATATCACCCTTTCTTAATACATGACTTTACTTCCTATTTCATAAAGGCTATATCATGCATGAATGCTCTGAACTTCCTGCCCTTCCCCTCACTTCTAAAAACATATCTGCATATGCTGTAACTTAGCCTCCTTTCCCTATTCCAAAAGGAGAGGTTTCAAACCCCTAATCCAGCCACCTGTGCTGGGGCTCTCATTCCCTCCCACCTCCTTCAGGACCTGGATCCATCAGCCGTCTCTTTTCTTTCCTGTGCCTTCAGCCTCCCTTTCTTCTTTAGCTCTTCCCTTTTAGCCTATAAACAAGCTCAAGTCTTTCTCAGTTAAAAAAAAAAAAAGTGCATTTCTTAAGCTGCCACTCTGAGTTTCTCCTACTCACTCCCAGGCTTCATGACAGACTGTGCTTTATTTACTTTCTCCACTTTCTCCCCGCTCTTCCACCAGAGGCTCCTGCCCCCACCTCTCTACTGCAAGTGCTCTATGAATGTTATCTGTGGCCCTTAGGTGCCAAATCCAGTAGGCAGTTTTCATTATTTATTTATCTAATCTGTCTGCAGCTTTGACACTTTGGGCTAAAATCTTTTTTATGTATGTATATCTGTAGAGAAATTGGACCCCTTGTGCAATGTTTGTTAGAATGTAACTAACTACTGTGGGAAATACTATGGCAGTTCCAACAAATGAAACATAGAATTACCATATGATATAGCAATTCCATTTCTAGGTCTGTACATAAAAGAATTGAAAGCAGGCACTAAAACAGATATTTTTACACCTGTGCTCATAGTGGCAATATTCACGAGAGCCAAAATGTGGAAACACCCTAAGTGCCATTGACATTGTCCATTCACAAAATGGTATGTATATCTGTATATGTGTGTGAATATGTATGTGTATATAAATATATATATTAGAATATATATAATCTGTGGGATATATATACAATATATATTGCATATGTACATAATGAAATGCTACTCAGTTTCGAAAGGAATAAAATTCTGACACATGGTACAACATGGAAGAATCTTGAGGACATTATGCTAAGTGAAATAAGCCAGGTACAGAAGGACAAGTGTTGTGTGATTCCACTTATACATGAGGTACCTGGAGTAGTCCCATTCATAGGACAGAAAGTAGTAGCATGGTGGTTGCCAGGGACGGAAGAAAGGAATAATAGGGAGTTATTATATGATGGGCACAGAGTCTCATTTTGGGATGATGAAAAAGTTCTGGAGATGGGTAACACTGATGGTTGCATAATAATATGGATGCACTTAATGCCACTGAATGGTACACTTGAAAATGGTTAAAACAGTAAATTTTGTTATGCATATTTTACCAACATCTTATTCAACTCAGGCTGCTATAATAAAAAGAACATAGACTGGATGGCTTAAACAATAAAAATTTATTTTTCCAGGTTCTTGGAGGCGAGGATGTCCAAAATCAAGGTGCCAACACACGTGGTGTCTGGTGAGGTCCTACTTTCTGGCTTGTAGACAGCTGCCTTCTTGCTGTACCCTCGCGTGGCTAAGAGAAAAATCGTCTTTCTCCTGTCTCTTCTCATAAGAACACAAATCCCATTCATGAGGGCTCCAGCCTCAGGACCGAATTACCTCCCAAAAGACCCACTTCCAAATGCCCTGATAGTGGGGATTTAGGCTTCAGCATATGAATTTGGGGGACACAAACATTCAGTCCATAGCAAACCACAATTTAAAAATTAGAATATATTTATCAGATTAATAAAAATTGTCATTCTTGAAATGTCTTTCTGTAGAGTTCCAGGAGTGTAAACTTTGTCCTCAATGATACGAGGGGGTGTGAACTAACTGAAGCAAGTGATATTTTGCCAGAAGTGTAGGAGGGACCAGTTCTAGAAGACAATCAGAGATGTCAAAGAGCAATTCCTGGGTAGAAAGAAAAAGAGAATGTCTATAACTGAGAAGGTGACCCTAATGAGGTGTCTATTCCTCCAGAGGCTCAGATTCCTTTATTTACATCCTTCTAGAAGCTCAGGGGGAGAGTGTGTGTTTCCCAGCTTGAACAGAACCCTTCCTACTTCTGTTAAAGCAAGCATTCATACAATGCACTCCAAAACAAAATAGAACTATAGTTAAGCAACAAAAAAACAAAAACAAAAACAAACAAAAAACAGTTTAAAAATACATGCATGTTTGAAGTAATTACGAAGAATTTCAAAAGCTGAATAAAAGAGAAAAGCAACTCAAGATCAGAACAAAGCCTTTGGGAACTCTAACAGGAAAATATGTGTATCATTGTTAAGTGCCAAAGTAAATACAGCACACAAACCCAAAGCTTATCTGTGTGGTTTCCATAGTGTCAATATATATGCAAAGCTGGTCTGACGGCACTGAGACCCAACAAAGGTCATGGAAGTAAAAACAAAAGTCAAACTGTCTGTGTGAACCTTTGGCAAGCGAGTGCCAGGGTTCCTGGACATTTTCTCATTTCTAGAGAAGTGAGCGAGAGGTGGCAGTAATGTTCTTTTCCTTTCTCTCTCTCTCAATCTCTCTCTCTCTCTCTCTCTGTCACCCCCTCCCTCTTTTCCTCCTTTCCGTTCTCCCTCCCTCATGAATTAAAGCATTATTTTCTTTGAGTCCCAGGAAATGAAATTCAAATTTACAGTGAAAGGTTACTAATGAAAGAGATGACCCATTCTTTTTAATATATATGTATTTTCATGTATAATTGCACTATAGTTAAAATGAGAGCTAGTTTCTTTAAAATTGACCTGTTTTTTGGGGGGTGGGAAATAAATACGCACTCTTTTCAATTTTCCTTCTGCTTGCCAAATCAAAATAGCTTCAGATAAATGAATAACACAAGAATGTCTGCTGTAGCCACGCAGAATCAGGATGAGAGGAAGAGCACATCACGCATTTTTCTTTGTCGCGCTACACTTTAGGGGCACAGAGTAGGAGGCTACTGAAATGTTAGGTGGATGTGGGTGACAAATTATATTCGTTGAAAAAGTAGCTACACTTAGTGGGATGAATTTGCTTTGGTATTTAGAAGTTTAAATAGCAGCTGTGTACTGAGGATAGTTTTTGGTTTGGTTTTGGGTTTTGTTTTTGTTTTTTTACTTTTTTTAAGAGACTGTAGGGATTTACTGCTTGCTTAAAGGTCATGATTTATTTATTTATTTACCTACTTATTTATTTTTAGGTAGGCTCTATGCCCAGTGTGGGGCTTGAATTCACAACCCCGAGATCAAGAGTCGCATGCTCTACGGACTGAGCCAGCCAGGCTCCCCTGGTTTTTTGGTTTGTTTTTGTTTTTCTTGAGTAGAAAAGTATGGAAATGAAGCAGTGAGTTTATTCTATAATCTTTTCTTAAATTATAACTATATGCTGTGCACTCTGTCAGGTACAGTTGTGAGTTATTTGAAGCTCACATCTGTTGAGTAATTTCCCCAAGGTCTTGCTGCTAATCAATAACAGAACATAGACTTTGTAGTTCAAAAGTCCATGCTTTTAGCTCCTATCCTACGTTACCTTTTAATGCCATTTGTTAACAGGGCAGTGTTCTGCATTGTGCGTCCCTGTATCTGGACTTCTCCCTCACACCTGACTCTCGGACCCTATGTGTAAGGAGGGTTCCCAGCACCGGTGACTTCCTGACTACTACCACTACAGCTAATAGTACTGCTCCTATTAAATACTACTAGTAATAACGATGATAATTGATAATTGATAGTGTTCTCCCAGTACTTACTATATGACTGAAACTCTGCCAAGAACTTTGTGAGAAGAAAAGAACTTTGTGAGCTTTATTTCAATTAATATTTTCAGTGGTTCTTGAAGGGATATGCTCTGGAATAGACTCCTCTGGAGTTAGATCTTAGTCCCTTTATTTATTAGCTGTGTGACCATGGACAAGTTATTTAACTTTCCTGCCTCTTCATTTCCGCATCTGTAAGATGGAAATAATAAAAATATCTAAGAAAGCTGTTGGGAAAATTAAGCAATATAGAGAAATAGCCAGTATACATAATCCATACTGACTACAAATTATTGGTATTAATACAAATACTATTAATAATTTCATCCATCTGTAAAAACCCTGCTGTGTTTATATAGCCCAGCTATGAGGGCTCTTGTCTTCATGTCCCCCTTTTTAAAAAAATTCCAGTTCCCTGCCTAGAACTGAAACCTACTATGGACACTTGTCCAATGGCTGGATCTTTAGTACCCTGTGCTCTGTTCCTGGGAACTGGATCTTGTCCCCACATCATCAACTGCTGGCTGGGACGCTACAGATCACTCACTTCCAATGCAGCCAGGATGAGCTACCACCTGGTTTTTAATATCTCCATTGCTACCAGATCCCAGGAAAATTAGACCCCCTTAGCTCTGTCTTTGATCCAGGCTCTAGTCCAACATGATTCTTTACTAACTCCAGTTTAAACTGCTGAGTGTCTCCTGTCTTGCTCAATGCTGCTTCTTGCTCTTCCCTGCTAGCTATCTTTAAAATTATAGTACCCCTGAGGTCAAACTCACCTAAGATTCAGCATGTAGTATGATAGTTATAGAGGAGTCAACAATGAAAATACACAATCCTGTCCTGAAAGAACTTATAATCTTTATAAAATAGAAAAAAATAGAAGACATAGCTTATACGCCCCCTTGGATGCCACAGGCCTTGCCTGCCCTGCATTCCAGGCCATCAGCTCCTCCGTGAAAGCTTCTATGGGATACCCACTCTATGTCTCACATGATTCTCCTGTGCGGAGTGGACTAATTCCTTGTCCAAGAATATTGGCCTTTCACTTTGGTTACTACTGTGTAGCCAGGTAACCAGCCATATGTCCAGAGTCTCTGGCTGCTTCTCTCATTTATGGGCTCAGATGAAACACTTCATCACGGGGCATGGGATTTGGCTTCCTTATCAGTCAGATGCTATATCCAGAAGTATAGGATCCTAAACCAGTGGAAGCCGGGAGACCAGAGGGAGCCAAACTGATCAATTCTTTCTCCTCTTTCCCTCCCATCCATTCTCAGGCACAGTTTCCCAGGGTGGCAGAACAGGTAAAACTTGTGAGTGATTGTCTCAGTCTCTCCATGGCTTATTATGAAGTAGTGACAAGCATGGTGATCTTGTGTTACTTACCCTTTTCACATTTACCTTCTTTCTCTCTCACTCTCACTACCCTGGGATTGTACCTCCCATACAAAGTTAATCACTTAATTCATGCATCAGGCTCTGCTTTTGAGGAATGAATGGACCCCAGAGCTCCAAAATTTGAGACTCTTGAGCCAAAGAATGAAAGGAGAGACATTAGGCCTAAAAGAAGAAAAGACATAGAATAAGCAGGGTTCTTGGTGTTCTTTCTGATACCTCATCATCTTTCTCTAACACAAATCTCTCTCACTACAAATTCTTCCTCCCCCAACACACACCACACTCTACTATAACTAAAATTGTTTTGCCTTCAGGGTTAACATTTAACTCAGCATTTCCCTTCCACTAAATGTTTTGCCTAAAAGGAAAAAAAAATCACTTTAACTGTTGATAAATCCTTTCATTCCACAATTAGAGATAAGAAACTTAAAAATACAAATATCTGAATCAGTCTTAGCTAGAAAAGATGATATCACATTCATTCCTGTTTTGATGGGGGAGGAGAGTTGCAGGGCAAAAAGGCAGTGGGCCCTTGGAAGGGGACAGAGCAGCCTGGAGGCAGGACAGATGACCTTATCCAATTATGCAATTCATTCACGGCTCTGCACTGCTCATCTTCATCTGAGAATAAGCAAAGGAAAGCCGGGCATAGCAGTCCTGTGGGGACATACATAGGCAGACTATAATGGAAACTATGATCAGATAATAAGCTTAAGCAGAGATCTAATCCATGATAGAATATTTATTAAAAATGGACAGAATTCTATACGGAATGTCAACTGGATTAAATAAGGGAATTGTAACTCTGGGTATTATGGAACTGAATGAGCATTATAGTTCAAATTTTGTTGCAGTGAATGTTACTTCCTTTATTGAAGAAAATCTAAATCGAATCTTGGGGTGATAGGCCGTCTATTTAAAATCAAGTTTGTTACACTTTATCAGGATAGGATCTTAAAGTCCATTGTATAAGGTGTGGTCCATAGGGGTGTGAAATACTACAGAGGAAGATCAATAAGAACTGGCGATGTTTGAGGTAAAAAATTACAGTCCTATGCAGTTCCCCAGTGTGGCTTTTAAAATCAAGTTCTCCATATGTACCACAAAATATTACTTTCATCACTTTGTTAAGTGCCCTTGTTTGCCTTTCATGTTCCAGTTATGTCACCATTTTGAACAAGGTCATCAATGTATTAGTGTCGTTCCTTAAGCCTATGCATGTTGTAGCTATTTAATATCACAAAAATCCCTGTCCTAATTAATCCTTTTAGTTATATCATATTTCTCAAACATTTGGGTATTTAGTTAACTTTAGTTAACCTAACAGTCAGAAGAAGAGCATGTGCCTGCATCCTATGAGTGTGTTCCATGAAACAAGAGGAACCTATTCATGACAGTTAAAAGCTCCCCATAGTCCCATAAGCTAATTAAAATGAAATAGGGTCACACTTAGTAGCAATAACAGATTAACATTTGATTGAAAATAACTTTTTAGGGGTGCCTGGGTGGCTCTGTCACTTAAGACTCTGACTCTTGGTTTTGGCTCAGGTCATGATCTCAGGGTTATGGGATTGAGACTCCCACCTTGGGCTTCACACTCACTGGGGACTCTGTTTGAGATTCTCTCCATCGGCCCCTCCCCCCACTTGTGATCTCTCCCTCTCTCTCTCTCAAATAAATAAATAAAATCTTAAAAAAAATAAAAATAAAAAATAAAATAACTACTTCTAAATTGCATTTTCTATGTTTCCACAGCTCATTGGAAATCATTTTTATTCCAAAATTTAGTAACGTGAAATGTTAGTTTTTCTACTGCTTCTATAAAAATTATCAAAAATGTAGTGGTTTAACACAATGCAAAATTTTGTTTTGTTTTGTTTTGTTTTTTTACAATGCAAAATTTTTATCTTATAGTTCTGTAGGTCAGAAGTCCAGTACAGGTCTCACCAGGCTAAAATCAAAGTTTCCTCAGGTTTACATTCTTTTCTCTTGGTTCTAGGGGAGTTTCCACTTCCTTGCTCATTCAGGTGTACAGAATTCAATTCCATGTGGTTGAAGGACTGAGGCCTCATTTTCTTCTTGGCTGTAAACTGAGGGCCACTCTTGACTTTTAGAAGCCACTATATTCTTTGGCTCATGGCCCTCTTCCTCTATCTTAAAAACCAGCAATGGTGGGTGAAGTCTTTGTTGCTCCTATCTCTGATCACAGCTGGAAAATTTCTGACTAGATTGGGTCCACCTGGCTTATCCAAGGTAATCTGGATGAATAATCTCCCAAACTCAAGGTCTTTAACCTCAACCACATCTGCAAATTCCCTTTTGCTATGTGAGGCAACACAGTTCCAGAGATTAGGATGTAGTTATCTTTGGGGGTAAAGGGGGGGCATTATTCTGCCTACCACACATAAAGGAGCACACGGGTGGGGGCACAGAATAATGCCTAGGAGAGAACCATACTTTATGCATTTTTTTTTCAGTAAAATCTCCTCCCAAACATTTTCCCTATAGATGATTTATAGCTCTTCAAATTGCATGCTTACTGATTTACAGTTCATAACTAAAGCCAATTGAAGAAAACCTTCACCATGAAGTATGGCTTATTGGAAATGTTTTCTGTTGTTAGAGGTTCTGTTGGCCTCTCCTTATTGGGACACTATATCAACCAGCATAAAGAGCCTCCTGGCTTCTGGACTTCATGGCCTGAACTTCAGATCCTACAAACTGCCTCAGATGTTTAAGTTGAACTAGAGCAAGTCTCCAGAAGTACATAGCTTGACTGGAGACTCTACTCCAAACCTTGGAGTAGCCTACCAGTGGAATGGGCTAGTTCCAGGCTTCTCTAAGGGGCTCAAAGTTACTTTTAGGTAGCTTCCAATGAGGATCTGATTTAATCTAGATATTTCAAAGTCAGACTTACTGGTGGTCATTTTTCATTTCAGTCTGGACCATTGATTTAAGTTCCTGGACTATTGTAGTAACCTTCTCACTCAGCTCCCACTTCCAGTCTCTCCACTGCAATCCCTCCTCCATGTTATCAGGACAGAGGAGATTCTCAACTTTTTTATTTGTCCTAACATACTCGAGGAATACAATACATTTCCAATAGTAAGTGCCTCATAATGGTACTTCTTTTCAACACAAAGTTCTGTTAAGTTTATAAAAGAATCTCAGACCATTCTGAATCCCCAAAGGTGGACCAAGTGATTCTGCAATCTCCCTTTTACTCACTTTTAGGAGGCATGTGATTATAATAATAAAAAACCTTGTTATCATTGTTATAACACTTATCTGCTGCTTACTATGTGCCAGATATTGTCCTAAGTACTTTATATATGCTATAACTTATTTAATCTTCATATCAACCCCTGAGGTAAGTGCTATTGTTAAACCAGTTTTACAGATAAGGGAAATGAGATTAAGTGACTTGCTCACAGTCATACAGCTAATAAGTGACAGAGCTGTGATTTGAACTCAGAGTCCACACTTTCAACTACTAAGTCAAACTATATCCCAGCACCTTCTGTTTTGCTAAAAAATAAATATTGTTGCACTCCTACCTTTCAAAACATTCAGTCTAAAATGCTAGCATAGCTTTCTTTTTTTTTTATTTATTTATTTGACAGAGAGAGACACAGCGAGAGAGGGATCACAAGCAGGGGGAGTGGGAGAGGGAGAAGCAGGCTTCCCGCTGAGCAGGGAGCCCGATGCGGGGCTCGATGCGGGGCTCGATCCCAGGACCTTGGGATCATGACCTGAGCCGAAGGCAGACGCTTAACGACTGAGCCACCCAGGCGCCCCGCTAGCATAGCTTTCAAAGCTCTTGGTAATCTACCTCTATCCCCAATATTGAGCCTGTTTTGTTCTAGTATCCATCTCCTTCTTAATTTTTCCTCCTTTTATGAATTACTGAGACAGGGATGTTAAAACCTTCCAATATACCTAAATCAAGCTATTTTTAAAAAGAAAAAGAAGACATTCTAGTATCCCATCACATTTGCCTCCCCCCAATAAAACATGCATTAAGTGGCTATTTGAGCTAGGCTCTGTTAGGTAGAAAGAATGTAAAGATCCTACAAACTTTAAGGAAATAAAGAAATGATTATAATAAATAAGGGAGGGAATTAACTTATCTAGCTTTTATGGGTCAAGCACTATTCCATCACACACATTTTATTGACCCCCTCCGCAGGACTGTAGATAGTCCTCTCCTTGTTTGACAGATGTAGAGACGACAGTCCACGAAGTGGTTAAGTATTTGAACCAAGGATATGCAGCTGGGATAGCCGTGGTATAACTGGGATTCAGAGTCAGGTCTGTCTGACTCCAAAGCTCAAGGTCTCTCAACTATGCCAGTTGTTTTCAAATTGTTTCTTTCCTGTCAACAATCTTATTATTGAAATGCAAATAAGCCAAATAGATCAACGCTGAGATGAAAATAAACCAAGTAGAGAAAAGCAGAACTGCTCTGATTAATCAGAGTATGAAGCCTAGAGCTCCTTCCCTCCTGAATTCCTGGGTCTGCAGTGAAGAGGCACCACAGAACTCAATTTGAAAACCAGTGCATGGTACAAAGCTGCTGTTCTCTGGCTGAATCTTTAAACGGTGTTCAAAATGCAATAGTGTAAGGGGTGCAACATACTCTGGGAACAAAAAGAAAGAAACCAGGACTGAACTTTGTAAGAGAAAAGGAATTGCCATAGGAAAGGTTCCATTTGAGCTGAACCTTAAGAATGGGCGGGCACGTGATGTAATGAGCGCTGGGTATTATATGCAACTGATGAATCACTGAACTCTACCTCTGAAACTAATAATACACTACGTGTTAATTAATTGAATTTAAATTTTAAAAAAGAATAAAAAATATAATGGAAAAATATTTTTATAGAAAATGAGTTAAAGTTAAAACTGTCTTTTGAATTATTAAAAAAAAAAAAAAATGGCTGGGAGTTTTCCAGCAGGAGAGTGAAGTAAGGACTCTTAAGGCAGACTAAAAGTGTAGCTACCCTAAACATGTAGCCTGGCATTCTCATACTACATTGCCTTTAACAAACAACATGGACCCTTGCTGCCTGGACAGTGTAGTGTGGTGCAGACTAGACTGGAAGACAGGAGACTGAATGAAACATACCGGGCTTACTACTTCAATGCCTCACCTTGTCTTCTCACCTGTAGATCAAGGGGATTTCATGAGTAACTGTCAAAGACTCCTTCAAGCTGTAGAAACATCATTCTGTAGTTCATGAACAAAATCTTTTACATTATCTTACATACAAACACATGAGGAAAAACTATATTTTACAAGTGTCATGGTTAAGAGCTTCCTTCCTCAACAAGGAAAAGAAGAATGAGAATAATAGCTCCCATGTATAAAATACCTAATGTATAAAATAAGATTGTCATGTAGGCAGTTTTAGGCACATGACTCAGATTGTCCCATGTATCCTCACAACAATTCCTTGAAGTAGAATCATTATTCTGTTTTAAAAATGAGCAAATGGAGATAGAATGAAAGCCACTGCCCAGGTCATATGACTAAGGGCAGAGCCAGAACTCCATCCTAAGTCTTGCTTTTCCAGCCACGCTCTTCTCCCCACTTGCAGTGTAAAACCCTCAGCTGCTTTGTGAGGAGAGCTTGGAACTGCCCTGAGATCAACACTCGGTCCTCTTCTATCAGTAGTTACTAAATACTGCTAATGATGAAATCTTCTGGGGACCCAAATGTTCATCAGTGGACCAATGGATAAACAAAATGTGGTCTCTCCATGCAATGGGATATTATTTGGCCAATAAAGGAATGGGGTACTAGTACATGCTACATCTTGGATGGACCTTATAAACATTACACTAAGGGAAAGAAGCCAGTCACACAAAATCATATATTATATAATTCTATTCATATGAAAGTCCAGATTAAGGAAATCTGTAGAATCAGAAATGGTGTCTTAGATCTGAAGGTGGGGATGGGGGGAATAGTAGGATAGTAGCTAAAGAGTATGGGGTTCTCTGTGAGGTGAGAAAAATGGTCTAAGATTGACAATGGTGAGGACTACATATATGTGTGAATATAATAAAAACCACTGAATTGTATTCTTTATAAGGATGAATTGTATCGTATGCAAATTATATCTCAATAAAGCTGTTTTTAAAAATCCTCTGGGGGGTGCCTGGGTCGCTCAGTCAGTTAAGTGTTTGCCTTCAGCTCAGGTCACGATCTCAGGGTCCTGGGATTGAGACCTACGTTGGGCTCCCTGCTTAGTGGGGTGTCTGCTTCTCCCTTTCCCTCTGTGCTCTCTCTCCTTCTCTCTCTCAAATAAATAAATAAATAATCTTTAAAAAAAGTCCTCTGGGAAACATTTAAAAAAAAATCTGATTCCCAGCTTCTGCCTCCCCACAACCGCCATGTCAACCTCCACCTCTTAAGATTCCAATTTAATAAGCCTGAGTTGGTTCTCTGGAAATAGGTATTTTGTCAAAGGTGCCTTGAGTGATTCTGATGACAATGTAGATCTGAATATATCACTGCTTTAGACGGGGGTTACGTCAGCTGAGAGCTAACACAGAATTGGGCCAAACAGTAGACCTGGCTCTTTATAACCAACATGATTTTCAGGGTGGCTGGTGGAAGACCAAGTAGCTCAGAGTAGGTCACAGTCACTGAATACCAAGATCACAAAGTTTGCTCGGGCATTGTTGGTCTAAGAGCAAAGTAACATTCAATAAAATCTGGAAGAACGCTGTTTTACCAAAACACCCTAATATTCTTGTATGGCAAGTTTGTTTTTCCTTACAATTTTGGTGATCCTCTTTTCTCCATTATAAGCAAGTTCCAAAAGTTCTTCCTCAGTCGCTTTCTTTTTTCCCTTAAGATAGCAATAGCAAGTGTGTTTATAATGGAGTACTCTATTTCTGAGGGGAGGAAGTGAAGAGTGAAAAGATTTACTTAATATAGAGAAAACATACTAATACCATGAGAAAGAAGTATAGTAAGAAGTAATGGACAGAAGTTTAGTGTCTGAAATTTTATATTTTAATGATAGTTTAGCTGAATGAGCAGAAAATACATTTGAGGAATTGACAGGAAAACTGGAAGGGGCTGCAATAAATAAGCTTCTAATTAATGTTTCACCATATTTCATGAATTTAAATTTTTAGCCAGGTGCATTTCTGGGGGGGGGGTTCTATTCAAATTGGGACTTTGAAAAGAAGACTACATTTTATTATTCTAAAATTACAGATGCATTTCAGTTTCTTTAGAATGTGATATGCTTTTGCTGACTAAACAGCATTACCTCTTAGTAGAGGCCCAATGCTATAATTTGACCCCTCTGGCAAATTAAATACAATTATGCAAACTACTAGGATTTGGGTATAATCTAATTAATATGGTACATATGAAGCAGATAGTAATTTCCCTGGTTGAAACTAAATTGTCTTCTTTCACATTTGAACTATGTTTTAGAAAAACATTGACTTATGTAAGCAAGACTTCGTTATCTTGTGTATTCTATTTGCTCAGCTCCGTGATGGACATGTTTAGAAAAATAAAGCCAAAACTGGAATCTTCAAATGATGACCTTTTTTTTCCCCAGATATTTATAATTACCAAACAGAATATTACATGGAACTAGGAAAAGAATTCATTTTGAGTTGATTGCTTTTCTCTAGTGAAGTGTAAGTGGAACATTACTATAATTTTTTCTCTTTATATATCTAAAGTTAGGGTTAAATATGATTTAATGGAAATAATTCTGTTCATTGAAACATAAATTTTTAGGAGTTGAAATTGATCTGGATTAAATGCCTAACAATAATCCAGTCACAAACTTTCTGAATGGTATTTATAATCATGAGATATAGCATACTATGTTTAAAATATGTGAATCACATTAGCATTAATCAGTACTACATGTGTGCACTAAGCAGAAATCAGGAAAGATTTGCTTTTGTGCTCTTTACCAAGAAAACTAAAGAAATTATCCCTCCCATATGGAGAAAACAGATGCTTTTTTCTTTTTTTTTTTTCTTCCTACAAAAGTGAATTTCATGTGTAAGAGGAGTTCTGGCTTAATAGCATTGAATATGAGTCTTTTATACAAAGGAAATGTACAGGGTGTCCCAAGGCTTCTTGTGTGGAATTGTCATTTCCAAGTGTGTGAACACAGTCTTTGCTCATTTGTTCCTTAGCTTCTTGGGGAGACTGCCAACAAGCATGCCAACTCTCAAGCTGCATTGTGCAACGATTTCTAGCCCACAAAGATCTGGATTTTTTTTCATAGGTAATGTCAATGTCATAAAGGCCTCTAAACAGCTGTTGGGGGGAACAACTTTTAGAAAGCAGTGGCCTGTGTTAGTTCTTTGTTCTGTGTTAGCAGAGAAATGCTCAGTTTAGTGGGTGAAGAGGAAAACAGTTCTGTTAAGAATTCTAATACTTTTATAATTTGCTTGTAAACCTGTAATGACAAGTACATTCCCAAGAAATAAAGAAATATTAGCAGCCTCTGTGTTGTGAGTATGTGTAAAGGAGCTAATAAATAAACACATTTTGAAACGAACTTACCAGCTGTTTTCATTATGCCAGAAGTTTCCCCACCACGGACTGCTGACCCCTGAGATGGGGAGTGGGAGCACAGGATCAGCAAAGAAGTGGGAGTGGGGTGGGCAATAATCCATATATACATGTCAGTTTTCTTAATTGAGTGATCTTAAAAATTCAACCACTGTAATGTGATAGGGGAGCACCCTCAAATGTTTCATATTAAAAACAAAAATAAATTATCTTATATCTTGAACTTGCTTCACAATGAGCCAGGGTAGAATGAGTAGGTGAGGTCCAGATGACATAATAATATTGGACATGAGTTGATAAAGTCAGATGATGGATGCATGGAGATTTAGTATCGTCTTCCCTTTAACTTTGTGGGTTTTTTTGAAAATTTCCCTTATTATAACCTTAAAAATTATTATACCCCAAAAGTTTGGGAACCACCGCTTTATATTAAATTGTCAGGTAATTTGGTTACAAATTCTTCCATTGGATACTCAAGCAGGCAACTTGTTCAAAGCAAAGACTAAATAGGTTACTACAGACTACATGAGATACATTGTCAATCACTTGTTTACTCTGGGAGTATCCAGATCTACTGTTCTTACACTTAACCTAATCTTTATCTCACACCAAGAATTAAAAAAGGGAAAACAGCTTTCATACATCTATAATGGGTAATAGGATGTATTGATTGAGAGAAACCTAAAAATTAAAATGCTTTTCTCACTGTCACCTGTTAAGTCCTTTCTCATCCTTCCCTTTCTCTTCCCCTCTGCCTGTTTTTCTCTAATGCATTTATATTTACCCTAAGTTTAAAGAGAATGACCTATTTCAAAATCGAAGTGGCAAACACAAATTAGAATGCATCCTTTTAGTCTGTTCCTCACAACCAATCCGTCTTCGGCAACTGTTCTACTTTTCTTTAGCCTTGGCAAGCTATTCAGAACAACATTTCCTTCTTTTCATTCTGATGCTGGACGATTGTTTGGTGCTGATACGACATTGGCTTTTCCCATAATTTAGCCTAGAGAATTTTACACTAGGGAGTTTCAATGTGTTTAGATTGTAAAGCTTTTTCAGAACACTTTTGTAACAGAACTCCATGTTCTAATGGCCCCAGCAAAGTTGTTTTAAATACTTTTGCCCCTGAATTTTCACCAAAATTCAGTTCTGTTTTAACATTGATGGTTTATTATCACTTTGCCCCAAAGATAAATTAAAACATGTAGAGAGATTGTCATTTCCTGTTCAATGTGTTGTTGTTCCTGTGTACAATGTCAGCCTTTTTATTTACGTTTATGCCATTCCATGGGGGTAAGTAACTTCCTGATTAGTCATTAGGAGCAACTCTTGGAAAACTAATATAATCCCACATATCGGCCAGGTGAGTTATGTTAGGGGTGAAGGATTGTGTGATCATGGGTATGTGTGTTCCTTTATTAGGTAAGAGAATTGTCATTTATCATAGCGTGGCTTATCACTACAGATCACAAAACTGTAATCATTTTATATCAGCTTCTCACATTCTTATTTCCTTCTGATATGCCCAGTGAGCTGGTCAGTAGGTTTTAAAATGTAATAATAGAAGAATCAGGCAGACAGTTGTAGGAGACACTGAATTAGCCGAGAGAAAAATACTTTAGTAGGTTATGTTTGCTTGAATAATGAATTGCTATGAGTCTCTACTCTCTGGGTAGATCTTCTGCCTTCTATAGTAGATTTTAGAAATACCTGCATTTCTTAAGCATATTAGACATACTGATACGTTTTGTTCCTATGGCAGAGGGGTCTTTAAACTTTCCAGTTCACATAGAGCCTAATAGAATTTTGAAAAGGTTTGTGTCCCTCTTGCACTTTGTTACAGCTGAAAATTTTTATTGTGAGTACAAGTAGTTGCAGAGGATGTAATTTTCTTCATGTTGTACATATTCTATTGAAAAATAAATCTGCCATTTTGCTTTTTTAATAGTAACTAATAGGATCTAGATACGGTAGCAATTTAATGCTCCCATCATCCCCTTAAAAAGTAAATCATTAAGCTTTCTTACAGATATTTATGTTACTTTACCCCTTAAACTTATGTTTTCATTCCATCTCACCCATGGAATTTTATTCTAATATACCTTTATTATCTTTTATGGATAATCATGTTTTACTTCAACAAAAATATTTATATAAACTGAAATTTAAAATTAAAAATATTTCCTGTAACCATGAGGCCCAAACTTTTTCTGAAGTGAGTCACCATTACAATTATTATTAATACACCATTGACCAAAAAAAAAAAAAAATTACACCATTGACCAAAAAAAGTTATACTAGTTGACTTCAAAGTAAACATAATTTTATTAGAGATACATCTCAGTGAGATGGATGTGAGGTGAATTTTAAATTCTACCTTTTTTCCCTTTGGTTTTGGGGCTTTTATTTTGTTTTACAATTAGTTCATATATCTATTCATGAATAGTTATTGCTTATTGCTGGAATGAGACAGGTTTAGCATCAATAAAACGTCTAGTTTTATTTTTGTAGTTGCATATCCTAGGAAACTTATTCATGTACATAAGTAGATAGCTCTGGAAAGGAGGGCTTTTTGTTTGTTTAAATGAGAATTTACTTAAACGCTTTCCATTGCTTCTGAGTCATATGCCCCAAATCACTCAGTAATCTTCAATTTAAAAATTGGAGATTGATCAGTGGACAACTTAATGAGATCTCATACTTGGCTACTACTTCCCACTGTCTTTCTTCTAGGACCTTCTAAGTGAGGAACTGAGATCTCAAAAGGTTCACCACGAACTCCCAGACCCCATTGTCCTCTCAGCCCAACTGCAGCTCCTATTACTGCTGCTTCTCTGTGTAGCCAGTCAGTAGGTGGTCAGCAGGCAACACACCCATTGACTTGGCCCCTCCAACATGCATCTAGGCAGACTCATGGTAGCTTCTAGGTGACTCAGTGAAGGCCTTGATGCTCTATAACCATGGTGCAGTAAATTCAGTTGTGTGATCTTGAGTAGAAAATTCCTTTCCAGACTCCAGGGTCAATCAGTTTGCATCTTGAAGACAGAATTTGATGACATTTAATACTGGAGATCTTGATTGAAAGGTTGGGAAAGGTTACTGAATCAGCTGACATTTACTGTGTACCCACGGAGAGTGTGACACTAGTATTTAGTAAGTACATGGCATTTATGGATCTGAAACCCTCCTCAAAAGTGAAACTTACCCCTGTAGAAAGGGTGACCTTATCCATTAGTGGAAGAAGCTCATAACTTCTATCTACTCACGACTCCAAGTCTAGTAAACCTTTTAACCTTTACTTGTTCTTGGGTCAGAGGGAGTGGTGACATCCAGTCATTGATAAAGAAATGAGCTGGGAATATAGGGAATAATATGTTAGAAGATGAGACCTAATTAAATATAGGTAACTCCAGACTAACTAGTACAGTGCTAGAAATCTTATGGATGCTCAGTTAATATTTGTTGCTGAGGCCATTCAGGCATCCTTGCTTTTGCAAAATCTCTTTGCAAACAGCACATTTGAGCTTGTCTGGGCTCTGAAGTTCATCTCATAATATTTTCTCTGCACAAAAGAAAACACATTCTTAGGTGTTTTGAGACTGTTTGTTGTTGTAAACTCCTAATTATTTTTTTACATTTATAGTCCCCCTATAACTTAACATTCTCAAAAATCTAGTTATTCTCCCTTGTTTTTTAAAAAATATTATTGTGGTAAAATATATATCACATTAAATTTATCATTTTAACCATCTTAAGTGTACAGTTCAGTGGCCTTAAGTACATTCACAGTGTTGTGTCGCTTTTTTTTCTAGCTGAACAGAATTCCTAATGTGCCTGTGACAAAGATGGATGAAGTATTAGCTAAGAAATAGTCGCAGTCGGCTTAAAGGACAGACATCTCTTAATCACAGAATACTTATTAGGGGACACAAATATATACAACATATGAATTGAGTAGATCCCGGATACCATCCCAAAGAGTCAGGAAAGCTCCGTAGCTGTTGTGTAATATGCAGCATGAGATCTTTATTGGAATAGGATTATCTTGTGTCAGGCCAACAAAAACTTGGCATTGATGCATAATTAATGAACTGGGAAATGGATTAATGAGATTTCTCTCTAATTATTGTTTCCCTAATATTTAGCATGAAAGCAAAGCTGCATTAATTAGTAGAATGGGTGGTGTGTGTGTGTGTGTGTGTGTGTGTGTGATTGTGTCTGGGTGTTGTGTGTCTGTCCATGGGTGTCCATACTTCATTTGCTGTATTTTCCTTTGTTTGTTCTTACCCTCCTTCCTTATTTCCACCCCCTCATCACTCTTGTTCTTCTCAGGACTGCCATTTTGTTTTTGTATGCGGGTGAAGGGAAAGGACTGACAGCTTGAATGATTCCATTTTTAGATGGATGTTTGAGTATATATGAATTAATCAATAGTCCATAATCTAGGTAGTGAAAGCCCCTCCTTTTTTTTAGAGCAAAGAGAACATTATGTTCTGTGTGTGCAGCTTAACTACCATTAATGTTAATTAAATCATGCAGGCAAAACCCTTTTCTTGAGTTGATAACATGCTCTAGTATACATCATTGTCAATTATACATCAACTCTTAATCATCTTGGGAAGCAGGAGGTAAATCCCCCTGCCGAGCCAAAGCACCTCATGTAGGGATTATTGGCCAGCACTAGGATCTGAACTTAAAATCTTAATTCTTTCTTTTCCATCAAACTTATTCTACTATTGTTAATTAAGTCAAATATTCCTCTAGGAAGTAAGCAAATGCATGCCTGTGTGTGCGCGCTTGTGTATGTGTTTGTATATGTGATGGGGAAGAGGTGAAGATAAAGGAATGGTGAAGGCTAAGAGGCAGAATATTTTTGCATTCATATTTGAAGGCTACAAAAATGTGTAGCTCATTTTTCCAAAATCTTGAGTTTAAACATGTCTTTGCAGGTAGAAGATCTTCCATGTGGTGTGTTAATTCTGATGGGTTTGTTTCTGGACATGAAATAGCCACTGTTGGAAGATTTACATCCTATGTGGCTAAATATTTCCTCATCCAACAGATATTCATGAAATCTATCATGATGATGATGATGATGCCGTCAAGTTCTCTGTCCAGTGGGAAATATTGACACCTAAACAGGTATTTAAAAATGTATGAGCGAGAGCCTTCAATTTGCTAGAGCTTACCTTCCAGCTAGGGAGAGATGAAAGGTAAGGCTGAAGGGCTCGGGAGAGGCCACACCATGGGAAGCCCTGTGCTCCATGTTGTCCTAGCAGGATAAGAACTGCTGTCACCAACAAGGGTCTGAAATGCTGAAGTGGAGTCCTCATTCCCGGGAACAGTTAATGCGAGCCTTCTTCCACCCCCGGTTCTTGCCAGGGCATTGAGTCTTCTGCTAGCACCTTCTGCATCTGCCAGCAGACTGGAGATGAGCTGGGGGGGTTAGACCTGGACCCACCCTGTGGCACGCTTCACGTCTCCCTGTGGTGATCACATGCCCATATTTATGCCCGAATTCCCAAGTCAACAATTCCATACTGTCCTCTTCCACTCTTAGTAGTGTCCTGATTTGGACAAGAAATCATATGATCACCCTAATTTCTCCTACATTCCATTGGTCGGAATTCAATCACATAGTCACACCTCACCTCAAAGGAGGCAGGGAGATCTATGTGACGGGAAGGAAAAGGCAATGGATTTTGGTGAATGTGAGGCACTCCTTGCCGCAAATGTGAAGGGGGTGAAGACTGGTCCTCCATACCCATTGCCTTTGAACCACTACCACTTAAATTCTGATATTCCTTTGAAATCTTCTGGCGTATTTTAAAAATTCCTTTGAATTTTGAATCCTGCTCTGTCATATATTTGTGTTTTTCTTAATATAAAAATACTGTGCTTTCTTTCTTCAAACATCTTCACAAATAAATAATGTTCTAGGAATATTTGCTGTGGTTAGTTGTCATTCATTGACTCCTGGAAGAACTGTATGAATAGCCAGTTTGAGACACATACCACTGAATGGTCTTAGGCAGAAGAGTGACCTGGCCAGGTTTCCATTGAAAAAGCCCACTCTGACAGCTGTGTGGAGTGTAGATTCCAGGAGACAGAGAGCAGGGAGTCCAATTCAGACTCGTCTAGTTATTTGAGGGAAAGACGACAAAAGATCTGATCAGTGCTGGTAGCAATGTTAGGAGATTAAATCGGTAGGGATAAACCAAAAACTAAACTACTGATAAACTGGACTATGTAAAAATTAAATGCTTCAGCAAACACATCATAAAATTAAGTTTAAAAGGCAAGGACAAACTGGAAAAAAAATGGGTGTCACATTTATGAATGATGAAAGGGTTGGTTTCCCTAATATACAAAGACATCTATGACTCCATAAGAGAAAGTATTCTAATAGAAAAATGGAGGGTGCCTGGGTGGCTCAGTTGGTTAAACATCCCAGGATCCAGTCCCGCATCAGGCTCTCCGCTCAGCAGGGCATCTGCTTCTCCCTCTGACCTCTCCCGTCTCATGCTCTCTCTCACTTTCTCTTTCTCAAATAAATAAAGTCTTTAAAAAAAAAAAAGGAAAAATGAAAAATAAATCACATACACATACACAAAAGAAACAGGGACACAGCAATTTGTCAAAGAATACAAATGGTCTGCAAAATGTTAAAACCTCACCGAAGTTCAAAAAATAGAAATGAAAAGATGAGAGCTATTTTTTATTATCAGATTAGTAAAGAAGGTCTCATAATAGCACACATGTGTGCACAAGGTGTTAGCATTAGGGCTGTCAATAACAGTCAAAATTGAAAAAAATAATAATTTCCTTCAATGGAAAAGTTGTTAAATTATGACATATCCCCTCAACGGAATATTATGCAACCACTAACCATGATTGTATGCATCTATATTAATTGAAATAGACACCATGACCCACTACTAAGTGAAAAAAAAGATTATCAAACTCGCTGTATAACATGCCTCACTTTCTGTAAAATAGTCCGTACACGTGTGCAGGAATGTGCATGTGAGTATACAGCGATATCGGTAAGCCTTTTTGACAAAATATCAAAACTGTCTATTTCTAGATAAGTAGATGTGGAGGTGATTTTTACTTTTTCTCTCTATCTTTCTATATTGTTTTGAAATTTGAAAACAAACATGTATCGTCTGTCATTTTTAAGTAAATAAAACCTTATTATTGGGGAAAAATAAAACAGCAGGTCTTTTTATCCATCGAAGTAAAAAAGGAGGAGAACTTGGTGATTGGTTGTGTTTGGAAAGTGAAAGAGAAGGGTTGGTCAAGGATGACTTCCAGTTCTTTCCTCCTTGCAATTCTCTGGCTCTGTTTGAAGGGCAACCCTCCATTGCTTGCCCCATTGTCGTTCCTTACACTTTGCAACTTCTCATCTCCCATTCTGCCCCTCCCAACGCTGGTCCCGCTGTTGAGTCCTCTGCAGGCTCTGGCTGATTTTAGAATGCTCTGTTCATCTACCTTCTTAACTGTGTGGCAGAAGATTAGAGATGAGGGATGCCGTTGGAAATGACCGACCCAAATACTGTAAGTTGGCCTGGCTTCCTTGGTTGCCAACATGCTCTGATGGTCCCAGTCTGGCATCAGGGAAGATGGATGTGTGAACTACCAAGTTTAAGAGGGGCCCGGGACCTGCTGGCTCTGTCTCATGGTGTTCAAAGTAGTAGGAAGGCCCATCGAGAGGGTAAGGATGGCCAGGGGTTTGCCACATTTCATGAGGGGCAGAGAAGCTCATTTTCACCTGGACACTCCACTCAGAGTAGGAGCAGGAGGTTGAGCAGTGGAAGCAAAGGCCAATGCTGGTTAACAACTTAAGAGGAATTGCCAACACATTCTTTTTTCAGGATTGCAGTTTTGCCTTACAAACAATGTTTTTTTAAAGCCAGGTTATGGGAGCACCTGGATAGCTCAGTCGGTTGAGCGTCTGCCTTCAGCTCAGGTCATGATCTTGGGGTCCTGGGATCGAGCCCCACATCGGGGTCCCTGCTCAGTGGGAAGCCTGCTTCTCCCTCTCCCTCTGCCATTCCCTTGGCTTGTGGGCTCTGTCCCTCTGTCTCTCAAATAAATAAATAAAATCTTAAAAAAAAATAAATCCAGGTTATGCAGACACAAGAGTGAATGCTGGCTGTATAAGGGCAAATGTTAAATTTAAGAGCTCTTTACTGGTCAAGAAACATGAACGATTCAACTTCTTGAATCTTATTCTCTTTGCCATTTGAGGCTGACTCATCCCAGCCTTCAAGGGCCGGGGCATTTCTTAGTATGCATTGAACTCATGCCAAACTATTGTTTCACACTGTTATTGTCTAAAAGACAACGTGTACTAGAAACGTGAAACAGGAAATGTCCATCTGAACTTATTACGGTAGAAGAAATTTTCCAGAGTCCATATGCTGATGTAATTATTTTCAGATTTTTTTTTTTTTAAAAAGCATTTAGTGACTAGATCTTTGGAACAATTGTATTCGCTGTCATGGGCAGAGCGTCTAGCTTATTATCTGTCTTGTAGAAGAATAGAGCCCTGAAATTGCCACAATAGTGTTTTACAATTTTTTTGAATTAGGTTTTAAGGATTTTTATTTGCTTAGTTGTGTGTGTGTGTGTGTGTGTGTGAAGCGCATATGTATTTGAATGTCTTAATCTCTTATTTTCTTTGGAGGGTCCTTAATTTATTTTACACTGAATTTTTTCTCCATCTTCAAAGTGTGTGGCACATGCCCTATTCCCTTCTGTTCCAGTACTATATTTTGTACAGTTTCCTGTAAATAGCAGTAGATATGGGCTGGTTGGTTCAGTGTTCTTGCAGTATTTACAATGGACATTTCTCAGCATAACTAATCTCTTTTTAAAATTTTGGTCCCATTCTCATCAGCACCAATCCAGTCCTTTGAAATGAATTGAAATGCTGTACTCTTTGAAGGGATAGGATTAAAGCTTTAACTGGGTCTAGGGATGAGGTGAGGGAGAAAAAGCCCCCACAAATCCGGTAGTTTTTTTCTCCTGAGCAGTGAAGAGCAATGAGCTGTACTCTAGAAAAGAAAGGAAACAGTAATTATGAGCCTTTTCCCTACATTGTACACTGTCTTCGGTTTAGAGCAAAGTAGAAGCCGACCAGTTTTTTAGTTCTGTAGCACATTTAAGTAAGGATTGGATTTATAAGCATCAAGAAGCAGAGGTCTTCATTCAGGTATGACTGTGTCTCTTCTTTCTCTCTTTCACTTAATTTAAGTAGCTTCATATTGTTTTATATTTGTTTGAGTCCATGATCTTTTTTTATCCTATATCCTATGTACCAGACAAACTCCATTTCGTCCCATATTTTCAGTTCTTTTTCTGCAGTTTTACAGAATCCCAGAAATCCTTTTCTCCAGCTAAGATGCTATCATTAGTACCATTAATTCTAATGTCAGTTTGAACTTCTTTATTCCAGCACACTCTGCAGCGTGAAATCTTAAGAGTATGAATGAATGACTGGTGTTCAGCCAAGCTTTGCCTATGTCTTTCCACGACCAAAACAATTAGGTGAAGAGGGAAAAATTCAATTGGCTATTGTTTTATCTGCCTGGTCCCAAGCAGCCTATATGAATATTTTGGGAAATTTTTTGTACACTGACGGTTGCGTTTTCATTATGTAGCTATAGCAAAAAGGTTTCAGTGTGAAAGTTTCATTTTTTAAGAAATAGCCATTTCAGAAACAAATGAGGTCAATGGGCTTCTTGTTTTAGGAAGAGGGGGTAGTGGGGACTTTGGAGTAAGAGGAAGTCCTATGTCAGAGGGCTCTGTGCACACTTTCCTGAAATACCTCAGCTATGTGTAAATGTAATCTGTTATTTTAACTATTCATAATAGTTGCATTTTTGTCCTTTCTCGCATTAAATTATAAAATCGATAACATAAATATGGTGGATCTTTATTTTTCAAGGATTCCTTCCCCACCTCCCCCAGTTTCTAACAGGTTGCAACCTTTCAAAGACCTCAGAAGCTACCAGCTTATTGTTAAATAAACAAATTTTGGGAGACTACTGACCATTAGTCAGAGGGAAGGTCCTGAGTCATCCAAGTGTTCTCCAGCTGGCAAAGAAGTATGTAAAAGCTCCTGGCCAGATCTGTACATGCTGGAGCATCCGGGTAAGTTGGGGAAACACATTCATGGTACCCAGCGAAGAAATGAAGTGGTAAACACAATGCAGTGCACTTCTGTGCTTCAGGTTGAAGCTTCATATTCAAAGGATATAAGAACTTAATTTTTCCAGGGGAGGTGGTTGGGGGATCGGGTAACTGAGTGATGGGCATTAAAGAGGTCACGTGATGGAATGAGCACTGGGTGTTACATGCAACTGATGAATCACTGACCTCTACCTCTGAAACTAATAATAAACTTTATGTTAATTAATTGAATTTAAATAAAATAAAATTAAAAAAATTTTTTTCTTCTCCTCCTCCAGCTTGTGTCTTTCAATTTTGTATTGAAATGTTCCCTGGATTCATAAAATACTTAAGGACTACATAAAGAAGAAAGACTCAGGAATCAAAGGAAAGTCACCTAACACAACTTCTTTGGGGTGTATTCAGGAAAGCAGACTCCCTCAAAAGCCCAGGGTTAAATTCATCAGCACTGCTTTCTCAGCATGTTTTGATTTCCTACTGAATGCAGTGAGTGCAGGAACCTTGGGCAGCAAACATTTAAGGATTTCGTCTGGGCAGGCACTGATCTTAAAGTTCTGACCTCCAACAGTGTCAGGCAGGTTGCCTTGGTAAATTGTAAAGTGAACCTTTGAAGATAAAACTGCAACTTAAATGTTCACATATTTACCAATTGCTTGAATATTTTCAGAGAAAAAATGAATGCTACTTATTTTTCAGAATAGGGTGTGATGACTATACCAAAATTCACAAAATGTGAAAGAGTAAAGGAAAACTGTCAGGTGATGACCGATTCTTTTTATTCCAGAGATATAGGTAAGAAATATGAATAGATAGATAGATAGATAGATAGATAGATGATAGATAGATAGATAGATAGATAGATAAATAGATAGATATGGAAGGCTACAGAAGAAATTAGAAACTGTGGTTGCCTTTGAGGAAAAGAATTGAGGGCCTAGCAGCCAGAGATATTTTGCACAGTTTATAATACTGTAATACTTTAATTTCTTTCCTTGTACATATATAGCTTTTTTAAAAGAATGAGAAGTGCTTTACAAATGCAAATATTTTCACTGTGAAGTCTTTATTTCCATAATACTAAAAGTAAATGCCTGGTCAATAGATTCTGTGCTGTAGCCATGATATCCCTTGATTTTGTTTACCTGGTAACACTAGCTCGTGTCTGTAAACTCTTTAAAACTCCCCAAATTATTTCACCTATATTACCTAATTTGTAAGATCACTTTATTATTTATTATTATTTATTACTTAGCTCTTCTCATTTTCTTCTCTTAATATGTGATTATCACATTGAATTGCAGTGGTTTGGTTCCCTTGTACCACACACAAAAACCACAATGCTGTTTTCTTCAGTAGTTGCTAATGAAGGTCTATTTGACACTTTAATACTTTCTTCCCTAAGTATTGGACCAAGCTGTAACAGAATTATAAAGCTCGGGCTATCAGAACAGAGACCATCAGAACACTGAGGTGTGTATCTTGAGAGCCATATGGCATTTCATTGGGATTCTGTTTGATGTTACTTTTGTCTTATCCCACTGGGCCCACCTTAGAGTGTTCAATAGCTGACTCTAAGGGTAAATTAAAATACTAGTCAAAATTAAATGGCAGGTGTGGAAAGGGAGGGGGCCTATAGGACATTATGAAATTTGTCCCTCCCAAAACCTTTCTCTGCAGAGGGCTAAGTACCACTGCTTTTCATGCAAACAGATGGCCAGGTAACGAAAAAGCTTTTCTTTTTCCTTGTACTTGCTATACTAGGTTTGTAGACATACCTCAGTCCTCCTTTTTCATTAATGTTCATAGGGCTGAATTTCTTTCCAAGTTATTTGGTTTAGCAATATTGCTGCAATTGGTTCATCCAGCCATTTTATATTGAAAGGGGCTACATAGATGGTGACCTTCTGTGAGCTGGCTGTTGGCTGAACTGATGAACAGCCCTGTTTGGTTCTTCCTCTCATGCCTGCCAGAGATTAAGAATACCTTGACCAATTTGGAGGTAGACCCTTGTCTACCATTCTGCATTCCTTCTTCTGTTAAAAAAGACGTAATAGGTTCAGAATGGAGTCACTTGTGCTAAGCCCATGTCCCCAAACCAAGACTTAATACCTATCTTAATTACAGTTTCAACCTCTCCCAGGAATGGAAATTTAGGGCCAGTCAATCTGGAATTACCTGGTCAGCAGTAGTGAGGTCATCTGTCTGATTGAACTCTGCCTTCCCCCAAGGAAGGTGACCTTGCCTGAAACAATCCACTCTTTGCTAGAAACTTTCTTGTCCTGCCTCCTTCTGCCTATAAATATCTTCCATTTTGTACAGCTCCTCAGAGCTCCTTTTTTTTTTTTTTAATTATTTATTTATTTGAGAGAGAAAGCATGGGAGGAGAGGCAAGAGAAACTCAAGCAGATTCCGCATGAGCGTGAAGCCCGATGAGGGGTGTGATTGCACATCCCTAAGATCAGGACTTGAGCCGAAACCAAGAGTCCATCACTCAACCAACTGAGCCACCCAGGCACCCCATCAGAGCTCCTTTTTTTCTTTTCTTTTTTTTTTTTTTAAGATTTTTATTTATTTATTTGAGAGAGAGAGAGGATAAGCAGGCTCCCCGCTGAGCAGGGAGCCAGATGTGGGGCTCCATCCCAGGACCCTGAGATCATGACCTGAGGCAAAGTCAGACCCTTAACCAACTGAGCCACCCAGGTGCCCCTCAGAGTTCCTTATTTGCTAGATGGTATGTTACCTCATTCATGAATTGTTGAACAAAACCAATAAGATCTTTAAAATTTATTTGGTTGAATTTTGTTTTTAAACATTTCCAAACTAGTTTTTAACCTCAGGAAAGAATCCCTCTTATGTGGCTATTTAATATTTAATTAGCTACATAGTGTGACTGTGTAATAGTTGAAGGCCATGTTGCACAGTGTTTGAGGATGAAGGCTTGGAGTCAAACTGACTTAAATTCAAATTTCAGTTGTGCCACTTGCCACACATGGGACCTTGAGAAAGTTAACCTTTTTAATCATCACTTTTCTCATTGGTGAACTACATTTTGTTGGAAGGAATAATTCTTTTTTAATGTATAAAGTCCTTGCACAGGGCCTATAATACAAGGGGCATTCAGTAACAATTCAATTCTTGTTATAATTACTAAAACTTTTTTTATAGTTGTCAGCCACAAAAATATGGCAAGTGCATGGGAACTGACTACTCTCTCCCGCTCCTCCCCCTGCCCTTGCCCTTGCCCCCGAACCCACTCTACTCCAGCCAAGCGCTCTTCCACCCACACTGCACTTGCTCAGCCCACCCACCACATTCGCATTGCTACATGCAGTGAGTTTTCAATCCTCATCTCAGGTGAGCGATCCGCAGCATCTGAAAGAGTTCACCTTGCATTCCCCTGACTTCTCTGCTCAGGGCTCAGCTCCCCGGCCCCTTCTCCATCCATAATCACTCCCCTGATGACCTCATTCAGCCTCAGAGCTTGAATATCATGGATATGCTGCTGACTTCCCAAATATGTCCAGTCCACACCTCCCGCCTGAACACCAGACTTGTATATTCAACTGCCTGCTTGACCTCTATCTGGCTGTCTTAAATGCCACCTTAAACTTGGAATGTCTACAACTGAACTCTGGGTGCCTTGGGGGCTCAGTCGTTAAGTGCGTCTGCCTTTGGCTCAGGTCATATCTCAGGCTCCTGGGATCGAGCCCCTCCTCCATTGGGCTCCTTGCTCAGCGGGGAGCCTGCTTATCCTCTCCCTCTCCCCCTGCCTCTCTCTAGCTCTCTCTCTCTCAAATAAATACATCAAATCCTTAAAAAAAAAACAACTAACGCATATTTATATCTTGTGAAGTAAAATCTGCAAACAAATCCTTGACATCTTTGATATCAATAACAAAACAAAAAAGGGGCACCTGGGTGGCTCAGTCAGTTAAGCATCTGCCTTCGGCTCAGGTCATCGGGCTCCCTGTTCAGTGGGGAGCCTGCTTCTCCCTCTCCCTCTCGCTCTGCCACTCTCTTGCGTTCTCTCTCTCTCTCTCTCAAATAAATAAATAAATAAATAAATAAACAAACAAATAAATAAATAAAATCTTTAAACAAAAACCAAAACCCTCCCTGGTCTTTCCACACATCTGTTTCTCTCACAGCCTTCCCCATTTCAGTAAATGACAACTTCATGATTTAGTTGCTCACCTAAAAGCTTTGCAGTCATCCTTGACTCCTCTCCTCCTTTCTCACACCCATATGCAAACCATCAAGAGATCCTACTGACCCCACCTTCAACATCTATCTAAAATTAACAACTTATCAGGACCGTCTCCCTTTGTCTCTCTGGCCTCCCTGACGTTTCACCTTGATTATTGTTGGAGATTCTTAACCAGTCTTCTTGCTTCTACAGTTGCACCTCCAGACTATTCTCAAAAGTAGCCAACGTGAGACGATAATGTAATCCACATCCTGTCACTCTTCTCCTCAAAACTCTCCCATGGCTTCCGACCTCACATGGAGTACAAACCACACAGGCCTGGCACAACCCAGCAGGATCTCCTATACCCTCTGCATTGTCCTCTCTGCTCCAGCCACACCGCCCTCCTTGCTTTTCTTTGAACATGCTGGACACACTCTCACATCAGGGTTTTTGTACTTGTTTCCCTCCCAGAATGCTCCACATGGATATCCACATATCAGTCTCTCATCTCCTTCAAGTCTTTGTTCAAATGCACGTTGTCGGTGTGGTTCTTCTGACCAACCGAGTTAAATTTACAGTCTCCCTTTGCTTTGTACCTTTGGTCCCTTCTTGCTTTAGTTTTCTTCATAGTACTTCCACCATCTGGTTTCTTATATATTTTACTTGTTCCTTTTATTTATTTTCTCTCTTCTCCACATAAATGTAGTCCATAATATTGGGGATTGTTGTATGATTTGTTCACTCCTGTGTCCCTGTGCAGTGCCCGACTTTCGGCAGGTACTACTATATAAAGACTAAATCATTACTTACTAAATACTCATTTGAGGGAATGCATGAATGCATTGCAGAAAATGCATTTCCTCCCGCATATGGTATGAAGCATATGGTGCAAGGAGCCAGGAATCTGAATTCTGATTTTGACTGGGCCTCCTAGAAACTGGGTCTCCCATATAGTTCCACCTCTGAGCCTTCTTCTCCTAATCTTTAAAACCTATCTTGCAGGACTATTACAGTCTTCAAAAACAAAGCTCTTTCAGGGAGTGCAGTCCCATGTTTGCATGAAGAAGGAATTTAATGTCTCCCTTTACACGTCCCCCCTCCCCCATATACTCACAATCCAGGGTTGATATCAACCTTACCTTAGGAAAATTTGGTTCCATTCGGAACAAATTTTTTTTTTTTTTTTTATAATTGTCACTGAAATAAAGTCCCAATTAGGTGAACATCTTACCTAAGAGATGGGAGGCAGTAAAGAGACTATAACAGAATTTAGGGTCCACCATCTTTTAGTGTGTAAGCAAATAAAATGGGAAATAGGCATCACATGCCTTCTTTCCGTCCTTGCCCACAGATTCGAGTTGAGGTAAGGAACAAGAAATGAAACAGACTTTGCATTTTTTATGTTTAGCCAAGCTCCTTTAGTTTGCATAGTCATAATTCAAATGACCATCTTTGAGGTTTTAATATTTGGTGCCTTCGCTTTGTTCCAACTAGGAAAAATGAATAGCCTTGTTTTGAATTTTGTATTTGTAAATACACTGCAGTGTAGAAACCAAGGAATGCCCTGAAGCTTTTAAATGTTTTAAAGGTACATCTATTAAGCTGTTTTATGGGTTTCTATGATTTTTTAAAAACACTTTTTGCATCCAATAAGCTGATTAGACAATACAATAAAACCATATTGCTCAAATTTTCCTGATTTTATTTTCTAACAATTACCCTCAGGATTTCTCTTATGTGCTGGTCAATTTGAATAGATTCTCAACAGATACTTTTGATTGATTAATGTATAACTAATCTGATCAGGTCCTCGATTTGCATTGTTTAGTAAAGCCCACCTTGAAAAACAGTGCAAATAATTTGTGCAAGTAAGATTGGAAAAAAAGGAATGTTAAAAATACTGTAGAAAATAAACTTTAGAAATGACTCTTCACACACGAATATTTCACACATTGAGATATTCTAAGCTCATGTGAAGAGGATTCTAGTTCTGGATCTGCTTTCCATATACTTCAGTTCCAAGGGGCCTGTTTAACAAAAGCTTTTGATTGGCCTGGATCACGTTGCTTTGTACATCTCTTTTGAGCTCGGGCTTTTGTCCTGTTTGCCCCTCCTGCCCTTTTACCATCCAGTTTGTAATCCTGATAAAGCTTCCTAGTACTTGTGCTCTTACCCCAAGTTTGTGTGTCTCACTCCTGCTCTATATAGTGTGTGTGTATATATATATATATCATATATATGTGTGTGTCCTATATATGTAATATATGATACATGTCATATGTTTGTCCTATATGTCATTTATATATACATATGTGTGTATATATCATATATATGTGTCATATATGTAATATATGATACACGTCATATATGTGTCATATATGTCGTTTACATATACACGTGTGTGTATTGTGTATATATCATATATGTGTGTCGTATATGTAATATATGATACATGTCATATATGTGTGTCATATATGCCATTTATATATACGTATGTGTGTATGTGTGTGTGTATATATATATAAAATTCTCTCTCTCATATATATATGAGAGACAGAGAGAGAGAATTTTTTCCAACAAGGAGCTCTTAAAGTTTCCAGGCATGAAAGTGAGATGATCAACTGTATGGTGAGGTAGGAGAGAGCTTGGCTAGGGCCAAAGAGACCCATTGAACAGTAAGAAAGTATAAAAACCTTGAACTATGGCCTAGACACACAAGGAATAGTTGGGTGTTTAAATGAAGACATTGCTATTTAATATGTTGTTTGCAATATTTTTCATTCTATCAGTAGGAGAATTGAATAGACCAGACAATAATGTTTTTCATTGTCAACTTTGTAACACAACAATAGAGGGTATCTGACAGTTTGTAACACAATAAATAATAAAGTAAGAAAACTCAAAAGCAGTCTCTCAGAGTTCATTATCAGGCAATAATCTCTTCCTCAACTTCTCTCACTACTCTCTGGAACAATAATACAATAGATCTTTTTATTTCATTGGTACTTATGAGCCAATTTATACATTCTCTCCACCAGCGCATCTGCCTCCTGCCAGCCTGGGTTGGGTACCATACCTACACATTCCCATAGTACTCTGTTCTTCCCTTTATTCTAGAACATATGATGCCATCTTGCGGGTCCACAGTCCTTTATCTGCAGTTCTGAAAACCAAAAGTTTATTTTCTGATTAATGCCAAGTCTTATTTGGCAGCAAGATCTGACCTGAACTAACATGAAGCTATTTATAATGTTATGTTTTACTGCAGAAATGTCGTATTTGTTTATGGGAGGCTGCCCTAGGCTCTATCAAGGGTGTTATGTATTAAATGCTATATATATACTTTTACCCTTCTAAAACCCCACAAAGAACATTGCTTCTGAAACACCTGTGGCCCAAGGGCTTTGGACAAAGACCAGTGGAGCCCCTCTGGTGCCTGCTTGCTAGTCTGTGTCCCCACCAGAGGGGGAGGCCTCCAGTCAGCCTTGGGTCCTTGTACTTGCCCAGGGCCTAGAGTGACCCAACAAATATAAATAAGCCAGTGAACATTTGCTTTCAAGTTAACATATTTAAATGTATCGACTTTCCTCTGTTCTTATTTTTCAAATATTGCTACTTTGAGAAAGAAGAGTGAGTGCTGGGGTGCCTCGTTGGTAGATTGTGGACTCTTGATCTCAGGGCTGTGAGTTTGAGCCCCATGTTGGGCATAGAGGTTACTTAAAAAAAAAAAAGGGCAAACAATCTTTTTTTAAAAATTTCTTTTTTTAACTGAAAACACAAATATTTGGCCAGGTTGAAAAATCCACATGAGAACCAAGAATAATATCATGTTTCCTGGTTTTTAGATTTGTGTTTTCTTACCTAGATAAGACTAATATTATAAATGCCAGATAAATCGAAGGCCAAAAGAAACAACTTTAAAATGCTATTGAAATCTTACTAGCTAGTGTAATGGTTAGCACTCTGGACTCTGAAATCTTACTAGCTAAAAAGCGGAAAAAATTATCATAATGAAGACGAGTATATAGTGAAAGGGGCACTCTCAAACGATGCAAGTAGAAGTATGAATTGTTAGAGTGTGTCCAGAAAGTCCTTTACAGTAGAATCAAGAAAGTTAGAGTTTATGTCTGCCGTAGATTAATAGGAGAATATTTAGCACATATTACCTAAGAAACATTTATGTTCTTGAGGCATATCAGTTTGGTTATTTCTTTAGGAGATTTCAGCAGAGCAGTTACTTTCTCTGAAAGCAGCCAATATTTTTAGTTCTGTAAGGCCTTCTATGTTAATATTTTTATATGGAAAGTTCTTAAAGCTTTCTTTTGTTCAAACACCCCTTTTAAACGTTATAGCTCCTACTCCATCTTGTTTAAATATGTTGTATAAGTGTATGACAAGGCAGTTTAAAAATTTCTCATACGGAGTACGTTTTGTTGGTTTTGGGTTATAATTCTATTCCTATATTACAAGGCATCATAATTTTTGAAGACCCTACCAAAACAGTGTCGATTATGCATAACAACCTGCATATTGTTTTAAATAAAGTTCATATAAAACACAAAAGCTACTGTATGTAGATGAAATATAAAGAATTTGAATATGGAAATTAGTGACTTCCACAACCATTGGAAGGGTTAGGAGGTTAAAGATCAGGGAAGCTATGCCAATAATCTCAGTTTGCATTGCCAAGGTGACTGGCTCCAAGAACTTTCTTGAGAGCCTCTATTTCTCCCAATCTCCAGGAAGCTCTACCAGCTATATAAACTTATAGCACTAAAACAGGTGATTCTCAAGCAGCTACCACTAGCCATCTCAGTTGTCTATGGACAATCCCAAAGAGGGATTTGCTGGAACTGATCCAGAAGCTGCTGTGAACCTCATGTCTACTGTCAGCCCACACATCTATCTGTCATTGCCCTCCTTGAATAATAGCTTTGGCTCCTTCCCTTTCCAATGTCACGTAAGTGCTTGTTCCTGGCCGACACTGACCTCGAACCATCTGGGGAGGAGGATTCTGGGAACTCTTGTTCTATTTTTCCTCTGAGATGCATGGATCATAAATGGGAAAGTAGGAATGCCAAGTTGACAACAGACAATCATGTTTGTTTCAGCGTCGATGACAACTAGATGATATTTTTCTTTGCTGATTTTCCATTCGATTAGTATTCTTTCAGCCCAACTCACTATGTTATTAGTAGACTGAGATCCAGAAATCTCTCAGCAAGCAAGTAAGGCAGAAGTACAACTGAATTCATCCTTGATATACCATACTGTTCATTAAAAATTATTGCTAGTTGGTTCTTCATTTCAAAATGTCTGATGCAGGGACTCCTGGGTGGCTCAGTCATTAAGCGTCTGCTTTCAGCTCAGGTCATGGTCCCAGGGTCCTGGGATCGAGCCCCGCATCGGGCTTCCTGCTCGGGGGGAAGCCTGCTTTTCCCTCTCCCACTCCCCCTGCTTGTGTTCCCTCTCTCGCTGTGTCTCTCTCTGTCAAATAAACAAAATCTTTAAAAAAATAAAATAAAATAAAATAAAAATAAAAAAAATCAAAATGTCTGATGCATATGAAGCTGACGTAACACATTTAATATCCCCATTACCCTTTTCGTGTAAGACCAAATACAATTAAGGAAACAAGGTTTTCACTGGTATATATTTTCTAGAAGGAATTTTATACCTAGCACTTATATTTGGGAAAAATCTCTAATGGTCTTCATCAACTATAGAAACGATAAAATTTTGGCAAGATTTTAATTTAAATTTGTAGCCTCCACGTACTCAAACTAAAATTAGTCATATACTTAAAAAAATTTATAAATGTATTTTGAATATTGATGTTTCTCTAATTTTTTCAACTTCTTTTTCTTTATACCTGCTTTATTTGGCCTTAAAGATAACTTATGTATATTGTGCATGACTTTGTAGCTTTTTCTATATTTTGAGGAAATTTTGAAGGAATAAAATTTTGCTTTATAAAACATCCTGTCAAGATATAAATAACACCAAAGAGGACATTTTCATAAAACATTCATGGCCTAAATTGAATAAAATAACAAAAATTTTATTAAAGTTAGAATGCCAGTACACAAGTACTATTATAAATGTTATAATTATTATTATCTATTATTCTGCTTTGCATTATAATTCAAAATTTTATAAATATTTGTTGGCTTGATGGGGATATAATATTCCTCTTTGTGTCATCTAATTCACCCTCTCCTGATATTCAATTTATTGAATATGATGTCCTTTTACTTCATCTGATACATTTTCATCAGATGTTAATTTATTTAACTATTTTTATCTAGTTATAAGTTATCATAATTATGTAGAAAAACAACAGTTTACACAATCATCCTAAAGATACATTTATACTTCAAATGACACTGAAATAGGCATTAATCAGCAAAGCAGTCCAGGAAAATTAATCTAGCAGGACTGAATAAAATGAGTTAGAAGGAAATAGGCTTAAGGCAGAGATACAGTGGCTGTAACTCTATTGTCATTATCTAAACAGGAGTCAATGAGGTCTTCAACTAGGGGGGAGATTGAAGAAATGGAAAGAAGGAGGGAGATGTAACAAGGAGGGAGAATTGAGAGGTTTTGGTAACTGGCTGAATGTGAGAAGGAAGAGAAACTATCAAAGATTATTCTTAGATATTTTTACATGGAAGATAATATGGGTGTGAGAGAAAGAGATGCTGAGGTGATAATGGCGAGTATAGCCAAGGCCAAGGGCAGCCTTTTGGGGAATACTTACCCATGAAGACTATGTAAGATGGTGATTGGAAAGGAAGGAGAATGGAAAGATTGAAGAGAAGGAAAGGAACAGTCTCACAAAGCCATAGGCAAGAATTTAAAAGGGGTAGTGGGCAGTAATAGTCAATGCTGCAGAAAAGGCTGGATTTTGGAATTAGGAAATCTCCTGTGACCTTTAAGAACATGGGCTTCCATAGAGGAGTAAGAACAGAAACTAAATGTGAGAGGATTTAAAGAATGAGTCAAGGGTAAGGACATATGACAGAGTATTCTTTCAATGAGAATATATAATCAAGTCACGAGGAGACATGGAAGAACCCTACACGCATATTTTAAGTGAAAGAGGCCAATGTGAAAGACTACATACTGTATGATTCCAGCTGTATGACATTCTGGAAAAGGCAAAAGTATAGAGACAGAAAGAAGATCAGTGGTTGCTGAGGGTTAGAAGGGAGGCGGGGATAAATAGATGGAGCACAGAGGATTTTTAGGGCAGTGAAACCATCCTGTATGATACCATAATAGTGGATACATGTCATTATTGTACACTTGTCAAACCCATAAATCATACAACACCAGAATGATCATAACGGGGGCACCTGGGTGGCTCAGTCTTTAAGCATCTGCCTTCGGCTCAGGTCATGATCCCAGGGTCCTGGGATCGAGCCCCGCATTGGGCTCCCTGTTCGGTGGGAAGCCTGCTTCTCCCTCTCCCACCCCTGCTGCTTGTGTTCCTTCTCTCGCTGTGTCTCTCTCTGTCAAATAAATAAAAACTTAAAGAAAAAAAAAGAATGATCATAATGTAAATTGTGGATTTGGGTGATAATGATGTGTCAGTGTACGTTCATCCATTATAACAAATGCCCTAGTGTGATGCAGATGTTGATAGTGAGAGAGTTCTGTGAATATGTGGGGGAATATGGCAATGCTCTGTACCTTCTGCTCAATTTTGCCGTGAATCTAAAACCGCTCTAAAAAATAAAGTCTATTTACAAAAAAGAATATATAACCATTTTTCATTAATATAAACTTCTGGAGTATATTCGTGTATATATCAATTTTACTGTATTATTTGATAGCCCTTACAAATTTCAACAAAATAAAAACTTATTTTGGGGCCCAATGAAATAAGTAGAGTATGATGATGTCGTCCAGTTTAACATATGATAGATATGTCGAATTAGTTACGTTTAAGAATAACAGGGTGGTGCAGAATTTTATACTGTTATGAATGAGTAAAGAATTATTAGATCTGTCTGTAAATGCTAATTGCACATCCCACTTATTTATTGCAGTGTTAACAAACGACCCCAAAGCTTAGTAGCTTAAAATAATTTATTATTTCATTTCATGGCTCTCGGGGCTAACAGACAAAGCTGGGCACTTCTCAGTTGGGGTCAGCTGAGGTAGGAATCATCTGAAAGCTTCTTTGAAACTCAAGTGTCTTGCTCCTGGGCTGGGATATCTACAGGAACTGGGGACTGAGGGGGCATTTCTCTCTCTTCTATGTGGCCACTCTACATTTCTGACTTTGGCTTCATACAGCATGACAACTTAAAGAGCAAGCATTCCAAGAGATTCAAGGAGAGACTTCAAGACCTGGGAGTTAGTGTTGGAAGTCATGCATCAATTTCACTGTATTCTCTTAGGCAAAAATGTTACAAACCAGCCCAGATTCAAGGGAGTAGACACAGGGATGGAAGAAATTGATGGTAGCCATCCTGGAAACAAGCTACAATTTATCTGGAGGATAAACACACACAATATGGAGAGATAAACATATATATTCCTATAAAAAATTAAAAATAATGACAACAAATATTCAAGTATAAAATAATATGTGAAGGTAAGGCCTTAATAATTAAGGTGAGAAGTAAGATGAACTCCTAGAGGTCTCTAATCAAAGACATCAAATTATTTTAGCAAGGTTTCTCAGGGGGTTAAGGACATAATAACTACACTGACCTTTGATATGCCTAATTAAGCAAGTCATTCCAAACTATCTGGTCACCAGCTAATTAAACCTGAATAACTCTGGACTTCTCAGTTCAAGAGCTAAGTTCCAGAATATTTTTGGCCAAGGTATCATCTATCATATTTGCAAGGCTGCCTCTGTTTTTCCAGTCTGTCTTGGAGTCCTTGGGTCTCTAAAACCCTCTTCCCTTCCACATGAGTGGTACACTGGCAAATCTATGTTGTTCTGATTTTGTAGTTAATTAATTATTATTTCAGTGAGCTTAAAACCTTTTCATCCTGAGCAGCCAGAAAATATCTTGTTTTCCTTTATTCCCTTTACTTTAGTTAATTTCCTTTTCTTGTAGATTTCTTCTTTCATTCCATGTGGGTAAGACTTCCTATGTCTTTTATAGTGTACACCCATTCCTTGAAATGACATTTGTAAATAAGGTTAACATGTAAGTTGTTACTTTAATTTGATAAAACGTAAAACCTCTACCTTACAACATACTTTGAATGCCTTAAAAACTTTGCCTTTGCTGCACACACAGGCAGAATGGAGTGATATTTTAAGATTTCCTGCAACTAGAAAGGTATGGAAAGTTTGACTGATTTATATTGTGTTCTGACTTCCTGAGGCAGTTTTCCTAATGCTATCCCATTTTACTCAGACCATGAAACAAAGCTTGTTGTGTTGTTGTTGTTTTTTTTAATCAAAATTCAGTCTAGAGCTGTGGATTTCAGTTTTGTTCTTTGTCTCTTAAGCTTAATTTTTGTGGAATTTTATAGGAGTAGCAATTTTATTTTATAAAATTTCTGTTGAGGGGATGATTCTGGAAGCACCTGAGAAAAAGAATTCCCAGTTTAATTTTCAAAATTACCTTTAAAAATAAATAACTTGACTATTTAATGTACATTTGTTGTTCTATAATTGCAGTTATTACCTGTACCACAAAATTTAAGATTTTATTATCTATTATCTAATTACTTTGTGTATGACAGTCACATCTTGTGCAACAACAGTGTTTGTTTGTTCTTTGGAGCAGGAATCATATTTTACAGTTATTTTGTATCCCTAAAAACTTTACTGCAGTGTTAGATGTGTATGTGTAAAATCTCCCTTGATAAATCTGTGTTTATGTGATATTCTTTCAATTTAATTCTTATAATTTGAGTCTTACTTGCCTTCATTAACCACACTTTATAGAAACATTACAGATTTTCCTGGCCTAGTTTAGTCTTTTTTTTTTTTTTTTAAGATTTATTTATTTATTTTAGAGAGAGAAAGAACAAGTGTGAGGAAAGGTAGGAGCAGAGGGTGAGGGAGAGAGAATCCTCAAGCAGACACCCTACTGAGTGCGGAGCTCATGTGGGGCTCGATCTCATGACCCGAGATCATGAGCCGAAACCAAGAGTCAGAGGCTTAACCGACAGAACCACCCAGGCGCCCCCCTAGCTTAGTCTTAAATAACATTATCAGTCATTTGTACATAGGTCTTTCTCATTTGAATCGTTCCCCTAAGAACAGAGATGGGAAATTTTAATCTTTTGAAAAATTTCTCTCTCTGACATCTGTTTCTTTCCGTGGCTCTTTATTCATCTACCGTGGAAGTTAAGCATACAGCTCTCAAACTGGACTGTGTGGGTTCAAATTTCAGTCGTGCCATTTACTAGCTTCAAGTGTTCACAGCAAAACCTTCAGTGCCTCAGTTTCCTCAGTTTCAAAAGGCAGCTTGCAATAGTAATAACTACCTAATAGGGTTGTTGTGAGGATTAAATGAGTTTGCTCATGAAAACAAATAGAAGAATTCTGCAGTAATTGAGCAATAAATGTTAGCTGCTGTTATTGTGGCATTGTTTATTTAGATTTAATAGTTTTTATTCTTTGCTAATTGTATCGTCTTCTTAATGATTTTACTAAACTCCTACTGAAGCAATCACATTTTGAAAACTAAGCAGATTGCTTTCACCAACCAACTTGTTTCTAAGCTGCTTCCTGGGGGTTTAGAAAAGAAAGTCAGGAACATTTTTTTCTATTACTATTATTTAATCCTTCCATCCTTCAGCAAAAATTTTAAACCATGTATTAGAGATACTAATATAGGCAAAATGTTTATGTTCCTCCCACCCTCAAATTCATATGGTGAAGCCTAATCCCTGTTATGATGGTATTTGACGATGGAACCTTTGGAACCTCAGTAGGTCATGAGGGTGGTCCTTCATGAATGGGATTAGTGCCCTTAGAAGATGAGACAGAAGAGAGATAATTTTCTCTCAGGCATTTGAGGACACAGCATGGCGTCCTTTGGCAAAACAGGAAGAAGGCTCTCACTAGCAACCAAATCATCTGACACCTTGATCTTGGACATCTCAGTCTCCAGAAATGTGAGAAATAAATTTCTGTTGTTTATGCCACCCTGTCTTTCGTATTTTTGTTATAGCAGCCTGAACTAGGCCAGATGCCAATTTGAATAAACACACAGCCTATAGCTATAAAGATCTCACGGTGAAGGGGTCAGAAGCACAAGGTCTCTCTAAGGGGTTGTAATGTGATGTGGAATGTTTTTATATTCATGTGATCAATAGGATAGAGCAAACAGCTGCCTGAAAAGTCAAGGAAATCTCTAAGCAATCGATTTTTATATGAGTTGAGTCTTGAAGGTTGAAGGTGCCAGGCAAAGGTGAGAAAGATCATTCCAGACAGAAACATACAAAGGCACAGAGTTGCGGAAGGACCTGGAAGTTTGAGGAACTGTGAGAAGTCCAGACCAGCTAGGGCTTCTTATACACTACAGGAGTAGGCGTATAGGAGGCTTGACATGTGAGTCGAGTTACATTGGGGAGGATTTCTTTTTCTTTATATGTTAAGTCAAAGAGTTTATATTTTATTCTATAAGTAGGATCTGGTAGCAAAAACTCTTTTCAGTGGTGATTTTGAATGCAAGAATATAACATGACCAGCTAGGGTCAGAAAGAGGAAAGTTTAAACGCCAGCTTGAGTACTTAACAACCATATTTGCTAGAATAAATTACTTAATCTCCCTTAATTTCTTCAAGTAGAAATACCACAGCAATACAACTCTGCTGCATATTGTGGGTATTAAAGGAGATAATGTATTTGAAATGCTTGACATGGTACTTAACACAGTTGACACTTGAAAAGTTTCCTTTTTCCCTTGTGGGGTAGGGCGATGAGGAAGATAGACTAGGAAAGATAGAGAAGAATAGGCACCAGGGAGGAGGCCAGTGTAATTGACCTTAAGGGCATAGACTTTAGCATAGAATTGGGTATGGTGAAGAAGATTTCAAAGACACTTCTGTTCCAAGATAAAAAATTTTGTGGCTGTTGGAAGTAGTGAGAGAGAGAGGTCCTGAGGCTGACACTGAGATTTTTAGGTTAGGAGGCTTGAAACACCTACATTTTAAGCATCATTCTGGGTGCTGTGGATGAATATAAGACACATCACATTTTCTTCCCTGAAGTTTTCAAAATCTATCAGAGAAATATTATATGAATAGACACAGTAGAAAGATTTCTATTCTAGGTGGGATTTTTGTAATTAGGTGGGATTTTGTAACATCACCCTCGATTTTTTTTTTCAAATGGGAGGAATAAGTTTTTGAAGACACTTTGAACTATTGTGAAATTATGTGAGTGCTATCAGATCCCAGAATTCATTCTAAATTGTAGTCACCATGTATTCTCAGCACTGAATTTCCCGGGTCAATTATTTATCCCTAATATTTAAGGATAGCTCAAACATATATACCAGTGCAACTTTTCAAATGTTTTAAAGAATATAATGAGAGGCATCTCACTAAGATTTAAAAGACGCACTTTGATTCCTCGCATGCAAGGTAATCGCAAATCTCAGCAAATACCAGTTCTTTAAATGACGTTAAGATTGACAAGAAATGGAAAGAACCGTTGAGAATAATAATTTTAAAAAGCTAACATGCAATGACACATAAAGAAATGAGACATTTCCAGAGAAGTAGTCTGTTCTTCTGATTATTAATTTTCTTTCTTCTAGCTGACTAATAAATAACATTTTCAGTTAATTGTACCTTTTAAAGCTTTCTGTAGTACTGTTGTTTATGTCCCTGTGTCATATGTGTCTTGAGTACAACTCTTACCATTAACCCTTTTGAGACTGCTAGTGGTTTCGGTTTCTTCATGTTCTTACGCCTCGCACTCAGAAAAGTATAAATCATTTTCTCCAAATTCGTCATCTCTTCTACTATGTCATTGACCCGTCTTCCTATATCGTGCTCTCTTAATCTTTACATGCTGGATTAAATAAGGAATTCACATTCGGATCTTATTTTAAGTACTCATGAAAACTTCAATTCCTGTTGGAGATTTCTTAAAGCATATAACAAATAGTGGTGGAGTTAGAAAGAAGAGAGGTCAGATGAGTCACAGTTCCCGGGTGAAGAGATTCAATTGGGAAGAACATGGGGACAGAGAACACACAGTAAAAGGAGACAAAGGAGGAAGTAGAACCCCCCAGAAATGAGTCAGAAAGGCATAGAAATGGGCTGCTCAGTGTATTTCTTTATAGGATGAGAGAATGTGAAAGTCCACACCAGTGAAAGGATGCAGGTAAGTGACTAACATCCTGTTGCCATGGCAGCCCATAAAGAAAGCAGGGTAGGGCAGTTATTTCTTTTCCATAAATGATTTCCATAAATAAATAAATAAATGTTTATATGGGACAATTAGTTTTTTAAATTCTTTATTAGGGGAAATATTTAACCCCTAACCCCAATTCTATTTCTTAACTTGGTCCGAGATCAAATAAGCATTTTGTGATAATTCATTGTGTAGTACATTAATATTTCAGGCACTTTTCTTTGTATGAGTGTTATGTTTCGATTAAAAAGAAAATATTTGACTTCTTGCTTTTTAAATTCTACTTTGTTTTTTGAGCATATCACAGATTATCTAAACCTCTTTATCATTTGTATCTTTCTGAAGAGATCTAGTGTTTTTCTTCTAAGTCAAATCAACTCAACAAACATTGAGTGTCTGAATGTACTAGATACAAAAGATGAAGAAGATCAACTGTCAAGAAGCTCACAGTCTAGTGGGGAGATGTGATGCTGGGGCAATTAAAACAACAGTCCACGTGTGTAAATGGTTTTGTGGCCATTTACCTGTAAAAGCTTGTACTGCTATAAAAGGCGGAGTACCATGGGAGAAGTAAGAGAAGACTTCATTCAGCAGGTGTTTTTTGAGCTGAAGAGTCAATTCATACTGAAGCAGATATCTCCTAAGGTAGGAAAAGACGTTTCAGACATAAGCAAAGGCATGTTTCACACACCCACACCCCCCACAACACTATTTGTGAGGTACAAGATGGTCAGTAAACTGAGTTAGGTGCCTCGGTTGTGTGAGGAGAGGACAGGAACAGGACTTATTTAAAACCTTAGAAAATCCGGAGTAAATGAGAAGATAATGCTATTCTCCATCCCCTACAGATAAAATAAAAACTAATCCTAAATCATAAAGTAAGTGTAGGGAAATCAGTAAAGTTCTAATTTTTCCACTTTTTTAAAAGATTTTATTTATTTATTTGACAGAGAGAGATAGCAAGAGAGGGAGAGAGCACAAGCAGGGGAGAGTGGCAGGCAGAGGGAGAAGACTCCTCGCTGAGTGGGGACCCCGATGTGGGGCTCAATCCCAGGAGCCTGGGATCATGACCTGAGCCGAAGGCAGACGCTTAACCGACTGAGCCACCCAGGTGCCCCATTTTTCCACTATTTTGATGCATTGTAATAACAAATATAAAAAATTTTCCTAATATTTTTCTCTTTTAAGGAATATTAAGAACTTATAAGTGGCAATTATAGATAGCTTTTACTGATGCCTTACTATATTCCGGGAGCTATGATAAACCCTTCACACAGATTATGTCATCGAACTCTCCCAACAGCCTTAGGGGGAAAATACAATTGTTGCTATTATTATTATTATTATTATTATTATTATTATTATTATGGGTAAAGAAATTGAGGCTTAGAGAGATTAATTAACTTCTTCAAGGTCACACAGCTAGAATGTGATCAACCTGGGACTGATGGGGTGGGCAGTCTGACGACAGAACCTGAAGGAAGTCTCTATCTCAGCATCATGCTGCAGCTAGTCAGTATATTAGATGTGTTGGCAAACACACTGTGTTTGCTCCTTGCAGTGTTCTTTAGGTCTCGGATTCATTCATTTATTCAATCAATCAGTATTGAGTACCTGCTATGTGCTAACACTGTGGTAGGCATTGAGGATCAGAGCTGATTACTATGGAAGTTATCTCTGTCCTCTTGGAGTTATCACCGGCTAATCACAATTAAGTGTGATAAGAATCATGGCAAGGATGGTACTAAAGAAATGTGGGAAGTTTGAGCTGGTTCAGGAATTTGGGAAGTGCTCTCTGAAGAAGTGAGGACTCGGGGCACCTGAGCGGCTCAGTCATTAGGTGTCTGCCTTCGGCTCAGGTCATGATCCCAGGGTCCTGGGATCGAGCCCCGCATCAGGCTCCCTGCTCAGCGGGAAGCCTGCTTCTCCCTCTCCCACCCCCCCTGCTTGTGTTCCCTCTCTCACTGTGTCTCTGTCTGTCAAATAAATAAAATCTTAAAAAAAAAAAAAAAAAGAAGTGAGGACTCAGGGCACCTGGGTGGCTCAGTCAGTTAAGCATCTGCCTTTGGCTCAGGTCATGATCTCAGGGTCCTGGGATCCATCCCAACGTTGGGCTCCCTGCTCGGGGGGGGGGTCTGCTTCTCCCTCTGCCCTTCCCACACCCCACCTCCCGCTCCTGCTCTCTCCGCTCTCTTTCTCGCCCTCTTTCAAATAAATAAATAAATAAATCTTAAAAAAAAGAAGAAGAAGAAGTGAGGACTTCATTGAGACCAGCGAAAAGTCTCACTGAGGGACCAGTGGAAGTTCCCAGGGGTGAACTGGAGAAGACAGCTTCATGCAAGGTAAATACCAAGGAGAGGTGAGCATGCAAATGTCCTGCACAGATCTGCCTTTAAGCAAGGATTTGCTGCCTCAGGCAGCGGCAGTGCTGGCAGCCCCTTTGGGCATTGCCTCAGCTGCAGAGAGATGCCTTGCTCAAGGTCACATCCACGCAGGCCACTCTTGAGAGGCCATTTCAGTTGCACAGCACCCCCGCTGTTGGCTGAGGCTGTGGGGTTGGCCTCACAGCTTGATCTCTCCCTTTCCCAATCCTGCTTCCGCCCCCTCCCTTCCATGGGTGTTGATTTCAAGGGCACTCCCTAATAAACATCCTGAGCACTCAACTCTGCCCGAGTCTGCTTCCTGGAGAACCCAAACTGCATTACAACATGTAGACGCTTTGATCAGTTAAGGTACTAACAGGCTTTCAGAATGACTGTGGATTGAGTGGGAGACTGAGAGATGAACTGAGGCTGAAAAGGTGGGCAAGGGTCAGATCCTGAAGCACCTGGTAAACCATGCTAAGGACTTCTCCTAAAGGTAGTGGTGTGGAGGAAGCCACTGCAGAATTTTAAGCAGGAACGATATGATCCGATCCACAGTTTTGAAATACCACTTGGGCTGCAGTACACAGCAGATGACAGGGGTGTTCTGAACACCAACTCCTCTCTTCCAACAAGCTTTTCCCTTTTTTTAGATATCAGTGGTAAAATAAAGATGCCAAACTGTCTTTCCTGTCCTTGAATTGTTGCTTTCATTTGTCTTCCCCATTATCAATAAAAGCTACCAAATCTGCTCCCTGGTTTATGCAGCTACAATCCTATGAGATATTATGTAGCATTAGCTCCTTGAGAGAGGATATAGTGTTACCCCAGGACGTGGGAAGTTGCTAGATCTTTGGTAATGAAAGCAAACTCTTCACTGTTTCTGGAAAAGTTTAAAGTGATAAGTCACTGGAGACATGAACTCCATATACAGCATTAAAAGAAAGACTTGTCCTGCCAATCATATGTCTGTGGTTCTTTTTCTTGTTTTTATTTTTCACCTTAATCCCAAGATATGTGTAATATATAGTTATATTTTCATAGTTCATTTGGGCAGGAATAACTTGACAGCCAAGATTGAATTTTTTAACAAAGTTTTATTGAGGTATAATTGACATACAAAAAACTAGATATATTTAAAGTATACAATTTTGAAGTTTTAGTCTATCTATACATCTGTGAAACCATCATCACAATCAAGCACCCCAAAAGTTTCTTTATGTTTCTTTGTAATCCTCCCCACCCCACTCCTTCCCTGCCCTCTCCCCTAGGTAGCCACTGATCCACTTTCTGTCATTACAGATTACTTTGTATTGTCTAGAATTGTATATAAATGTAACCACTCAGCATGTACTCCTTTTAGTCTGGCTTCTTTCATAATTATTTAGAGAACTAGATGTAAAAAATAATGTTTTATAGTGATCAAGCTTGTTACACATTCAAAAACTTTGTATTTAATTATGTGATACCTACCATAGCCATTCTAAGTATTAACAGGGAAAGTGATGCTCAACTTTGTAAGTATATTGATTCATTATTCCTTAGACTGAAGCATTGCTAGTTACCAAAACCATTGTCCTTCGAAATGTTTTTCCTCCGAGTTTTTGTTTAAATTCTAGCTAGTTAATGTACAGCGTAATATTAGTTTCGGGGGTCGAATTTAGTGATTATATTATGAGGTGGTCTGCTGAATTTCTCTAGTATGGTCAGTGAAACTGGAGGCCGCCCCCTCAACACATTCACACGTATGTGCACGCACATACATTCACTCACACATGTGGGTACAAACACAATACGTTTTTTCTTCCATACATCACTTTTAGCCCAGGTTAGTTCATCAATTGCTTCACAATACCATTTTCATTTTCTGTACCCTCTTAAAAAGATTAAAATTAAAAATAGTTAAAAAAAAAAAAAACCCTTGGCTGGGGCACCTGGGTGGCTCAGTAAGTTAAGCATCTGCCTTCGGCTCAGGTCATGATCTCAGGGTCCTGGGATCGAGCCCCGCTTCGGGCTCCCTGCTCAGCGGGGAGCCTGCTTCTCCCTCTCCCTCTGCTTCTCCCCCTGCTCATGCTCTTTCTCTCTCTAATAAATAAAATAAGATCTTTAAAAAAATACCCTTGGATTCAAACCTCAGAACGATTTGATTGTGCATATGAAAACGCAAACCCTAGAATGGGTCACAAAATCACAACTTTCAACCTTTAAAAGATTTACATACAACACAGTGATGTAGGCATAGGAAGCCCTCAGTGTATCTTTTCCCAGTGAATGAAACCAAGCTTTCTGCTTTGTGATTGCATCTTCTCTGATATCCTGTCACTTGACTTTGGCATACCTGAGAAACCAATGTTGTCACTTCCTTCAATATAGCGTGCGCTCAATCTGATTGTAACTTTTGTAAAGTCTTTGCTTTGCTTTTCTAATGTGTGTGCCTTTCTTTATATTTTAATCTTTTTCTTCTATTCTGCATAGCTTGGGACTTTTTATATTGTTTTGGGAAAGAGAGGGTGTCTATTTTCCATTTCTTAGTTTCTGGCTTATTATTTTGCAAGTTTAACCATCACAGTCTATGAGAGGATGCCCTTTACTTCATATTCCCACCGAGCCTTGTACATATACCTTATAGTAAGTTCACAGTGGATTAAACCTGATCTCTATTATCTTCCTGTCAAGTATGATGTGATGTGTAAATTTTCATATTGTGCCGTCACTAAGCATAAGCCATTGTTTTCTTTTATACATATTAACTCCCACACATCACAAGAATGGAATCCTGTTATCTCGTGCTGGCTGGGAATATTGCGGCAGCTGGGAGTTTTGTATGTGTTATAGCTCAAGTTGTCTTATTTCTTGTCAAATGTTTTGTCTAGTGTTCATACTTGTGACAATGTTTTTAAAGCTCTTTTCCGGATATTTTGTCATGGATCTGATAATTTTTCAGAGAATTAAAAACTTTTAACCCTTTGGTTCGTTAACCAGACAACCCCATTTATCATGTTCTCTCTGGGTGTATGCCCCTACATGACAAATTCCCAGCTATTGGAGAGATATCCTGGTATCCTTTGAAACTCTAGCATGGAAAAAAATAGTAAAAGTGAAAGGAACTTTTGGTTTCTGGATAAACACGTATGTCACTTAGCTTACCTAAACAGGATATGAGTAGTACTGATTTTGTTCTGGAAGCTTCAATACTGAAAAAAAAAAAAAAAGCTTCAATACTAATTTTATTTGCAAGCAAAGAAATTAAAAGTAAGAGAACTGAAAACTTAATTCTTCCTGGATTTCCTCTTTGGGTTTTCTCATAGGTTGTAGCTAAGATACAATAGAGCTTAGTTTCAGGAAATTATAACAACGTAGTATAATTTTTGAGTAAGCGTTAAACCAGGTAGTGATATAGCTTATGTCAGGTTTTAGGGTTTTTTTTTTTTTTTAAATACTTCAAAGAGAAATCCGGTGTAGCTCTTTCTTTCCTATCAACCACTGCAAAGGTCCTAGGACATATTGTTGCTCTTCCTGTCTCCTTCACACTATAGGGTTGGGCTGCAGAAGAGAAAAAGCAGCCTTCCAGGCTCTTCCCTCCAAATCCACATTCTCAGCATTCAGTTCTCCTACTGTATCCTTTCCATCCTGCCATCCACCTTGTTCATAATAAAGAACTCCTGATGGAAAAGCTGGTAAGCCGGTAACACGTATATAAACTGAAATTCCCAGCTTTGTTTGGAACATGGTGCTCACTGGAGGAGTGGAAAATCAATTGGAAACAATAAATAGGGACAGCAGAGAGAGTAAACAAAATGTGGAAGGGCGAGGCTTGTCCTGATGAGTGACTAAGTAGGCAGCTTCCTGTGAGCCCTTCAAAGAATGATCTTTAAAAAAACTGTTCCCCATTAGCTCTTAACTGCAAAGCAGACCAATTTATTTGAAAAAAAAAATGCTGATAATTAAATCAAGCACAAATATATGTGGTTTACTTTTAAAGTGCAAGAGACTATGTTGGTCCAGTATAGGACCAAAATGAAAGGGGACGTCTTCTGCTAAACTTAAGTAACTTACACTCATTTATATCCATGTAGAGCCCTTATCTATAAATTATATCCATACTCTGGAACCTTTAGGCATTGCACAAAATATAAATTGATTTCTTTCATTAACTATCATTTAGATTTATAATAGAATGACACCTGTTACAATTTTTAAATGTCCCATATGCCTCAGGTGCTCAGCACCACCAGTAAGCTCGTTGCTGTTCGGTGTCTATCAGTGTTTTCTCTGCAAGTTAAATGTACATTCCAGAAGAACGGATGGCAATTTACTCTTCTCTTTCCCCGCTACTCCCCAACTCCATGCTGTGACCTTAACTGATGCTTAATAAATACTGAATTGATTGGGCTAAATGAATGTGTGAGAAGTCAATAGAAGTTGCCATGGAATTACAAATCTCAGACTTTTTATGGGTAGAAATCCATGCTCGCTGGAAAGAGCATGGGGAATCTTGAAATGAGCTCTTTGCTCAGCAAGGTATTAGCAACCTGACCTTGAGCTTTGGTTTCTTTACTTCTCTGAACTTCAGTTTCTTCAACAAAATGAGAGTAATAATAAGTACCTTGGGATTATTGCAAAGATTAGGGATAAGTGAATGGCATGCGGGTGGCCCACAGCCTTGAATTCATGAAGCTATTATTCCCACTTTAAAGATGAGGAGGTGGAGGGTCAGCGTTGATGCAATTCTCCCATTATCACACCACCAGTAAACGCCAGACTTTGCCTGACTCGGTATACAGTGCTTAGAGATTCCTTATATCACACTCACTTTTTAGAAAGGTCATTCACATTCAGAAAGTGAATATTAGGGGGACAAAAATAGATTAGTAAAATAGTACCTTGCAAATGTTTTGGCCATGATCCGCAGTGTTACATTGTAAACCCCGAACACATACAACTATAAAGACAGTTGGACTTTACTGCATGTACTACTACTCCATTCTGTTCTATTTCACGTTTTAAAAAATCTGGTTATGGGGGGTCGGGCAGCGGGCCTGGGGAGGTGGTTGGGGTGCAAGGGATGAATGAACTCAGGCAGGGGTCACCTTTTCATGGCCTCAGTCCCCTCATCTGGTTGTGGTCCTTGCCCTGGTGGTCTCACTGGGCCCCGGGGAGCTGACATTGTCCCCCACGGGGCCACAGGCCTGGGCAGGCCCAGCCTACCAGGAATGGCAGGCCAGTGGATCTGGAGAACATGAAAGGGTCCCCTGCCCCAGGAAAGCAGTACCTTTGCTGGGGATGCTTGTTTGCCTGGTCCTCTGCAGGACAGGAAGAAATTGAGACAAGTGGAAGGCTGTTTTCTCTGAGGCCACAAAGCATGTAACAAAAGCAGGTGGTCAGAAATGCAAATAGTGTGGAGGAGTAGACTGGGGAAAGCCCTTGAGATACAGTGGTGAACCTCCCTCCCCACACACACACACAGTTGCCGCCCTCTTGGAGCTCAGCTGCAACAACCGAGAAAACAACTAAGTGAGATATGGAGGTCACAAGACAACACTAAAGGGCCGGGAAGCTTAAGGAACATCAAGTTTGGCTGTTTTATCTTAAGCCAAGTCGACGTTGGAGACCCTTGTCATCCTTCACAGGCCAGTCATGGAAGCTATACCCTATGCTCATTGCTCTCAAGGACTAGTGAAATCTGATGAGCTAATGGTAGAGAGGCAAGGAATGACTCCTGTCCAAAGTCAGAGTTTGCTTCAGGAAGGGGAAAGAGTTGAGGGGGGGCATGATCATTGGACTCACTGACATTGGAAGAAATTTCACAGTGAATGAAAAACTTAGCTCCTGCCCAGACCATGGAACTGGACTAACTTGAAGTAAGAGTATCTGACTATTTCAAATCCAAGATGATTGCTAGAGTGAATATGTAGAAAGGGCAAAAGGATTTATTCCAGGTAGCAAAGGAGCAGAAGACATGAGGAGTATGGCTGCTGGAGAGTAACACTGCAGAGAAACAGTCTTTCATAACCACGTTGGATGTATAAATCATAGTAAAACTAAGTTGCCACTGAATTTGAGAAGGCTACCCACTAAGTGCTATTCATATACAACATTTCTCTGCTCAGGTTAGGTGTATCAGAGCAGAGACTGGCTTTCTGTGTTAGATGTTTCTTTGTGCTCATTGGAAATGTTTTGAGTATTTTGACCTTTACAAAAGAAGAAGAAAAAGGAAAGCCTGCCAGTAAATGTTTCTGTGTTGCTGCTAATTTGATCCTGCTAATTTCTGGATTGTATAAAGGAGTAAGCTTAAGATTTTATTAAAAGCTTGTTATCCCCAGTACATTGATTTGATGCCTCACTAAGGGGTCACAAACCACACTTTGAAAAATACTTAATTAGGTGATTGTTACAGTAATCCATATAAGAGAAGATGATAGGTACAACTAAAGCATTAGCAGTAGGAATGAGAGAAAAAAATGCAATAATTATTTGGGTAGAATCAACATGTCCTTAAGATTGAAGGGAGAAGAAAGTCAGGAGGTTGCCAGGTTGAGTAATCTGTTTCCATTCATTGGATAGAGAGCAGTGAAGGAAAAGCTGTTTTGATGGAGAATAAAGTCTGCTTTGGAAATACTGAGTGTGTGATGCCCGGGAGGACGGGGGTGTGTGTGGGGGGGTGGTATCTAGATGAGATGCCTAGTAAGCAGTTAGAAGTGTGAGTTGGAGATGACAAGAGAAATCGGCTGAAGGGATAGATTCATTGGTACGTCGATGGTAGTTGAAATCACAACAATGGACTTGACTACCCAGGGGACGAGTGGGAAATGTGGGCCAAGAGGGGAACTCGGACAACTAGCTGAAAGAAAGGTGGAGGGAGAAAAGGAAGAGAGGGGATGGAGAAACCTTATAGAGCTAGAACGCAAGAGAGGAAGGCCTTTGAATACCCTTTAGTTACCTGTGCTGGGTTATTGCATATTGTCAATGGCCCCCAGGCACCATAGAGTATGGATGGAAGAAGGTGACTGGCAGCATGATATACCGAGGCATGCTGGGACAGGAGTAGGAGGTAGTCCCAAGACAACCTTCACTTTGGCCGATAGGTTTCTCCTCTGTATGAAATGAGAGCATTGAGCTAGATGCTCTCCATGGTGTTTAATGTGGAGCAGAGGTGGGTGGGTTGAGAGTATGAGAAGATATGAAAATTAACCCATTCATCACTCAACAAATATTCATTGAGTTCTTGTGATGTTCAGTTACCGTTTTAGCCACAGAGACATGCTGATGAACCAGACAGACTTTGAAAGCTGATGCTGAGTAAGGGAAGCAGCTCATATCATGGAAACAATTTAAGTTAATAGTGTATTCTCTAGTATTGATAAAAACTATGAAAGAAGTATAAAATGGATAAGGGTGACATAGGGTGATTTGGGCAGACTTCTTTACGTAGCTGTGATGAATAAAGTGAGGATGCCTTTAATGCAAAGGACTTGCTGAAGAGCATTCCTGGGAAGTACAAAGGTCTGCACCAGGAGTGACTTACATGGGGCGCCTGGGTGGCTCAGTCAATTAAGCATCCGACTCTTGATTTCGGCTCAGGTCATGATGTCAGGGTTGTGAGATCAAGCCCGGAGTCAGGCTCTGTGCTGGGTATGGAGCCTGCTTGAGATTCTCTCTCTCCCTCTCCCTGTGCCCCTCTCCAATGCTCCCCCCATCTAGGAAAAAAAAAAAAAAAAAGGAGCAACTAGCATATCTGAGAACCAGTAAAAAGGGAAAAATGAAATGAAGCTAGCACAAAGAGTGAGCTGTAGATGATGAGTTATCAGCAGAAGCCAGCCCAGCTTGAACATCGTTGACCACAGTAAGGACTTTAGATTTCCTTTGTGGCTGGGAAACTATTGGAACATTTTGTAGAGGTTAATGACTTGATCTGATTTATATTTTTTAAAATTCACTTTGGTAGCTGTGTAGCCGAAAGATGGGTGAAAATAAAAGCAGGGAAACTGGGTAAAGGTCAGTGGTTTCGGTAATCCAGGTGAGAGAAGATGGGGTTGGATTAAGATGGTAGATCGAGCGGTGCCTGGGCGGCTCAGTCGTCAAGCGTCTGCCTTCAGCTCAGGTCATGGTCCCAGGGTCCTGGGATAGAGCCCCACATGCGGCTCCCTGCTCCACAGGAAGCCTGCTTCTCCCTCTCCCACTCCCCCTGCTTGTGTTCCCTCTCTCGCTGTCTCCCTCTCTCTGTCAAATAAATAAATAAAATCTTAAAAAAAAAAGATGGTAGATTGAGAGGTAGAATTAACCTTAATTGCACACCTACTACATCTGGGATTCATTCCAAGTACTTTAGATGTGTTAACATTATTTCTACATATAGCCCTATGCTATTGTTGTCTCCATTTTATGTATGAGGATCCTGAAGCACTTGTTCAGCATTACACTGCTAGTAAGGGTTAGAGCCAAGCGTCAAACCCGGCAATCTAGCTCCAAACTTTGCCTGCTTAAACTGTGTGCAAGACGAAATCAGGATACATTTCGAAGGTGCAGTTGGCAGATCAAAGAAGACTCTTTGAACTTTTTAGAACTTTGGTGTGACGAACTGTGTGGCATTTAATAATGTGGAGAAGACTGGACAGGGGAGAAGGAAACAAGAGTTCTGCTTAGAACACATTCAATTCAAGATGCCCCATAGACAGCCAGGTAAAGGCATTCCATAAGCACGCCGAGCCTTCTGATACCTGACAAATGACAGCTCTGTTTAAATACAAGGTAGAAGCAATCTAGCATCATGTTAGAGAAGTATTCAGCTAGCATCAGTCTATCAGCCTTTCCATACACTCTTAGTCAGATGCAGTTCCCACGTGGGGAACTGAATGGACGTTTTATTAACAGAGCACAGCAAAACATCCATGTCACCCAAGATCTCACTTTTATCAGCAGCCAGTCAGTCAGTGAGCAAATGTTTTTAATGAGAAACTCTCAAAAATCTCATCCCTTGAGACCTCAGGAACACCACATATGTGAGCCTTCACTTTCTAGCATTTCTAAGGGCAAATTCTCCCAGCTAGAGAAGTCATGCTGATTTGGCATGGCCACCCCAGACCCCAGTCCTCCCTGCTGCCAGTCGGTCTCCGAACTTTGCCTGCATGGCACGTGATCGCACCATCCCAGACCTGCTCGGACTTACTAAATCCTGCCCCCTTGTCCCCGCCACCCCCTACCCCACCTTCAGTATTTGACTTTTTACTTCATCTGACCTTAGATGATCCGACCCTTTTATTATTTTTTATTATTATTTTTTTAAGAAATAGACTTCTTTTTTTTTTTTTTTTTTTAAATGTATTTATTTGACAGAGAGAGAGATAGCGAGAGAGGGAACACAAGCCGGGGGAGTGGGAGAGGGAGAAGCAGGCTTCCCGCGGAGCAGGGAGCCCGATGCGGGCCTCGATCCCAGGACCCCGGGATCATGACCTGAGCCGAAGGCAGACGCTTAACGACTGAGCCACCCAGGCGCCCTAAGAAATAGACTTCTTAAAAAAATTTTATTTATTTATTTGACAGAGAGAGACACAGCGAGAGAGGGAACACAAGCAGAAGGAGTGGGAGAGGGAGAAGCAGGCTTCCCGCGGAGCAGGGATCCCGCGGGGGGCTTGATCCCAGGACCCTGGGATCATGACCTGAGCCGAAAGCAGACGCCTAATGACTGAGCCATCCAGGCGACCCGATCCAACCCTTTTAAACAGGCCTCAAGCTCAAGATTCATCCTCCTAGTCCTGCCTTCTCCTCCCTGTGCCAAGCCTGGTGTCTACTGAGCACTTACTTGGTGCAAAATACCATGCTGGAAATGCTCTCCACCCTGATTGGGATGGCAGTGCTTAGACAGGTATATATGTTTTTTGATGTTCATCAAATTATATGTTTAGATACCTCAATTTAAAAATACCTCAATTTGGGGGCACCTGGGTAGCTCAGTCAGTTGAGCTCCTGACTCTTGATCTCAGCTCAGGTCTTGATCACAGTCGTGAGTTCAAGCCCTGTGTTGGGCTTCACACTGGGTGTGGAGCCTTCTTAAAAAAAACAAAACAAAAACCTCGATTTGAAAAATGATATTATGCTAGGTGCTTTTCAAATAAATTTTTTTTTGCCTCATGAAGCTTATAGTCCAAAGAAGGTATAACACCAAATAATAGCGGATAACATCTAAGTGTGAAGTGAGTAACCCCAAAATAAATGTTACAGAAATTGGATAATAAAACTTTACAGAAAAGATAGCACTCGACTTAATTAAGCATTAGGTGTTTAGTAGATTAGAGCAGCAGGGAGAAGAGGAAGACTCTAGGTAAGGACAATAGTGTGAGCAAAGGTGCAGGTGTGGGACTAAAAAGAAATTTGGGGAGACAGCGAGTAGATCAGCTTGGACTTATTTTGAAAAACAGTGAAAAATAATATTGAGAGGGACCCAATTTATTGAGTCTCTTCAATGCCAAGCTAAGAAGTTTACAAAGTACTGTGTGTGCAGCAGGAGCTATTGAAAGTGATTGAGCCAAAGGAGGATGTAATCTGTGTTTTTAAAGGAAATCTACCCCACCTCCTACACACATTCCACTGCAGAATCATTGGTTTATGTGACTTGTGGTTTGAGGTACAGAGTGCTTTCAGTCTATCCTCCTTAACAAGGCCTTCCGGGACATGGGTCAAGGAAAAATGTTTCAGCTCTGGGTACTCAGCTTTCCATGCAGCATGGACTTGTTTTCATTTCATTCCAGACCTTTTACTATCTTTACTCTGAGTTCTGTTCCAGTCATATCTTCACATTTTTGCCTTGACCTGACTTTTCCATAAATCCTTTAAAACGTGCGGTGACTGGTGTCAAGTGCCCTCAGGCTCATCTGCTATTCGAACTGTCTTTTACTAAGGCATTTTTGGTGACAGAAGGAATCAACACATCTTTATTTTCCTTAACTCTTTTGCTACATTGAATACCTCTGACTTCTCCCTTTTTTAGAATTCTGTTCTTCCTGTGAGCTCCTGGGTGGCTCAAATGGTTGAGCGTCTGCCTTCTGCTCAGGTCGTGGTCCCGGGGTCCTGGGATCGAGTCCCACATCAGGCTCCTGACCAAGCGGGGAGCCTGCTTCTCCCTCTCCCTCTGCCTCTCCCGCTGCTCATGTACTCTCTCTCTGTGTCTCAAATAAATAAATAAAATCTTAAAAAAAAAAAAGAATTATCTTCTTCCCTGAATCCATTAAAAACATGACCCTTGTTCTTCTCGTGCTTCTGTGCTTTCTGTCTCTCACTAGTTTTTCTATTTTTTCTAGTTTTTCACATTAAACCATTCCTCAAGTTTGTCATCATCCTTCCCTTCTTATACCCTTCTGCCAACCATCTTATCCATGCCTACCTCTTCGATTATCTTCCCAGGGCAGGTGGCTCTTGAACGTGCATCTTCCGATGACTGATGTCTGTTCCTGCTCAGAGGCCCATCCAGCAATTCAGCTCAACTTATTCCAGAACAAATCTAAGATTGCCTTCTGGTGACTTCCCTGTTTCTGTGAATGGCATTATTGGGTGACTGTACATCTACTTAATTAAAAATGTATTCCTAAAAACTCTGAAGTAGCCTGTAAATCCCCTTCCCTATATTTCTTGCCAATATTTGGACCTTTTCAGCCAATGAACAGTCTGTCTTATCTCTTTTCCCTATTTTCTCTATTATCCACCAGGTCAAGCCATCATTGCCTCTTATACGGACCATTTAAAATTCCCTAAAGAGGGGCACCTGGGTGCCTCAGTCAGTTAAGTGTCTGCCTTTGGCTCAGGTCATGATCCCAGGGTCCTGGGATCGAGTCCTGCATCGGGCTCCCTGCTCAGTGGGAAGCCTGCTTCTCCCTCTGCCTGCTGGTCCCGGTGCTTATGCTGCATCGCTCTCTGACAAAAAATAAATAGAGTCTTTAAAACAAATTCCCTAAAGAAACTTACTCCCTAAAGAATGCAACCTATCTACTGCTGCCAAAATATTCTTAAGACATTGTGTTAGTCCTCTACTCAACATCCTTCAGTGAGTCCCATTCATTTAAAGAAATAAAGCCAAATGCCTTCCCCCAGCATTTGCAGCTCTTGATACACTGAATCCAACCTTCCCTTCCAAGTTGATATCTCACCACTCTCTTTCCAGTACCTTGTGTCCTGTCCAAACTCAACTACTTGCTGTTTCCTGGACATTTCTCATACTCTCCTAGCTCCGTGCTTTTGCTTACACTGCCTGCCATGATTAGACATGCCAAATGAAACCCCCCCATCCCACAAGGTCCAGTTCCAATTCATGCCATAGCAGCTACAAATGAGAGAAATGAGTTTTTGCAAGAGGTTGGGTAAATCTACATGTACTTTTACACTAAAGTACCTAGAGCAGTGCCTAGTGCAAAATAAGTTTTCAATCAATGAATGTGGGCGTGTCATCTGAATGTAGATAAACTTTCCTTTATGTTTCCAACTGGCTGCCAGCATTTCTCTTAATAGGAATTTTTTTTTAAACCTTTTTTTTTTAAATTACAAGCTTTTTTAAAAAATATTTTATTTATTTATTTGACAAAGAGAGACACAGCGAGAGAGGGAACACAAGCAGGGGAGTGGCAGAGGGAGAAGCAGGCTTCCTGTGGAGCAGGGAGCCCGATGTGGGGCTTGATCCCAGGACCCCGGGATCATGACCTGAGCCGAAGGCAGACGCTTAAACTCTGAGCCACCCAGGCACCCCGCTAAAGGCTTCTTGACCATCTCCAATCTAGTTCTCCAAAGACGGAATTACTGTCAACCACGTCATGTAGATGTTCCCCGATCTGTTTCTGTGCATTCATGTCCCTATACGAATAAGTAGTTATGTTCATAAATGGTAAATTATCATATGCTCTGTAATAAGAACTCTGAATTCTAAATTTAAAAACACTTTACATATGGATATAAAATAGTCATAATCGGTAACATTTTTAAATCATTTTAAACATGTAGATATACATAATAGTAATGTTACATGTATTGGGCATTTTACTCCGCCAGTCATTTGGGTGTTTTGGGTGAGTAAATCCTTACAACCACTAGGTAGCTACTATTATCATCATCTTCATAGAGATGAAGAACTGTAGACCTATCAAAGTTTGGTAACATACCTAGGGTCCTACTTCCAGCTAAGAAGTGGAAGAACTGGAATTCTGACCTAGGATGTCTGGCTCCAGAGCTCACACCCTTAAAGGCCCCACTCTTCTGCCCATGATCACATCCACTGAAGCAGGAAACTGTTAAATGTGCATAGTCCTGTTAAATAATTTAGCGTTTGTGACTATATCTCTTGGTTTCTCCTCCTCTGTGGTGGTAGGGCTCAAGTCTCCCTAACTGCTCACACACTTCTGATGACTGCATGATAGTCGTTGGCCTACTACTCAGCTGTCTAAGTAGAGAGGAAGAGGAGACCAAACTTAAACAATGACTTGTTTATATTCATCTTTGCAATGAGTACAAGCTCCACGGGAATAAAGACCATGTCCCTCTTGCCCATCACCATTTCCCCCATGCCTGGCAAATAGTAAGCAGGCAGCAAATACATGTGGAAATGAATGGAATTGTACACAATTGACCAGGGAACTTCTGAGTCAGTGTGTTTCCCATTCCAGCAATGGAGGGATAGATGTGGAAGCCATGGGGAGAAAGAAAGGACTGAAGAGAAAGAGCTAAGCTGTCTTGTTATTTTTCTTATTTTTATCAAATAAATGCATATGGTAGAAAAGTAAAATAGAAAGGTATATAATGAAAAGCACCGATCCTCTGCTCCACTCCTCCCTACCATCATTCGTTTCCCAGGGGCAATCACTTGAAACTTTTTCTATTTTTAGTTCTTCTAGTTCTTAGCTCCATATCTTTAAGTAATGTGTCCATATGATTTCTTCTTAATTAATCAACTTTACATGTTATCATTCTCTTCCCACTAAGCAACACGAGGATTTATGAGTTTATTCTTTAAACCATGAATATGTGATAGGCCTGGGGTAGTGAGAAATGACCCCAATTCTAGTGTAAGGATTTGGTAGAGCTCCCTGTGCATAGTTTTATTAAGGCAATTGCCATACTATACCAAAACATCAATTTCCTTGCTCGTTCCCCCATGAGAAGCTGAACAACTTGAGTTGTTCTCCAATTTTGAGTTATATCTCCAATTTTGTAACCCCAGACCTATCAGTGTCTTCCAGATAGCAGGCGGGCTTATTCCATTTATTTATTGAATGAATCAATGACTCCTATTGATAAAGGTACTGGGAAACTGACGAGACATAAAAAAGGGAAGATCGCAGTGACTGATCATCCAAGAAGCAAGTGAACAACTGGTCTCAAGGTTGACTGACCAAATCTTCCTGCCACCCCAAACAGCAAAAACCTGATATGGCCAGACACCGCACTGAACATGGATAGTCTGCATCTCCAGTGAGGTGAAGTGTTCTCATAGTTTCTCAATAAGCAATAATATGAGATGTTTAAATATAGAAATTATTGTTACAGTCTATAAGTAATTTTGAGCAATATAAAAATCAGAATTAGTACATTACTAATCATTTAAATTGATCTTTTCAAAAAAGAATTGGAGGTTTATTCAAGTTTAAACAAATATTTCAAAAACTAATTTTAGTCCCCTCTGACTTTATTATATTCCATAGTCTACAGTCAGAACTTAATAATTACATACCAAGGGCCACCATTAACTATTTTAGAAAACCCTCTCCAAACTGGACCTTTCTCTATTTCCTATCTCAGTAAATGGCATTTCCATTGACTAACACAAGCCCAAATTTCTTTTCTTTTCTTTACTTTTTTATTTAAAGATTTTATTTTTAGACAATGGCAAGGCATCCGATATCTTGTAGGTCCTCTTTAGCATTATCTTGTAGGTCGTCTTTAGCATATAAAAGTTCTTTTGAAAACTCCCTTTTCCTTACTTCCCCCAACTCTTGAGTATATAATCAGCCACTCCTCAAGACCCCAGCGCAGTAGCTCTTTCTGCCTACAAGTCCTGTCCCCATGCTTACATGGGGCTTGAACTCACAACCCCAAAATCAAGAGTCACATGCTCCACCGACTGAGCCAGCCAGTTGCCCCCCAAACTTGTTTTATGGACTTCCCTTGTCCCCTACATATACTCAGTGACCAGGCTCTATTGGTTCTATTTTCACCATATTCCATGCACTTGTCCCACTGTAACTCCCTGAATCCAAGCAGGCTCTTGTCTTTTCCCAATGCCCTTGCAGTAACCTTCTGCTTCTGTCTCCCTCTTTACTTAACCATCCCTCTGCAACATGCTGCCAGAATAGTCTTTCAAAAACACAAATCTGATGGCGTTTCTTAAACATACCCAAGTTGTTTGATGCTTAAGAGTCCCCTTAGCGTAGAATGACTTCCCCTTCTTTTCCCCCGTCTTCTCCTTGGGGCAGGTTATTCTAAATCTTATCATTAGTTTGACTATTGATCCTGATTTGTCCAGAACAATCCCAATTTCACTTGTTGTCTCACCATATTTACTGATAGCAACCCTTTGGTCATTCTCAGAAGTTCCCCAGCATAAAAGTTTCCTAGAGTTGCTATAACAGATCCCTAATACTACCGACTGGAAAGTATTATTATACAACAGAAATTTATTTTCTCACAGTTCTGGAGACTGGAAGTCCAAAATTCAGGTGTTGGCAGATTTGGTTTCTCTTGAAGCCTCTCTCCTTGGCTTGTAGATGGCCACCTTCTTGCTGTATCCCCATATGGACTTTTCTCTGTGGGTGTGCATGCCTGGTGTCTTGCCTTATGCCCTAATCACCTCTTCTTTTATTTTAGAGAGAGGGCAGGTGAGGGAAGGGGTAGAAGGAGAGGGAGAGAGAGAATTCTCAAGCAGACTCCCAGATGAGCACAGAGCCTGACATGGGGCTTGATCCCAGGACCCTGATATCATGACCTGAGCTGAAACCAAGAGTCAGATACTTAACTGACTGAACCACCCAGGCACCCCTAATCTCCTTTTCTTAGAAGGACACCAATCAGATTAGATTAAGACCCACACTAATGGTCTCATTTTAACTTAATTACCTTTCTAAAGGCCCTATCTCCAAAAATAGTCACATTCTGAGTGAGTAAGGGTTAGGACTTCAACATATGAATTTTAGGGGAACACAATTCAGGCCCCAACACCCAGATTGAACAATATATAAAGTTATAGTACTTAAAATAGGTCTTCTGCAGGCCTATTTGGTCATCCTCCTAAAGGAAGATGAGGTGGAAGACAGTGCTAAATGTCAGGGAGGGTGGTAGTATCATGTGTCTCTGGAAATTCCTGATATACCCCAATAGTCAAAAGATATAGGACTGACAGGATAGGTAACTGCAAAGTTGGTGCTCAGGATCAAACCCCAGGTCTTGGTGGTTAAGTGGAGAGTAGACAAGGACAATGAGTCACAAGGACAGGGATGCAGGAAATGCTGAAATTCAGAGGCTCCCAATGCCCAGCCCTACTTCCAGGTCTACCGGATACACAAGCCAGTCGTGGCAAGTCTCAGTTCCAGGCCTCACTCCACAATGGGATTGATGCTCCTACCATATACTGCCTGCCCCAGTTGATTGATTCTGGCACAAGAGTGAGTCTCAACTCTGGGGAGCAAGAATCAGCATACCCATAAGTTTCTCATAATTCTAGGGTATTCAGGTCTGTTGAATCACATGGAAATATAAACTGTTAACTTCACTACCACAGAAAGTAATCATTTATATTTCATTAAGATATATCAATGTATAATAATTCTATGAACTAAACTATTGCTTCCAGATTTACTAAAAGTCAAAATATTATTTGAGTGAAGTCATGGTCAGAGAAATGAGAATAATTGTTTTATTCTTTGTAAACTATGACTTTCATCAGTGATATGATTAGGTGCTTTTAAAAATGTTACAATTCGGGGAGAATAACGTTAGGCTTTGACTATTAAAGCCACTATATAATTCAAAGAGTTTTATGTGACTTGGTTAATCAAATGTAACTTAAAGCAATTTTTTTGTCTTTGAATCAGATGTCCAATGGGTTTCCAAAAAAAGAAGACATGGGATTGTTAAACTCACTGAAGAGCAACAAAAACCTGCTTCATCTCACCTATCCAATTTGGAAAACAAAGGATTAGTTTTCACACAAAACAAATTCATTAATATAAAATGAAAAGTATTTCCCATCAACGTGTCCTCTTTCTTTCAAATGCGCTAAGTATTATTTCATTTTATGTAATACATCTCTGTCACTGATATGTCTTTCTTTTATCTCTATATAACAAAATATTGTATTTCATTGTATTTAGTTTTTCAAATGACTTTTCAAGAATGAAACTCTCTACTGTCACTTCACAGGGAGAGGATTAACTTAAGTCTTAAAGTGTTTACTCTGAACTCAACTACCATGGGTGGTCAAGGCTATTTGGACATCCTTATGTGTAATCCAGGCACATGGACAAATGATGGAAAGGAACTGGCAGCCAGAGATATGTTTTACCTTCAGTGACCCAACTGCTTTCGATACAGGGCTTTGATACCCATGCTGGATAAAAATTAGAATTATTAGTTTCTATTTGAGAGGGGATCTGGGTGAGGATAGAGAGGTTTGATATCATAGTATGACTAAGAATTCTTATGGATGGAAACCACTTTTAAAGATTATTAAGGAAGTAACATAATAAAATTAAAAAAAAAGATTATTAAGGGAGAACAAGGGAAAGAATTTATTATAAGTCTTCTTCCTTCAAAATAGCTTTAATGATAGAACTTGTTCTAAGCTACAAATATTGAAAAACATATTTTAAAAAGTCTATATCTCTTTTAATGATCAGTCATTAATTTCTATGACTTACTGAGTTATTTAAAAATGTATGAAGTTTAAGTATTTACCCTTCTTGCTTTGTTTCTCCTACATGTTCAAAATAGTACATTCTATTTTTTTTTTTTTTTAAGATTTTATTTATTTATTTGACAGAGAGAGACACAGTGAGCGAGGGAACACAAGCAGGAGATATGGGAGGGGAGAAGCAGGCTTCCTGCCGAGCAGGGAGCCTGATGCAGGGCTCGATCCCAGGACCCTGGGATCATGACCTGAGCCGAAGGCAGATGCTTAACCAACTGAGCCACCCAGGCGCTCCCAAAATAGTACATTCTATAAACTTAACCTCTGTAAAAGAAATTTAACAATATTAGAAGGCTCATCAAAGCCAGGTGACAATTAAGCGTAGTACAATAGTATTTTTTTCAATCTTTGTCCTCACATTATGTTTGGTAATAGATAGACCTTCTTTCTTATATGCTTGTAGGTATACTCTTAGGTCATAGGAACATAGGGGTTCTTAGAATTGTACCCCAAATACCACCATGTTGATACCATTGTCAAAGAATTTGGCTGGTAGAATAAACTAAAGTAAGCCAAAGTTGCATTGACAATAATGAAGAACCGCAATTAGTGAACATAAAGTGTTTTTGTATTCTATCTTCCATTTTCTGGAATCTCCTATTTCCCTGGAATTCTGTGCTTTACTAGAAAGTTTAAATGGCTAAGATTTCCCCTTTACCCATTGTATTAGTTTCCTATGGCTGCTATAATAAATTACCAGAAAATCAGTGGCTTAAAACAGCACAATTTCTTCTTTTGTAGCTCTGTAGGTCAGAAGGCCAAAAGTAAGTCTTACAGGCTTAAAGTCAAGGTGTCAAAGGTGTCAGCAGGATTGGTTTCTTTTCTTTTTTTTTTTTTAAGAATTTATTTTTAAGTAATCTCTACGCCCAGCATGGGGCTCAAACTTACCTCCCTGAGATCAAGAGTTGTGTTCTGCACCGACTGAGCCAGCCAGGTGCTCTGGGAGTAGTTTCTTCTGAACACTCTAAGGGAGAATCTATTTCCTGCCTTTTCTTGCTTCTAAAGGCTTCTTGCTCTCCTTGGCTCATGACCCATTACTCACATCTCTCCATCCTCCTGCTTCCACCATCACATATCTTTGGACTGACTTTAGTCCCTCTGCTCTCTCTTATAAGGACTCTGATTACATTTGACCTGCTGAGGTAATCCAGGTTATTCTCTCCATCTCAATCCTTAATTTAATCTCATGGGCAAGGTCCCTTTTGCCATATAAACAGCATATTCAAGTTCTAAGGATTAGATTGTGGATATCTTAGGTTGCCGCGGGGTGGGGGATGCGGGTGGAGGAGGAACCATATTCAACCTTATTGACTTACCTATTTTTATATTATTGCATTATATTTTTGTATATTTATTTTTTATCACAAGGTATTATAACAAACTGTATTGTTTGGGTTTGTTTTAAAATCATTCAGTTTTTATAGGAAACAAACTGAAGGTTGCTGGAAGGGAGGTGGTGGGGGGATGGGGTAACTGGGTGATGGACATTAAGGAGGACACTTGATGGAATGAGCACTGAGTGTTATATGCAACTGATGAATCACTAAATTCTACCTCTGAAACTAACAATACACTATATGTTAATTAAATTGAATTTAAATAAAATAAAATCACTCAGTTTATATAATGGACATTGTCTTTTTTTTTTAAAGCTTTTATTTATTTATATTTATTTATCTCTCTCTCTCTTTCTTTCTTTCTTTCTCTTCCTTGATTTTTAAAAACTGAAGTAGAGGGGCGTCTGAATGGCTCAGTCAGTTAAGTGTCTGCCTTCGGCTCAGGTCATGATCCCACATCGGGCTCCCTGCTCAGTGGGGCACCTGCTTCTCCCTCTGCCCCTCACCCTGCTCATGCCCTCTCTCTCTCTCTCTCAAATAAATCAATAAAATCTTTAAAAAAATACTGGTTATTTCTTGTATTTTTTATAATGGGAGTTCTAACAGGTATGAGGTGATATCTCAATGTGGTTTTGATTTACATTTCCCTGATGATTAGTGATGTTGAGCATCTTCCCTTGTGCCTGTTGGCCATTGATATGTCTTCTTTGGGAAAATGTCTATTCAGATCTTCTGCCCATCTTTTAATTAGATTTTTTTTTCTATTGAGTAGTACAAGTTCTTTATATATTTTAGATATTAACCTCTTATCCGATATATGATTTGCAAATATTTTCTCCCATTCCGTATGTTGCCTTTGTTGATGGTTTATTGTTACCTTTTTAATGAAGTTCTTTTATGTTTAATTTAGTCAGACTTAGTTTCTGTTGCTTTCACAAACAACATTTCATTAATACAGGGTTCTTTTTTATGATTTTGAAATGACTGACTGTAGTCCAGGTGTCTTATAATTATGTATCATTGATTCACTGTAAAAAAATAATATCAGTAAGAGGGAGAGCATTTATCAGTCCAAGCTCTTACTCCCCTTAATGGTAGCTGTGAGATACACACTGCCTTTTAGGCAATATCAAGGAACGATTTATGTTTTGATTAGGTATTGAGTTTATTTTTTAATTGATATGATCAAATATGGACTTAAGTCTTAAATAACCAAATATTTAATCAACTGGCATTCCTTAGCCTTTAACCACAAGACAAATCAGAAAGTATTAAATAGTTTTATTTGCCACAAGTTGATTTTCCTAATTCAGAAAGCTGGGGTATTACAGCAAATTTTGAAAGACACAACACATTCCTGTGACAGTGTTTGTGTTTAGCCCCTTCAGTGAGCAATATTTTACCCATAACACCCACTGAATGTCTGCCATGTGCTAGCCTCTGTATGAGGTGCTGGGTACAAAGATGAATAAAGTTCCTGGCTCCTTATACAATGGCTGGCAGTGGCAAGAGACGCTCAATGAATGCTTTTTGAATTAATGACATAATCCCTGCCTCTAAGGAGCTCTGTCCTGTGGGAAAGACAGACACCTAATTGTGACATCCCATGCTGTGTCAGTGCCCAAAATAGTGAATTTGAGTGAGAGTGAGTGTGGAGAAGACTGCTAGCATGTTTCAGATGCCTTCGTGAGTTCTTATCATGGTGTTGAGGTCACACTGTCCTGTCCAATGACACCTCTGGCTCTCTCAGAATTGTTATGCAGGCTCTCTTTCCAGGCCCTCATAGTTAAGCTGGTGACACTGTGTTTGAACTCCTATTAATAGGCCCAGTCAGCTCCTCGGCAGATTGCGTCTTAACATCAAACAGCCAGAATCCCCAACAATGACTTCTTGGCGCAAAGCCAATCCTCAAGCATCAAAGCCATATTCCTTGCAAATCACCTCCACGTGATGATAAATAATGGCATCAGGATTCCAAACCAATTATCCCCTGGTGAAAGGCATATTCCTCAAGGGCACGTTGGGCTTTATTTAAAAAACAGTAACATTGCTGGTGCTAGGCCTGAAATGTCAACAATGGACACAACAAACTGATGAGAGCAATAACCAGTAAAATGTGTATAATTCACGTCCCTCACATTACACCAACCTGGAAAAATTCAAGAAAATGTGTGTTGGGAAACATTTTAAAAGTTTCCGGCTTGAAACCCACCAGGAAAACCACTGAACCTTGTCTTGTCTGAAACTGTGTAATGGAGTAGAAGCATGTGCACTTAAATTCAGATCTCAGTGCCGGTGTGAGCTCTGTGATCTTTGGGAAATCATTCTCTAAGCTTCCATATCTGTAAAACGAGGGATATTAAGACTCACCTTAAATCTGTTTTATGAATAGTAATAGCACATCAAGAGTCCAATAAATGGTAGACACAACTGTTAATGAGGGCTACTATGTTAAGCATCATGCTAAGCACTTTATAAGCATTATTTTAGTCCTCATATCAACTCAGTGAAGTAGGTATTTTAGCCCCCAATAAGAGATAAATGAATGGAGATGCAGATTAATCCCCAACCACCTAGATAGTGAAAGAAAAGAGTGGATTCAGACTGAGGCTGGCTGACTGCTATGATGCTCCTCCCTGGCAGCCTTAGGATCCTCCTCTTTGCTGTGTCTCTCCTCTCTACCGCTCCCATGACTCCCAGTGTCTCCACTGACCTCACCAGGACAAGACAGTCATCATTGCTGCGTTCACTGGATTCATCAGACAATCTGTGTTGTGAGCCAAATTCTCATGGTATATATGCAACAAAGGACTTCCTTAGGGATTCTCACTGAGGTAGCTCAGTTTGAACCAAAATATTATTTTTGATCCAAGCAATATAGTACTCCTCAATCATAAGCAACTAAGCCATTAACTAAAGCATATTGGAAAAAACACTGGCTTTGGAGGGTCTGAAAACTTAAGTCTCTGATCAGGGATTATGAGCTGTGTAAATTTAATCAGGCTCTTAATCTCTCTGAGCCTGTTTTATTCTGAGTTAATGTATGTGGCTGGTTATTCTCCATTTTTCCCCCCAGATGCACTTGCCACCCCTTGTCTGCCTTTTCTGTGCCCAAAGGATTTGCTGTCTCCTAAGAACTGCATTGCCAGGACCCCCTTGCCATCTGGCTTATGATTGGCTTTAGCAGTAGATCAGAAGGTGGGAGGAAAGAAGCAGCAAGATAAATCTGCCTTCATTCACTCTTTCCATTCCACATCTTTGGCAGCAGCTGGGTGAACCCTCTTCTTTGGCTTTGACTTTTCGTGGAGTTCTGATAACACTGTTTCCACCCCTTAGCCCTTAGGTTCTAGGAGAAGTAATGTCTTCCTACTCTTGTGAGTCTGGCTGCCTCGACATCCTTTGCTCTTGTGTACAATCTGTGTACAACCTCTGTAAGTAGTCTCTTCATTAAAAATTTCCCTATTGAGCCTTCTGAGTACCTTCTATTTCTTGCTTGGAACCTGATGGGTACAGTAAGCAAAAAGTTTTGAAAACTATAATGCATTATCCTTAAAGACATAAGTCATCAAATTAGTGTTATTATTATTTGGTCATATTTTCACCATCAATACTATATTCTGAAGTTGGCAAAACTTTCCTGGTTTGTCTAAATATTGTACCAGCTCAGAAATTAGAAAATGAGAAGTCAGATCAAGGTTATATTGAATAAGGTGCACTTGGATGTGGTTTGCTTCCCCTTTATAAATTAAGAAATGGTCCAAAGGCTGAATAGCTATTAACAGAATGGAAGGATTTCCAATCATAATTAAACTCTCTATCCTCAAGGAATGGGTGCCTAAATGTGAAATAGGTAGATATTGTTTTTGTAAATATGTTTGTGTGTATGTGTCTCTCTACACACACATGTATACATATATGCATTTTTTAATGGAGAAACTATAACTGTTGCTCCCACATACAGGTATTACAATGACTCATTTTATTTCTGCTATAAGGATCTCATTTTGGAGGTGGGAGTCTATATTCATGACAAAATGTATTTGAACATTAACAATTTTACATAACAAGGTAAGCCTATTCATAATTCCTTTTTTGAAATAATGTTTCTTAAGGACTCCTGGGTGGCACAGTCAGTTAAGCGTCTGACTCTTGATTTCAGCCCAGGTCATGATCTCAGGGTCCTGGGATTGAGTCCCACGTTGGGCTCAGCACTCAGCGCAGGGTTTACTTGAGATTCTCTCTCCCTCTCTCTCTGCCCCTCTTGATCATGCTCTCTCTCTCTCTTTCAAATAAATAAATAAATCTTTAAAATAATGTTTTTTATAAGAATACAATTTTTCTCAATACATTAAGAAAAATCATGCTTATTGCATATATATCCAAACTGCTTTTGTCACCTGAGGCGTAAACTTCTGAAAAAACAAAATCAATTCTCATTTTTGCCATTTTCAGCAAATTTCTTTTTCAAGGTGCAAAAATTATTTCTATTACAGTCTCCAATCTATTTATGTGGGTAGGTATATTAAAATTCTTTGGTCACAAGCAACAGAAGTCAACTCAGGCATATTTGAGTAAAAGGAATTTTACTGGAAGGATATATGGGAGAAGTTCAGTTAAGCTTCGGGATCCAGATGGCAGGAGTGAATGGACCACTTCTTCAGGGCTCCACCATCAGAAAGTCTTGGCTGTAAATGTTTTCTGACCTTGAGTCACCCTGCTCAGGATTCAAATCCCAGGAGAATCAGCCTCACCTGGCTTAGGTCCCAGGCACACTGCTTGGCCAAGGAAGTTGGGTCACTTGATTGGCAGTCTGGCATGTGGAATAAAGTGGGGTTGTTTGCCAAAGGAAAAGTGGGGTGCTAGAACCAGAAGAAGGGGGGAAGAGACTCTAGGTCAGCAAAAAGAACAGATTCTACGATAAAAGTCTTCAGAGCATTTTATGAAGTATTAAGGTATTGGATATAGCACCTTTTCTTTCTTAAAATAATTTCCATAATTTGGACATTGGGACATTAAGAATATTACATGAACCTAGGGTTCCTATAAGGAGGCATTAAGATGTGGTTCTTAAAAATTCTTGTAGAAACTATGATTTCTTCGCCCAGACCTACCCCCCCCACCGCCCCCGAGAAGTATGCAGTTGGGAACAGCTTCCTTGACACCTTGCCCCTTGATTCAGTTAATACATCTTGGTTGAGGAGCAGGAAAGTATTCCTTGTCACAGTGAAGATGAGATACTATCGGCAATAGCAAAGACTGTTACCCTTTCTCCATCCCTCCTAACTAGCAATGGTTTGGAGTTCGGGAGATTTTTGGTTGACAAAACAAACATGAAATAAGTCTTTAAAGAGTAGTTATAAACTTTAGGTACATAGGCTACCCAGATGCATGTGTTTTCCCGATCTACTCCTCCATGAAATTCTGGGATGACTATAAAGTATTTGCCCGTGATGGCGCATTGTGTCTGTATGTTTGTCGCTGTCTTCTGTGTCAAACAGGCACTTGATATATATATATTTTTGGAATAAGAGTGTTGATGACTGAGTGAGTCTACCTACTATTAACAAAATAGGTTTTATGACTGGACAAGTTTGTTTTGCAAAATATTTCTTTAAAAAGTGAGCGGTTTTTGCTTTTAGACTACTCAGAAACTGAAACTTTTGGAAGGAAAGATCTCTTTCAACTATTTCTTCTGTTTTGGATTTAGACTCACTAGTTTTAACTCTTTCTAACATACCATATAATTTATTTATTTATTATGCTTGTTACCTATCTCCGCATGACAGAAGGTAGACTGCACAGAGATAGAGATCTTTGCCAGTTTTGTTTAATGCTGGGTTTCTAGTATGTGCTCAATAAATAATTTGAATGGCTTAATACTACATAATTTGCTTATTTCTATATTGATGGTTAATTGGATGTCTCTCTTACTGGAATACAATCTCCACAGGGCAGGGATCTTTTTCTGTTTTATCCTAAGTACCTTGAACTGGACCTGCCACATGTTTTGTTTCAAGTAAATATTTGACGAAAGGATGAATGAATGAAATATTTTGATGTAAGTCAATCTATCTCTATCCCCCAAATTATAGAAACATATTTAAAGTTATTTAGGATGTTGCTAAATTGAAGCATTAGCATAGTATTTCCTTACTGAAGATAGCTTTTTAAAATTGAGATGTAATTGATATATAAGATTATGTAAGTTTAAGGTGTACGGCATTCTGATTTGACACATTTATATATTGAAATATGATTACCACCAAAGTGTTACCTAACACTTCCATCAAATCACATAGTTATCTCTCTTTTGTGGTGAGAACATTTCAGATATAATCTCTTAGCAACCTTGAAATTTATAATACAGCATTGTTGACTGTAATCACAATGCTGTGCATTAGATCACCAAAACTTATTTATCTTTTAGTTGTGAGTTTGTATCCTTCAACCACATCTCCCTAATTCTCCCCAGCCCCGAGTGCCTGGTAACCACCACTCTGTTCTTTATTTCTACGAGTTCAGCTAAAGGAGCTTTAAAACGAACATGTACATTAGGACCATATTCTTAGCTATTTGCGGAATTCCTACATGATTTGAGCCTCACTGGAATCTGTTCCCACACCCTATTCTAAGAACAATTCCAAGAGTAGATGCTTGCTGAGCCTCTACCTTCTCAAGTTCATAGTTCAAAAATTTACTTACAACATTTAATAAAATGTTAAAAGTTTCTTTAGAACTGCATTTTAATATAATACCTACTTAATTTTAATCCTTATTAAAAATAAAAGTCAGTGGTATCCACATTCCAGTGATCAGTTAACTTGTTGAAGATTATGCTTTCACATGCTTAAGGAAAATATAAAAGGTATTAGAGAGTAAAGTAAAGCCAGAATGAAGAAAATTATACTCCACTAACTAGTTTCCCTTTCTGTCTCCATAGGCCAAAAATACCACCTTAGTAGTAGCTGGGCCCTGCTTCTTATATAATTAACAAAGGGCTGGCTGGTGGGCTCTTCATGAATTGTTTTCTAGGAGGCTCATGAGATCTAAGGATAGCATTATAATTGGGAATAATTTTCTTCTCTGCAGACTATTTCAAAGGAAAAAAGGAATATTATCTGACTTTTTTGTTATAGATGTAGTCATTTTACAGGCAAGAAAGCCAGAAAAAATGTTGTTTTATGTCACCTAATTACTAGCCAATTATATAAAATTACTCTTTAGGGGCACCTGGGTAGTTCATAGGTTAAGCATCTCACTCTTGATTTCGGCTCAGGTCATGATCTCAGGGTTGTGAGATCAAGCCCCACGTTGGGCTCCATGCTGGGCATGGAGCCTGCTTACTATTTTCTCTCTCCCTCTCCCTCTGCCCCTCCCTCCTCTAAAATAATTATTCTTTATATATGAATTCTATTCTTGTGAGTGAATTCTAGTACTGAAAAGACTAACAGATCTCATTTGGAACATACTTATATTGTTCTAATGTACATGTGATTACATAGCTACGGGCTAGAAGTTTCAATCACTCGTTTGCTCAACTAGTACTTATTGACACCTTGAACTCTTAAAACTCAACAATAAGAAAATGAACAACTCAATTAAAAAATGGGCCAAAGACCTGAACCTCACCAAAGAAGACATACACAGAAGGCAAATAAGCTCATGAAATGATACTCAACAACATACATCCTTGGGGAATTACAAATTAAAACAACAATGAGATACCATTGTACACCTATTAGAGTGACCAAAATCCAAAACACTGACAATGCCAAGTACCGGTGAGGATGTGGAGTAATAGGAACTCTCGTTCATCGCTGGCAGGAATGTAAAATAACACTTTGGAACACAGTTTGGCAGTTTCTTACAAAACTAAACATTCTCTTACCATGTGACCCAGCAATTGCGCTCCTTGGTATTAATCCAAATGAACTGTTGTGTCCACACAGGAATCTGCACATGGATGTTTATAGCAGATTTATTCATAATTGCCAAAACTTGGAAGCAACCAGGATGTCCTTCAATAGGTGAATGAATAAATAAACTGTGGTACATCTAGACAATGGAATATTATTCAGCGCTAAAAATTAATGAGCTTTCAAGCCAAGAAAAGATGAGAAGGAACCTATAATGTGTATTACTGAGTGAAAAAAAAGCCCATCTGAAAAGGCTGCATACTGTCTGATTCCAACTATGTGACTTTCTGGAAAAGCCGAAATTACAGAAGCAGTCAAAAACTGGTGGTAGTCAGGGGTTAGTAGGGAGGGAGGGATTAAGAGGCAGAGCTCGGAAGATTTTCAGGGCAGGGAAACTATTTTATATGATACTATAATGGTGGGTATATGCCATTATACATTTGTCAAAACCATAGAACATACAGCACCAAGAGTGAACCTTCATGTGAACTATGGACTTTGGGTGACTATGATGTGTCAGTGTAGGTTCAGGGATTGTAACAAATGTACCACTCTGGTGGGGACTGCTGATAGTGGGGGAGGTTGTGCATGTACAGGGATAGGCGGTATATGGGAACTCCTTGTACCTTCCACTCAATTTTGCTGTGAACTTAAAACTGCGCTAAAAAATAAATTTTATTAATTAGAAAATGGAACTACGATGTTAAAGAGTTGGGGTGAGGAAGCTCCTTCTTTTTCCTGAGCGGAGAACGAACTGGAGGTGAGCAGGAGTGGGAGTTGAAGGAGCCACTGAGGTAATTCAGTGAGAGATGATAGTAACTCGGACACAAGCGTGACAGTGGAAAAAGGGAGAGGTGGACAGATTCAGATGCGTTTTGGTGATAGAACTGACAGAGCTAGCTGAGGGGTTGAATCTGCTTTTAAAGGAAAGGGACAATCAACAATGCCCCTGGGTGACTAGCTATACTATTCACTGAGAAAAGGAAGATGGGAGGGAGTGGGGGTGGCTGTGGCTCACAGGGGTTTTTGGAAGGGGAAATCAAGAGTTCCATTGTAGTTATGTTGAGTGTGAGATGTCTGAGGTAGTCAACTGGAGATTCAGTAGGTTATTTTTTGTTTGTTTTGCTTTGTGGAAATAGAAGTTTCGCTCTCTAATGCCATAGTTTCTCAAAAGTGACCTTTCCTGATTGGATTTTTTTTACTTTTTATTTGCATAACTGTAGCCTCCCCTCCCCCCTTTTTTAAGAATAAAAGATAAAACTGATTCAAATGTCTCAAGTGTCAAATTCTCCAGAAAATTGCTTGCAGTTTTGGTATGAGTTTTTCCAACTTTATTTCCATGGCTCTTACAGAGGTTTTGATGATTTTGAGGCCAAGTTTCAGATAGCTCAGGCTCAGGTATGAATTTCTTCCTCTAGTAGTTATCTGCCAGAAGGAATGCTCTCAGAACCTCGGTACATAAGAACACAAGCTCAGCTGGGATACCGAACCACACGTGGATTACATGATGTACTACACAGCATGGTACATATTCGTTCATTCGTTACCAGACTGAGCATGTACAGGCCACAGATTTTATGCCCCGAGCATTAGCATATATGCAGTATTGGATATTTGTGTATTAGATTAACATATAAATAAATCTTCCTTACAGAGAGATAGGCTAGGAGAAGAAATGGGAAGAGCCAGGAAGAAAACCAACTTGAGCCACTGGGTTGTTCATATAGATCCAACGCTCTTACCAGAAGTCAAGTCGATGGTAACAACTATAACCAAGCAACCAGTTGTTTTCTCTATGCAATGGCAGACAATTAGTTTCACAGATTTCTTTCATTAAATTGACTGAATTTAATAATTTAGTAGTAAGTTAGCAGACATTCCCTCTTCTAAGGATGATACAATGTCCGTATGAGGTGTAGTTTGAAGATGTCCATAAACACTTTTATGAAAGCTCTAGATTTTACTTTAGGGATTTAGAGGTTTTGATGCTTTTATTGGCCTTTAATGAGAATTTTTTACTTTCAATCGGAGAATATTCACTTTCTAAATTAAAAAAAGGGATTTGGTGTTTAAAGAGAAAGAAATATCACTATTTTTTTGTGATTTTAATTCATTCACTTAACAAATATTTGATTTTTTTATTATTAACATATAATGTATTATTTGTTTCAGGGGTACAGGTCTGTGATTCATCAGTCTTACACAATTCACAGTGCTCACCATAGCACATACCCTCCCCAATGTCCATTACCCAACAAATATTTGCTAGACTACTGTCATGGGGACTTTTCTGGGCTACACAAAGTAATTCACTTCTAGAGTTTGCACTCTGGTAAGAGAAGACAAACACATGACAAACAAATCATGTGTTTGGTGACAATTTAAGTGCTATAAAGACAAATGAAGCAGGTCCAAGGAGATGGAGGGCAGAGAGAATGTGTACATTTTTAGATAGGGGTGAGGGCTGACCTCTCAGAGGACATGACATTCGATCTAAAACCCGAATGAAGTGAGGATAGGAGTTAGTTGAGGATAATAAGAACATTCCACACAGAAAGAATGGCAAGTGCAAAGGCCCAGAGTTGAGGGATTGACACACAATTATTTATGAGTAGATTTAAATCACAACCTTCTATTCTTTTCCTTTCTATTACTTAAAGTAGGCCCTTTTATGTCAAATAAGCAAGACACCAGGAGAGTAATTACCATATAGTCTTCTAAAATTCTTCAGATTGCAGCAGTTCAAATTTAGTTCAAATTGCAGGTGGCTGGAAATCCTTGGCTGAATTGTGGGAACAAATAAGTCACTTTATCTGTTTATCTTTTTGCTTCTGTTCAATTATCATTTCCCCTCCCTGCCACAGAAAAAAGGTAAAAAAAAAAAAAAAAAATACAGAGAGAATGAGAATTAGAATGTGCCAAGGGCAAAATAACCTGTGAAGACAAATTTACTAATCCCGTTGAGGCTACACAATACTTAAGGGCTCTAAGTAAATATATTAGGATCCTTCAAGCACTTGAGGAACATGTTTACCTCACATATATGAGAGTTGGTTTTTCCTTTCATTCGGCAAAGGACATCTTCTGAACAATACTTGGTTACCCTCATTCTTATAAGCCAGGGGATTTTAAAGGAATTAGGATGAAATTACTTTTTAAATACTTTCTAATTTAAATGTCTCAGTGACCTCATTTGGCTTTTTCCAGGTGATAAAGATTCAGGTGATTTTACAATGTTGATATTAACAAATTTGCAGGGACTGTAATATTTGCAATTCATGTCAACAAAATTTGCATCTTCATGCAAAACTTGCTAGACAGATTTTTCTCAAAATAAGAGGGATTAAGATGGATTGACTTAGGGCGCCTGGGTGGCTCAGTTGGTTAAGCGACTGCCTTCAGCTCAGGTCATGATCCTGGAGTCCCTGGATCGAGTCCCGCATCGGGCTCCCTGCTCAGCAGGGAGTCTGCTTCTCCCTCTGACTCTCCCCCCTCTCATGTGCTCTCTCTCATTCTCTCTCTCTCAAATAAATAAATAAAATCTTTAAAAAAAAAAAAAAAGATGGATTGACTTAAAATAGACACACAAAAACTTAGAGTGTCCCAGGATATCCCAAAAAGACTGGGCTAGCATCCTTCAGTGCAGGAGATAATGGAACGAGGAGAGACGAACGTGATTGGCTACAGGAGAACAAGCCACAGACAAAGGCAACATATAGTGCCTCTGTAATTTTTCAATGAAAAAAAAAAGTAATAGACTTTATTTTTTCAAGCAAAATTGAATAAATAAATGCGTGTCCATTTTTATTGCTATAATCTCAGAATTCTTTTATCTTAGTTTCTGACTGGTACTTAATCATCAATGATTTGGAACATTATACAGCTTTTAATTTCTCTTGGTATGTGTTTATTGATCTGTAAACATATACAAGAGATGTTTCTTCAAGAAATCCCGCCATGCTTTAGTAATGGAGGAACCCCTTCCCTCTCATGGAGACTACCTGTCACCCTTAAGTAAGTAGAATGAACAGATCTCAGGTATTTAGAAAAGCGGCGTTGATGGTGGTGTGGATGCTCAGAGCTGAGACCTCTGAGGAGGAAGTTGTTATAAATGGAGGGGTGGGGGTAAGAACCTCACAAGGGCATTCGAGGGTTATGAGGAAATGAATTCAGAAGGTCCTTCAGAGGACAGCAGTCTTGGCAGCAAATTTCACATTTGGTGAAGAGGCAGTCAGAATGGAATCTGGAATGTTCTAGCTTGTCTGATGAGGTGAATGTTGATGCCATTCACTGATACATACATCAGGGAGCAGGTTGAATTGTCCCGGGAAGAGAATGGTCAGAATGACATGGTTGGGCCTTGGATATTTTGATCTTGAGGTGCTTATGAGACATACAAATGGAGGTTTCCAATAAATACTTAGATATTGAGTTTGGAGCTTGGGATAAAGCTGGGAATAGAGGTGTACGGTTCAGAGTTGTCTGCATGTATGTGATAGATAAAGCCCTAGAAGTAAACAACAAAAGCCAAGAAAGTGCAAATGGATAAGAGGGAAGACTGAGGATGTAACATTTGAAAAGGCAATATGCACAATGGGAAAAAGCTAGGACTTTAAACAACTTACTTAAGCTTTCTTTTCTTTTTTTGTTTTTAATATTTTATTTATTTATTTGACAGAGAGAGACACAGCGCGAGAGGGAACACAAGCAGGGGGAGTGGGAAAGGGAGAATCAGGCTTCCCGCGGAGCAGGGAGCCCGACGTGGGGCTCGATCCCGGGACCCCGGGACCATGACCTGAGCCGAAGGCAGACGCCCAATGACTGAGCCACCCAGCGCCCCTTACTGTGCCTCTATCTGTAAAAATGGGTTATTTAATAGTACCTCCTGTGTAGAGTGTTGAGGGGATGAATTCATTGTATAGACAATGCTTATCTAGTACAGTGCCTGGCACATAATACAGGTTATATAATTATTTCATATTCTTGGGATAAGGGTGTTTAAGATAATATAGAAAAAGAGAAGCCAGTTAAGAGCACTGGCAAAGAGCAATCTGAGTCAGAAGAGAATGCGAGAAAGCATTGCTACGGAAGAGCAGACTGAAGAGTCTCAGCAAGGGGGTAGTCAACGGTGTCAAATGTGACACTAAGTTCCCCTAAATGAGGGTTCATGAGAAGTTTTTGGCTTTGTTGATTAGGGAGTCATTGGTGTCCTTAGAAAGGGCAGGCTCAGAAGAATGGTTTCAGAAGCATGGGTTTAAGAGAAATGTAAATGACCTCTGTTCAGAGCTAGTAAATTGAACACTTTCACTTCCCTCCACTCCTACACTCCACTGACATAATAGTAAAGTGTTTTTTTTGTTTTGTTTTGTTTTATTTTGCTTTTCTTTTCTTTTCTTTAGGCACAAGCAAAGAGAAAGAAAAGATAAGAGATAAGAACAACAAAATTATGGCAACTGAAAAGCAGAGGGATGAATGTTAATTTTCTTACTACAACCAAGAAAACTGAAAACTAATGCAACAATGGGGGAAGCCCAGAAGCAAGCTGAGTTGCTCTACAGAACCCCAGAAAGGCCCAGAAATTGGGGATTTTAGGTGTCTCTGAAAGCGGGGTTGAGAGTGAAGATGAAAACAGAAGGTCGGCTTTAGAAGCAGTTAGACTCATCCTCACCCCCTCATGCTGCCTCACCATGATCTTCCCCAGCCCTGAGCAGCCCGAGGGACTGAAACTCCCCCATTAGGAAAGACAACTGGGGCTAGAGAGGGTGCACAGAATGACTTTGATGGTGCAACACCACAGTAAACACAGGAAGGGTAAGGGGAAATCCCTATGCTGAATGGTGAGATACCCCAGCTTCATTCTCTCCCTCTTCTCCCAGGTGCTGCAACCAAGTTTGTATCTTCTGGGAAGAGTGGAAACCTTTTTCTCTGGATGTATGAGCACTCCCAGGAGAAATCACCTAAAGATACTGACATTTAGGGGTCCATCAATGAAATGACTTAGCCAGATCTTCTTCCAGTGATGTCCACCAGCCAACAAGCCATGTTCATGCACATAGCGCTTCCATAGTCTTTCTGTGTTGAGTGTCAAAAGTCTTAACAAAGGACTAATGGTGCCTTGGGTATTTCTGTCTATCTCTCTCATCTTTCCATATAGTGTCTACATTATGGTGTGAGTGCTAAAAGCCAAAAAGAACAAGCGCCAGAAGTCATATCACTTTTAATGACCTAGCCTTGGAAGTTACTCAGCATCATCTGTACTTTAGTCTGCTTACAAAGTTCTGCCAGGTCCAGCTGGAGGCAACATAGACCCCACCCTTGATAGGGGAGTGTAAGTTGTTATCCTGTAAGAAGGGCACATGGAGGGGAACACAAACAAAGAAATAAAAACAGCTTATAGATAAAGGGTGGGGAAAGACAATGATATCACAAATTCTTAGCAGCACTGGATGCTGGAAGACATGGAACAAAGCCTTAAAAACGTGCAGGGAAGATAACTTTCAACCTAGATTTATATACTCAGCCAAGCTATGACTAAAGAGTTAAGACAGGATAAACACATTTGTATATCTTCAACTTCTCAAGGAATTTATCTTCCATGTACCCTTAACCAGGAAACTTCTGGAAACTCCATCAGTATGAAGGCATTAAACGGAGAATGGAGAAGATCCAGGAATTGAGGCTCGGAACAGGAGAGAAGTGAAGGGAACCCCCACCCATGACCCCTAGGATGACAACCATGCAGCGATTAGGACTAGAGAGAAGGACAGAGGACTCGGGAGTGATGTCCCCAAGAATGTGATACATTTTCTGATGTGTTTGAATGCCCTGAGAGTGTGGGAATGGATTAGTAATAAGTACATAGGAAACCAAGCAAACAACGAAAAAGACAATATTTAAGTCTAGGGAAAACCAAACGATTTACGTGAAAGTAAATATGTACACACATGGCTAAGCTGTGAGTAAAATCTGCATACTTATAATAATATAAAAAATTAAATTTAATCTCTATTTGGAGAATAGGAAACTGTGGGGGTACAGTATAGGTAAAGGAGCTAAATCCTAATTTCCAAAGGACAAAGTCAATATATAATATTTAAAATTAAAAATAATCTAAAAGCCAACATAAGCACATTATTAGAAATCATGGGGGCAAATATGCAAAGGAAAAGTGAAAGAGGTAAAAGTAGTTGCCATTGGGAAGCAAAAATTGGAGGAGAAATTATTTTTTACTTAATAACGTTTATAGAAATATTCCATTTAAAGACTGTATACATAGTTGAACTAAATAAAAATTACTATTTTAAAAAACCATGAATGAAAATTTCTGTCAAAATAAGGAGATTTGCAAACGTTTTCTTCCCCTCCCTACCCCACTGAAAGCAATAAATCAACTTATAAGGACAAAGAGAATGGAAGAAGAAAGGAGAGTCAGGTAGGAGCTTATACAATTGGAGACCAAGGATACTCATTTAGAAAAAAATACAAAAGTAGGTATGAAAATGAATTTAGAACAAGAAAAGACATCACAACAAAGTACTAGTTTTAAAAAGCTAACAAATATCCTGAACTTATAAAAATAATATTTTTAGTAACTGCCTTAAACATTTTATAATGCTTTTTTTTCTTACATCTTTGGCTATATACCCTTTGATTTCTACTTCATGGGATAAAAAGTTAAAATATCGTTTTCTTTAGAGTGAACAGAAAGGTAATTTAGTCTTCCCTCTAGTACGCTTAATCAAAAAAAATGTTTTATTATTTGTTTAGAAAACTTTCTTTCAGCTTCAAAATTCATTATTGGTGGGGCACCTGGGTGGCTCAGTCAGTTAAGCATCAGACTCTTGATTTTGGCTCAGGTCAAGATTTCAGGCTCATGAGATGGAGGCCTGCCTTGGGCTCGGGCTCCGCACTCAGTATGGAGACTGCTTAAGATTTTCTCTCCTTCCTCTGCCCTTCCCCACTTGCGTTCTCTCTCTGTCTAAAAAAACAGAACAAAAACAAAACCCCAAAATTCATTACTGGTAATATGTGAGATTTCAGGACGGTTGCCAAATTTAGGAAAATTGCTATGACTTTTTTCCCCATATATAAGCTGCAGAATTTCAAAACATTTCGAGTTTTCTTATGATCTAATTATAAATACCCTTGAATTGAGATTATCATTAGTCATTTTGTTATTGATGTCTTCATGTCATAGAGACATGACACTGATAGACCCTTTCTCTGTGTCAGTTGTTTTGTGTGTCAAATCAGCAGGAAATTTATCTTTTTCTAGTTCTTATGATTCATTACCCTTTATTATATGGATTATCAACACTCCAAGAACGTATTCATTGCTTCTATACAAAACATGCATCTTCCTTTTAATAATGGAATAGGGATGTTGGTACTTGTCCTGTTGTATGTATTGTACTTGTCCTATTGTATTCTTGGTATGATCTGGAAGGTTTTTTGATACAACTTTTTTCCCAGCATCAGAATAATTCCTATTGATTTAATTGCTCATTTTATTGTTTTTGTTTCATATTTCAATGATTTTTAGAATGGATTTGCTCTCAATCCTTATTAAATAATTTATAGATGACAAAATAAAGTATCCTTTATAAGTATATCCAAATGAGAAGTTTGTAATTTCTCCCATACTCTATTGAAATTATCCTAAATTTATTTCCAAATTGCAATAGTTACACCCTACAAATACCAGACAAATATACAAATTCTGATCAATCTTTTTTGTGTGAATTCCATCAAGAGTGGGAAAAACATACGACATGTTTAATAATTATATATACTGAGTCATTAAATATATTCTGGAGAGAGGAGAACTTCTGTTTTAACTAGGTGTCAATGAGAATCAAATTCTCCAATTACAATTTACACATGTCATCCCTGGAATAACTTTCCCCAGACTAGCTTCTGGCTCAGAGTCACATGACACTGCATGTTTATAGCATGACTAGCCATGGAGGGCAGTAGAAATAGTCTTGAAAGTCATTTCTACACTAGGGTAGCTGGAAATAAAATGGAAGCAACTGGAATCTCACTCACATATCCTTCTAAATTCAATCTAAATGTAACCCAAACTCAAGTTCCCTTTATTCAGATTCCAAAATGCCCAAGGCAACTCCCAAACCAACCCTACATACAGGGAAATGAAATAGTGGAGATTTCCTAATGGAAAGAGACAGCAAGCTTAGCCAATCACTGTTAAAATTCCTTACTTTTAATATTTATATAATCATGTGGATATATTGCTAGGACTCTTTCCAGGACCTTGGAAATGAAATTCTAAAATTTAAGCTACATTTAGCTTCAAGGTTAATTTGCCTCTGACAAAAGCAATGAAATTTTGGGAAACAAATTAATGTGTGTAAATGGCTTGTCAGACCAGAGAAAGTTGAAACCTGAGCTAGAAGCAGGAGGATCCAGAAACAAGTGATTTTCCCACTGAAGATCCTCAAAGAGGATCAGGAAATGGAGGCTCCAGGCATTTCTGACGTGGTGGTAAATGCCTGTCTGAAAACAAGAGGACTGAAGGTGAAGCATCGACTCTAGTAGACAGATGCTTCACACACCACCACCCCACCTCTCTTTAACCCTGCTATACGCATTGTTTTCAAGATCTTACTTTCTGCTCTTTTTCCTTTCTGGTTTTTAAATAAAATGCTCTTTTATCAAATTAAGATTAGCAGCCAATCTACAGCCCTCTGTCTCCAACCTGTACAACAGGACAAGGACCAATCCCCCATTCCAGCAGAAGGCTGGAGGTTTATTTTCTAAATGGGCTATCTCAGAGGGTATTTGGACCCAGGGACACCTGGCAGGGCTCAGAGCATGTGCATGGAGGTCCCCATCATTGTGATTCAGTTCAAATTCAAACACTGAGGGGTGCCTGGGTGGCTCAGTCATTAAGCATCTGCCTTCGTCTCAGGTCATGACCCCAGGGTCCTGGGATCGAGCCCCGCATCATCAGGCTCCCTGCTCTGCAGGAAGCCTGCTTCTCCCTCTCCCACTCCCCCTGCTTGTGTTCCCTCTCTCGCTGTGTGTCTCTCTGTTAAATAAATAAATAAAATCTTTTAATAAAAAAAAATTGAAACACCAAATGATCAGCTTCTTTCTCCTTCTCTCCCCTGCCTTCCTCGATTCACTTCAGAAAATAGGAGAAGGCAGACAAGAGATTTTAGAATTCCTCGCTGACGAAATTGACCAGTCCAGGATTAGAGATCTATAAATATTGGTATTTGGGGTCCTCTAATAAAAGAACATACCTGATTACCTACCACCCTTCCATTGACAAACCCCCCACAAAGAGTTTAGTTTTCAGTGCTTCTGTCTGAAACAGGAATGGACAGCCAGAGATCACCTAACAATTGAGAAAGCTGCTGACACAAAGAACCAAGATCAAAACAAACAGGAAAATGAGACGATAAGAAAAAAAAAAAAAGGAGAAAATCTTGACAACAGCAATGACATTCTAATATTCTGAGAGGTAAGTAAAGATATGGGATCCCTGAAACAGAAACAGGGTTCTGTGAAAATGAAATATTCAGAAAAAAAAAAAAGAAGAGAGCATTTAGACTCAAAAGTCTGATAACACAAAGGGAAATATTAACTGAAGAGTTGAAGGATAAAGTTGAGAAATCTCCCAGAAATCAGAAAAAAGATTAAGATATAGGAAATGGAAAATAAATATGAAGAATATTTAATATAGGGGCACCTGGGTGGCTCAGATGGTTAAGCATCTGCCTTTGACTTGGGTCATGATCCCGGGGTCCTGGGATCGAGCCCCACATCGGGCTCCCTGCTTGGCGGGGAGCCTGCTTCTCCCTCTCCCTCTGCTGTTTCCCCTTCTTGGGCTCTCTCGCTCTCTCTGTCAAATAAATAAATAAAATCTTTAAAAAAAAGAGAATATTTAATATAAAAACTTCCTGGATGGTCCATAATCTGAATAGTAGGAGTTCCAGAAAGACAGAATAGAGAAATAGAGAAAATGAAGTTATCAGAGAAATAATTTTGGATAGTTTCTCAGACTATACAGGGCCCATTGTATGTCCAGGAGAGGACTTGGAAAATCACGATGCGTTATTGTATAATTCTGGAACACTGTGGAGAAAGAGAGAGAGAGTTTAGGAAACTGACACTCAAGGACGTTAAAGAACTTGCAAAAAGTTGCCCAGCGGGGAACAGGCAGAATGATGGCTGAATCCAAGACTGTCATGTCCCACTACGTAGTTTTGAGTGGTGGCAAATAAGAGAAGAGAGATTTATATCGAGACCTAGTTAGTATGAGCGGAAGATAGTGAGTTTTGGGTAGAGGAAACACACAAATATTAAGGTAAGTTGAAGATAAAGAGTCATCAGAGACCAAGAATTGAAAGGACAAGAGAGAGAAGGAGTACCTGAGCCACGTCTTCGAAAGTTTGGGGGGAGTTAGCACAGTGATATGGGCAAGGGTTTGACTTGGGAAGGAGGAAAGCTACTGGCAGGAAGTAAGGATGGGTGAAGTTGCTGTTACCTTAGAGGAGAGAAATCTCAGTGACACTGTATTCTCCACTAAGTAGGAGGCTAGTTACTCCCCTAAGAATAGATGAGGAAGGGGAGGGCTGGATCTTTACAGGGGATTGTGGGTGGAAGGGGGTTGGAAAGTACCTGGAGCATTTAGGAAAGAGAGTAGAATTGCGAGACTGAGCAAATAAAAATACAGCTCACTCAGTTGAATTTGAGTTGCAGAGTAACGACAAATAATTTTTCTTAGTATAAGTCCCAAATATGACATGGCATTTTCTGTGGCAACCCTTAAAGAGAGATTGTAAAGCATGCATAAAAGAATAATAAAGTTGCTTTGAAATAAGAAGTGTGGAATGGCACAACCTGAGTGTGAACTGGGCGTCAGATGGTAACCTCATTGCCAGGAGAAGTAAGGTAAAACATTGCGCTGGCCTTCCAGGCGGCAGCGGAAAGGGACCTGGGCTGAGAGCCAAGAGATAGCTTGAGGATGCAATTCTTAGGGCCTCTCCTGAGAGTAATGGGAAGAGATATGTGTGGGAACCAGAGACTTGGAATTGGCAGGGAAACCATTGCTGCAAATAGTTTTACCTACTTTCTAATTTTGCCTGAGTGGTCATCTACATTTTACGTCTTATAGGTGTATACTAAGGATGAATATTTCTAAGTAATCACCTGCAAAGTATTTGGGCTTTTTAAAACACTGGATTAATACTGAATGAATGTTGTTCTCACCAGCAGTATTCACAAGAAAAAGACTGATTTCCCCCATGTAATTCTTTGACATGTTTGAGGTTTATTGTGGTGATTTGGACTCATGGTTAAGAGGCTACAGCCAATCTATGGTCACAGACCACGTTTACCAAGTTACTTAATATAATATGCCTGGGACTCAGTTTCCTTGTTTGGAAAATTAGGGTAATAATCATTCCTAACCTATAGGGTCACTGGAAAGATTAAATGAGTTAATATGTGTAATACTTAGAATCTGCTACCCAAATATATAACCTTACATTAGATGTTATAGGTAGATAATGAGAAGTCTTAAAATATGTTCACTACTATACATTTGTATACACTTTGTCAGGAAATACATAGTCAGGAAATCAGTGGTTTTAATAAAGACATTCATAGGGGAGGGGAGGCATAAATAGGCAGAACACAGAGGATTTTTTAGGGCAGTAAAAATGTTCTGCATGATACCATAATCATGGATACATGTCATTATACATTTGTCCAAACCCATAGAATGTACAACACCAAGACTGAACCATAACATGAACTATGGACTATGGATGATAATGATGTGTCAGTATAGGCCCATCAACTGTAACAAATGTACTGTGCTCGCTCACTCTCTCAAATAAAGAAATCTCAAAAAAATATACTCTTTAAAAAAAAGTCTTGCTAATTTAAAAGGTGGTAAAAATAGAAATATATTTATTTTAATAAATAATGTAATATTTAATAATTTAATAAAAAGAAATTTAATGAAACGTTTCGGCAAAAAAGAAAATGCTTCATGGTAAAAAAAGACATTTATTAGTGTAACTTTTGTATACATTTTGTAGACTTGCATAGTCAGGAAATAAGTGGTTTTGAAAGGACATTCACTAGCCTATATTTGTATACATTTTAGATATATATATAGTCAAGAAATTAGCACAATTTGGGGCGCCTGGGTGGCTCAGCCGTTGAGCGTCTGCCTTCAGCTCAGGTCATGATACCAGGGTCCTGGGATCGAGCCCCGCATCGGGCTCCCTGCTCTGCGGGAAGCCTGCTTCTCCCTCTCCCACTCCCCCTGCTTGTGTTCCCTCTCTCGCTGTCTCTCTCTCTCTCTCTGTGTCAAATAAATAAAATCTTAAAAAAAAAAGAAAGAAATTAGCACAATTTAAAAATTTTAAGGCTAGAGGTTTGCTTCCCTTTGGGGAACACACACTTCAGTTCCTTAACTATTTATTGACTGAAGGTGTTTGAACTGGGGGTCATGACATCTGGGAGACATGGCATGAAGTTGTGGAACCCAGCTCCGCCACATACTAGCTGGGATATCTAGTGACTTAAGCTGAGTGACATTTCTCTCATCAATAAAATGACCAACAATGCTTGCTTAAGTTAGATAATCTACCATGATAGATAAGAGTTTTGGTGTGCAATTCACTTTAATTCCTTTCCCTTAAAGAACTCATAAATTAGTGGGTGGGGTGGATTTTGCAAAGTCCGCAACTTAGGTTGTGCAGGGTAGACTCAACATACCTCTTCTTTTTTTTTTTTTTTTAAAGATTTTATTTTTCAAGAGAGAGAGAGACAGCTAGAGAGGGAACACAAGCAGGGGGAGTGGGAGAGGGAGAAGCAGGCCTCCCGCTGAGCGGGGAGCCTGATGTGGGACTCGATTCCAGGACCCTGGGATCATGACCTGAGCCAAAGGCAGACGCTTAACGACTGAGCCACCCAGGCGCCCTCAACATACCTCTTCTTTTAAATAAGTCCTCAAGCCCAATCAGAGCCCATCTATTCTAGAGTCTAGAGGATCGTTATCTTAGTTTCTATGTTGCATGCATATACTGTTGTTGACTTTGTGGCTATGTGCCGGCTGCAACTCCGTTGATGAAGACTTTCAGGCAGCTGTGAACTTGATTTTAACTGTCGTTTGATTTCTTCTTTTGCAAACTCATAAGATCCCAGAAGCCGGGGTCTGTTTATTCATTTAGCCTCCTTCTGAGTCATTCAGGTACAGGGTGTGTCTCTCAATTGAAACTGCACACGGAGAAGTTTTGCGTTCACATCTGCCAGGATGGGAAGCCAGTGCGACCAGGGACTGGGTGGAAATCTGTGTCGCAGCAGGGCAGGGCAGAAGTGCTCTGAGCTTGTCATTGAGGCGGAGCTGACCAAGGCCGCCTCTAGTCTCACCTTCTCAAGTAGCGTCTAAGAGAAAGAAAAGAGTGGCCGTGTTGGGAGCTTTGAGGTGTGGGGGCCTCTAAGTTCTCCCGAGTAGAAAGGGAGAGAAGGGCACCGGCCTCAGACTAGGTTGGCTGGGCCCAGCAGCTCTTCCCTTTTGGAAAGTCTTGTGCTGCCCAAGCTTTTTAAATCTCTCAGGCCCCAGCAGCTGCCCATGTCCCCAGAGGTCTCCCACTGGCCAGAATCTGGGACACACGGCTGACTTTGCGCCCGGTTGAATAAGGGAAACCCCCACCCAACGTCTCGTCAGGCGCTGGCCCATCTCACCGCGAGTCCCGGGAAAGCCACTTTCTGCCCCTCAGACCGCAAGTTTCAGGGCAGCAGCGGGATGGGGGTGGGGAGACGTAAAGGAACCTCCGGGGCCATTCTCCCTTCTAGGCTGCTGTGTATCTCCTCCGTGTCTCTTGCAGCCCCTTGCCAGCTTCTCCTCCCCAGAGAGCGGCCGAGACTCTCGGGGTCTCGCCCAGGTTTTCTCTGCCTGCGCAGAAGCGGCCGCGGGCGCGCCCAGCCAAAGTCTCTGGACTCCGATCCAACCAAGGACTCCAGCGCCTAGGGGACCAGAGAGGTGCGCTGAGAGACGCCGGGCTGTCCTCTGCCCCCTAAGACTTTTCAGGAGGGAAGTTTCCAAAGGCTCCCCACCTCCTCTCTTTTGTAAGACTTGGGAGAATGGTCTCCGGGAGTGGAGGACAGCAGGGCTAGGGCCGTGATTTATGCATCAGAATCCAGGGGGCACCAGCCTCCGTCCCTTCTCTGTTTTCTTTTTCTTTCTTTCTTTCTTTCTTTTTTTTTTTTTTCGGTTGCCTGTGGGGGAGGAGTGTGTGTGTGTGTGTGTGCGCGCGCGCGCGCTTCTGCCCCAGATCTTTCCTGGACAGTGAGTCTCTGCAGCCGAGATCCGGAGGCCCCCAGCCGCTGGCGGAGGGCGTGGGGGTTGAGATATTAACCCCTCCCCGCCTCTTCCTACAGAAGCCACCCAGCCTCAGCGGGGCGCTCGGCGACTTCAGCTAGCGGGCCGGCGCTGGCCGCGGGGAGCAGGGCTGGCCATTGGAGTGTGCGGCTGCGGAGGGAGGGGACCCCGACTCGAGTAAGTTTGGAGAGCGTCGCAGTCAGTCCCGGGGCAGCAGCAAGATGCCGAGCGCGCAGTGGAGACCCGGAGCTCTCCCAACGCAACTTCGTCCCGCCTGAGCGAGGTAGGGGACTGCGCGCCTTGCCAGCGCGGGCCGGGGGCGCGGGGGACCGCCGCTGCAGGAGGTCTTCAGTGTTAGAAAGGAATTTTTAAACCCGAACGAAGCAAAAACAAAAAAAAAAAATGAAAAAACAAAAACAAAAACAAAAACCAACAACAAAAAACCCAAACCCAAAACCTTTTAAAACATCCATCTCTGGGCGCTGGAAACATTCATCCCTGGGCTGCTAAGGAGCCCAACCCGATCGGATTGTTCTTGGGGCACTTGTGATTTATGAAGTTCGGAAAAGGGTTAAGTCCAGTTGTAAACCCGACCACGGGTAGGGGATAGTGAAAACTGCGGTTGGTCGCAGAGGGAGGGAAGGCGCTTATATTTGGAAATCCTGTAGACAAAGAATATGGGAGGTGGGGTAAAGGCTTAAACTTGCACTGCCGGCGAGCAGGGTGCGGAATTAGATGGGAGAAATGCAGAGCTTCTGGGCGCGAGCAGTCTCTGCTGTCCCGGGAACTGCTGTCTCTATTACTCCACTTCTTTCACATTGCTGCGTTATCTTGAAACATTACAAGTAGACTTCTGCTGACCAGTGCCATGTTTCATTCCCTCCACACTTTGTATTTCTAAGAGAGGAGGCAACATGTTGGGGGACGGCAGTAAATGAAACAGCCGGCTCTCGTTCAGCAGCGCGCCAGACGTACATTTATGTTTCTGGACAGGAGCTTTGAACTTGGAATTAGGAATGTAGTGGCATGTATCGTTATCATTAGTAGTATAACTTCTCTCTTTTGTGTGTGTGCCTGTGTGTGTTTTGGCCAAACCCACAGTAATTAAACATACTCCCTATACAATCAATGAATGTACTAAATTCCTGGGATTTATTGCAATCTCTTATGAACGATTTTCACTGAATACCTTTATATTTTCTTGCACTGGCTTACAAGAAAAAAAAAAAAAACCTAGAAGAAGAAATTAAGAAAAGTCAGTTGCTTCACAGAAGCGTAAGCTTTCCTGTTTACCGCAAGGCCGGGGCGGGCTTGGCTGCCCACACCCCTCGGACCCTGAGCACACCTGTTCCTAGAGAGTTATTAATAGAGCCCAAAGAATGACTTACTCTGTCAAATGATTTTCGTGCAAATCTAATGTCTTGCAAGGCAATTAGGAGGTGGTTCTCAGCTCTTTTAGCTGGGTGGTGGCGGCAAGCAGAGGTGGTGTGCGTCTCCACCCTCATATTAGCGGTTGGGTCTCTTCCGAGGTGAGACCAAGAGCTGGTGGTGAACCCGCTGGTGAGCGGGCCAACGCTTCAGAGAACCTCCAAGCTGGAAACCTGGAGGGGGTTGGAGTTGGGGAAGCGGTGAGAGGGCGGGAGAGGTGTTATGGGGCTCACTTCTCTAGTTTTCCCATTTCCATTTGGATGTGACACAGGAGAATTTTCATCGTGTCGATTTGGAGTTTTCAGTTTGGGTAAATTTTTGTTCTTTCTCCCTCCCCTGCCCTCCCCCACCCTCCCCCCCATTTGGCAAGAAATGTGAATTTGATTTTTTTTTTTTTTAAATCCCACTCTGCGCTTCCTCCAAGTTTCCTTAAAACAAATCCACGACAAAACTGGAGCAATGCCTTAGCTAGAATGAATTATGCCAGTGTGCTGTGGCTTTTTCCCTGACTCTCTCCTCTTTGTGACTTGTTTAAAGCTGCGGTTTCCGAGGCCCTCTCCAACCAGGGCAAAGCGACACAAAAAGCCTGGATTTCTCGGACAGAACCACCTTCCGGAGCAAGTGAAGGCTCGCTCGGCCTCGCCCTCTAGCGTTCTTCTGGAGAAGCGCCACCCCCGGATTCCTGGAGACACTGTGCACCATGGGGTCTACCAGTGTCCCGCTGGTGAAGGCCCTCCGCAGTCCTGTCTCCGACTATGTCAACTATGACCTTATCGTCCGGCATTATAACTACACAGGAAAGCTGAATATCGGCGCGGACAAGGAGAATGGCATTAAACTGAGCTCGGTGGTGTTCATTCTCATCTGCTGTTTTATCATCCTAGAGAACATCTTTGTCTTGCTGACCATTTGGAAAACCAAGAAGTTCCACCGACCTATGTACTATTTTATTGGCAACCTGGCCCTCTCAGACCTGTTGGCAGGAGTGGCCTACACAGCCAACCTGCTCTTGTCTGGCGCTACCACCTACAAGCTCACCCCCGCCCAGTGGTTTCTGCGGGAAGGGAGTATGTTTGTGGCCTTGTCTGCCTCCGTGTTCAGCCTCCTAGCCATCGCCATCGAGCGCTATATCACAATGCTGAAAATGAAACTCCACAATGGGAGCAACAGCTTCCGCTCCTTCCTGCTGATCAGTGCCTGCTGGGTCATCTCCCTCATCCTGGGTGGCCTGCCCATCATGGGCTGGAACTGCATCAGCGTGCTGTACAACTGCTCCACCGTCCTGCCGCTCTACCACAAGCACTATATCCTCTTCTGCACCACTGTCTTCACTCTGCTCCTGCTCGCCATCGTCATCCTCTACTGCCGGATCTACTCCTTGGTCAGGACTCGGAGCCGCCGTCTGACCTTCCGCAAGAACACGTCTAAGGCCAGCCGCAGCTCGGAGAAGTCGCTGGCGCTGCTCAAGACCGTGATTATCGTCCTGAGCGTCTTCATCGCCTGCTGGGCGCCCCTCTTCATCCTGCTCCTGCTGGACGTGGGCTGCAAGGTGAAGACCTGCGACATCCTCTTCAGAGCCGAGTACTTTCTGGTGCTGGCAGTGCTCAACTCCGGCACCAACCCCATCATTTATACTCTGACCAACAAGGAGATGCGCCGGGCCTTCATCCGGATCCTGTCCTGCTGCAAATGCCCCAGCGGGGACTCCGCGGGCAAATTCAAGCGACCCATCATTGCCGGCATGGAATTCAGCCGCAGTAAGTCGGACAACTCCTCCCACCCGCAGAAGGACGATGGGGACAACCCAGAGACCATTATGTCCTCTGGAAATGTCAACTCTTCTTCCTAAAACTGAGCGCTGCCGACCCACGGGGAGAATTCTTGCGTGGTCACCCACCACCCAGTGTTTGGAAAAAAAAAAAAAAATCTCTGTCTCGACTGCTGCCAGGGAGGAGCTGCTGGGAGTCAGAAGGAGGGCGGGCGTAGTAAGAGCAGCCTGGTGGTGCCGGGGTGTTGGTGGGTTAGTTCCTGTGAACAATGCACTGGGAAGGGTGGAGATCAGGTCCTCGTCTGGAATCTATTTCCTAACCCCCCCGCCCTGGAGCTTTGATTTTGCACTGAGCCAAAGGTCTAGCATCGTCAAGCTCCTGAAGGGTTCATTTGGCCCCTCCTGGAAGACTAACGTCCCAGTGTGAAAGCGTCTGTCGGGAGCTTTGAGGAGATGTTTTCTTTCACCTTACTTTCCAGCCCAAGGGATTGTGTGCACTTCTGTTTCTCTGGGTGTGCTCTGCATATCCCACCCTCCCTTCGCCTTCACACCCGTCCTCAAAATTCTGTTACTTTATATTTGAACTACCTGGCGTTCATCAGAGCTGGGGTTGTGGCATGGTCCATTTTTTGATGGTTTGTAGCAGGTAGGCTGTGTCCAGGAGGTAAACTGTGAGGAATGGAGATGGTTTGGAGATATAAAGCAATTTTATTTCCCGAGGCCAAAGTTTCCATGTAAGCTGGATCAGTTTTTTGGAATTTGGTTAAAGTCACTTTGATTTTTTTTCTTCTAACAACTTTACAAGGAAATGTATTATAGCATCGGTATCCATTGTGGCTGAAATCTGCATAAGGAAGTCCAATTTATCTAAATGGTATCAGGCAGGATCCTTTGTGTCATAGGAGAAACAAACTAGCAAAACCAGGTGAAAACTGACTGTGGGGGTGGGGTGACTGTAAACCAAGAGAGATTTCTTAATGAATCTGTCTAACAAATACAACATCTGTCTTTGGCACTTTGTTGATGTTTATTTCAGAGTGTTGTTGTGAATTAGTTCAACCAACAGGATGGTTGTATTTTGTTGTGTTAAAAGTACTTTCCGTGATTTTTGAATGTATTTGTTTCAGCATTTTATTGGATTTTTCTAACTTGTGTTAACACCGTTGAACGTGTATTTCCTAAGAAAATACAACCTTCTTGTGCCATTAAAGCATTACTTTAACTGATAGGGAATACCAGAAGTTTTTCAATACAGCTGTTCATTAAATAGTCAATTAAAGATGTGTATAAATGTTACAAAAAAAAATATATTGCTGTCTCTTTAGTATGGTTTTCAGTGCAATTAAACTGAGAAATGTCTTTTAAAAAATAGTATTTAATAGGTTTCTGACTTTTGTGGATCATTTTGCACATAGCTTTATCAACTTTTAAACATTAATAAACTGATTTTTTTTAAAGATTCCTCTGTGGAGAGCATTTTTTTAAAAAAATTATTAAGCTTCTATTTGACTATGTGGCTTTTTAGAATCAAAGTTACGGGCAAATTTCTATTACTCTTTAAAGGATTTTACCTTGATAAACTAGGGTGTAAAAAAAATGTGGTTTGTTAAAAACCGCTCTATCTTTTTCAGGAAGAGAAACTTCAATAAGTTAACGTTGAAGAGTAGTAAAAATGTGATGAAAACCACCAACCTCTAAATACCACATTGACAAGTAAATGTAATTATTGGAGTTTTAAATTACATTCAAGCCAAACTAAATTATATATGATAATTCTTGTCCTAAAACATGGGTTTAAAAAAAACAATATACAACAATGTGGTTGCATATCTAATTTAAATTATGAAACTCAATGGTCATGGCAAACACATCAACAAAAGCTTACATGCTTGGCTTTCCACCAACATGCTGGAGAAATGGGGATATGGATATGGGAGACAGTATATTAAATCACTTAATTTTTTTCAGGACACTGTCTTGGCTTCTCCCAGACTATCTTTTGAACAATATGGGACTATACGGTATCAGTGAAGTAGTAAGTTGCAGAATGTAGGTGGCATAGTATATGCCTCATGCCTGAAAACTTTCAGTTAATAGTATCTGAAAGTTTTAACATCCTAGCTGTTACTTTCTCTAACTATACAAGGAGAGCAAGGGCACTTTGTGAGCATCACAGAATTACTGTAATAGTTCATTCTTGTTTCAACATTATTGTCACCTTCACTGGGGATTAATTCAAAGGATTTTGGTGTGTTTGGCTCTTCAGTCCTATTCTTACTTTCAGAATTTGTGCTTTCAACTGTCATTGAATATGCACAGGACACAGTTGGGACATGAAGATAAACCTCACCTAACAGAGTAGATGTCATTTCTGGGTAAGGTTAACTGTGGGAAACAGAAGTGTGTTCACTAAGGAAACCTTAGGTCACAACCTCCAGTTTCCTGAAGGAAATGCCAAAAATGCTCTGAAGACAAAAGACTGGAAACAAACTGGAATGTCTCTATCCATCTGTCTGCTGAGGCGGAAGGAATGAGTTCATGCTGCACTCACTTCCTAGAGCTTTCGTTACAGAGTCAAGCATAATGGAAAAGCATGTCCATTTTGTGTTTCTATGGAAGATAAGTGTTCTTACTCTTGGTTTTATCTTTATAAGCACAGCAATGACTCACACAACATGGGGAAGATGAAGTAGGGCAGCTGACCCTGGTGGAGATTGGGGAGCTCATGACAACAGTGACAGAGAGGACAGCCTCGCTTGCCCACCTGTGAGCACATTATCCAATCGTTTAATGTGCATTCTTCCTGGAAATTCCAGACCATGCATTTCATTCCAAGAGAGCTAGACAGTCATGCACTGTAGTTTTCCTGGGCAGATGTGGGACAGAATCCTACCTCTGGCCAAGAAGCAATGGCTAAGATAAAGGAATCCTTGGTGGTATCTCAACACGAATATCTGGTTTTAATTTAATATATCCTGAGAATTGAGGATGAAAAAAAAAAAAACTCAGTAACTATATTTTTATACTAAAACAAACATCCATGAACCTTTGATTAAAAAACCTATGTAGTGTTTTATAAGAGGAGTAAAACAGGCAACTGGAGCAATGCCTGACATATGCTTGTAGAAGTGCCTCTGATTCATAAATATTCAGGAAGTTACAAATTGACATCAAATAATACCTTATTTCCAGAGCACCTGGGTGGCTCAGTCGGTTGAACGTCGGACTCTTGGTTTTGGCTCAGGTCATGATCTCAGGGTCCTGATGTGGAGCCCCACGTGGGACATTATCATGGAGTCTGCTTGAGAGCCTCTCCCTCTCCCTCTGTCCCCCCTCCCCCCATGCTCTCTCTCTCAAATAAATAAAAGAAATCTTTTAAAAAAGAATACTTTATTCCCAACAATATTGTGATTACAATTCTACAGAACATTTCAATAGATATCTTATATAAGACAAATGTTTGTTCTTGCTTTTTAGCCTCATTATAAGTAGAAAAATTAAATTCTTTAATAAAAGTTGATCTAGTGATATTAGAAATTGCAAAATTTATAGTAATAGAAATTTTGCATTTATGTTAATTGGAGACTGGATTTTATTTTAGTAATATCAGCACTTTGGTTGTGTCTTATGCTATCTTTAATGTTCCCCCAATGGAGAAAGTCTTATTATGAGGATTTTAGCTTCTTTTCAAATTAGATTAATTTCTGTCATGGACACTGCCTATGATAAGGATATGCCCACTGTAATACTCTTCTAATACTTCTAACCCAGACTGTACTTTTTGAATGATTTTGACTCTTCATACCTCCATTCAGCATATCACTGAGACCCCTCACGTTTTCTAGGTAACTACAAATATAGCTCAATTTGGGAGCTACTACTCTGAAATAGCAACTTAAGAAAGATGATTAGCTCTATTGGGGAAATCTTACCAAGGGAGGACTTGAAGTTCAAGTAATTGTAAATATTAGCAACCCCATTTTCAATTGAGAAGCAAGAGATAATACTCAAGTGACACATTAAAAAAATATTTAAATTACAAAACTGTTAAATTTGAACTTGTAGTCACTGGCTCAAAAATTAATGTCTAACTAGGAACTCCTATTTACCTACATTATTTGCAATAATGTTTTCTGTGCTCTCTGTGTAATGTTCAGCTATTCTTTTCTTTAATATTGCTTGCTCCATACTCAGCTGGAATGACGTTTCCTGTGGACACTTAACTAATTAGATCAAACTAGATTGATCTCATTTGTTTCTTAACTAACTAGATGAAACTAGATTTGTCTGTGTTCTCTCTAAATAGTTTTAAAACATCTTGAGGGAGGAATCACAACCAAAAGAAACTTTTATAGGACCTATTAGAGTATTCTTTCCCTGTGGACAGAGTTAAGTTCTTGATGATGAGAAATCATAATAGATTACATCATTTCCCCCAACCTTCCTGCTTTTTTGATGTCTTTCACATGGTCCAAGGAAAGGGACTCAAAATATTTTTTTTACACATACCACTGCCCGCACTGCCACACTGATTGGAACTGGAGTCATCTTCCAGAATGCCCAGGCAAGCAAGGTCTACCTGAATTACCAAAAGCCTTTAGATTGTTTACAAAGAAAAAGAATTTTTAACCAGTGGTCAAAAGAGCTAGGAGAGATAAGAGGAAGATAACAGTGAAGGGGGGTTAGACCTGAATTTAATTCAGTCTTTTCACAGTCCTTGACAAGAGCCAGGACCAAGAGCAAATTTGGTTCATGTTGAAGGTATTTCGCCTAATACAGCCTATCTCTTACTCCTGGTGCTTGCTTCTTAGAATCAGACTTTCAAGTGATTCCTGTTTTTCTCATGCTCTCTTTTTCACCCCTTTGAGGACTGAAGGATTAAAAGTCAGATTTAGCTCTGGGTATAATCATTAGCAAAAGCATGTGTGGATCGTATATTTGAATGAACAAGAATTGCTACGTTTTCTTTTACTGGAGCACCATATGTGCCCAACCAGCTCCTGTGTGAACAATGGATAAACACATTGTGGTAAATTCATACAACAGAATACTATTCAGAAATTTAAAAGGGAACTGCTACTGATACTTGCAACAATTTGCATAAATCTCAAAACCATTCTATTGAGCAGAAGAAGCCAGCCACAGAAGAGAACATACTGCCTGATTCCATTTATGCGAAATTCAAGAGCAGGCACAACTGATCTATAATGATGGAACTCAGAGCAGTGGTTGCCTTGCAGAGAGGATAAACTGGAAAGGGACATGAAGGAAGTTTATAGATTGTTAGCAATGTTCTGTATCTTTATTTTTAGGATGTTGTTTACTTGGGTGTGTATATGCCTTTGTCTAAACTTATCCAACTATATTAAGGCCTATGAAAACTTTTTTTTAAAAATCAGTATGGTAGACTTCCATCTCAATATGAGGGTTATATGGGACTTTCTGTACGAAGTTATGAAATGAGGTTCCAAAGAGTTCAATAGAACGTGGCAAAAGTTCCAAAGTGTTCCACAGAAGAAACATTTGCTCTTTTAGCATTCTTCTAAGTCCTAGAACCCAAACATTAAAATGCTAAATAACGGTGACCCGATGATATTCTCTTTGCTTCTATAGGATGAGAATTTGGCTTAGTATTGGTATTTGTAATCCCTAAAGAATTTCTGTGTCTTGGAAGAGTCTAGGATTGTAACGAAACTGTCACAATAAAAGTCTGTTGACATTCAGATTTCAGTCTTAGGAATATATAATGTACTGTAAATAACCTTATGAAGAATGGGCTTTTACACACTGGCAAGGGTACTGACACATATTAATATGGTGCCATACAACCTGGAGTGTGCCAAACCATTTCTTACTACCTGACCAAACCTATAAAAGGCATCCAGTCAGATAATAACGCCCGTCCCGGGTGCAAGCACTGCATTGTTAGAAGTAACGCACAGAGACACAAAATGAACGGGAGGCAGGCTCACGTTCTTGAGGCCTTCGTAAGCTTGTTGTGGCTTAGAGACACGGCCTGTGCTCAGCCCTGTCGAAGGACTCTCTCCTTCAGCCGGCTCTGGGAGTTGTTGGGCGGGGCTGAAGAGCTTCGGGTGCTGCAGTGGTCCTTGGTCAGGCTGATTAGACACAAGGGGAAATGGGAACGGGAAAGAAGGGGCAGTGATATCAGGGATGACCAAGAGGGGAAGGTAACTACCTTATCTACTCCCTAGAGCTCTGATCCCATTATTGTTCCACTTTTCTGCTGCTTTGTGATACCAGGGCAGAAAGAACAACCCTATTGAGGAAGCCTGGTGTGGGTGGCTCAGGCTTCCTGCTCCCACCCGTCTTGATAGGTACACCCATCCAGTCACCTATCCATTCAACAAGAATGCTTGCCCTAGGCTATGTGCTGTGGCTATCAGGCAAACCATTAAAAAAATCCCTGCCTTCCCAGAGTTTACAGGATTCACCCTTCCAGCTCTGGTGCTTCATTGGCTCCTTCTCTTTGGGGTTCGGGGAACATGAGTTTGCCACCGCTGTACCATTCCCTTAATATATTGCATTCTTAAGCAATGTAAAATAATTTTATTTTGCAAGTATGATTCATGTTAGCAGCTATTATTTAACCAATATCTCTAAATAACTTAAAATTAAATAATGGGGCATTAACTTTTAGATTTGGAATGTAGACAAGTCCTTTATGTTATTGGATGCTGTTGGAAGTATCAGCATCTGTATTCAATTTTTCTTTTTTTTTTTTTTTAAAGATTTTATTTATTTATTTGACAGAGAGAGAGCACAAGTAGGCAGAGCAGCAGGCAGAGGGAGAGGGAGAAGCAGGCTTCCCGCCGAGCAGGGAGCCCGATGCGGGGCTCGATCCCAGGACCCTGGGATCATGACCTGAGCTGAAGGCAGACGCTTAATGACTGAGCCACCCAGGCGCCCTGTATTCAATTTTTCAAGTTCTGGGCCCCATGTGAAATCAAAGCATTCATGTTTTTAGTTTCTGTCTCACCTTAATTTGTGTTTTTCCTCTAGAACACTGCTCTGAACTCTCTTGGGTGGAGCCACTTGGGTTAAAATGAGCAAATGAAGCCTACATTTGAATAAATCTTAGGTGGTGTCCTTTATTTAACTTGGATGAAAGAGAAGGGAGACCAAAATGCACAACTCAAGAGGAAACATGACACATCCTTAATTATCAATATCATTCTGAGCAAATCCATCTAATGCTGAGCAATTGCAAATCAGCTAGAGGGCTAGAGAAAGGCGTTTTGGGTGCTGTATGTCTCAGTGGCTACTTCTGCCAGGGAGCTGGGTCTCACTCCCAGCAGCCCAAGAACTCTGCACCCCAGTCTTACACACCCATTGAACCAGAGGTAGGCCTCTCACATTCAAGGGCCGTTTTCATAAGGAGGATCCTGGAGAATGCCAATAGCTCAGATGCCCACTAACCATTACCGGATCTACTCCTCAAAGGTCTTCTGGGGGCAGAACTAGTGGTTTCTTCTTTTTTTTTCTTTCTTTTTTTGCACAAAGGAAAGCATATTTATTTCCAATTTCAGGCTTTCTCTTGAGCCTGTCTAGACACTTCAGAGAAAAACAAATTTAAATCACCAGTAAAGTTATGTTCTAAAATAGGAGAAGACTAATAAAGACATTAACTATCATATGCCTGGAGCGTCTTCACTCACCTAGCTTCTTTTGTGGCCCCAGAAATAGTGGTTAGCTCTCACATGCTGTTCTGCTTCGGCGATCTTCATGTGGCCACCTGCAGAAATAGTTCTTGGTTTCTCTTCCTTGTCTAGATGCCTAGATGCTAGTCAGGGCGGCATTTAGAAAAACACAGATTTTCATATTCCCATGCACACGTGCAAAGTGAATTAGGATACCGAAAACTTACCTAGATTATTCAATCCATAAAACCCTTTGCCTCAATTATCTGAATGTTTTATGCCAACTTTTTTTTCCCAACTGAATTATTATTCTCTATTAAGCACTACAGGAAAAGTTGCAGAATTATAAGGAATTTAGAAGACATACCCAGAAAGACCTCCTAATTTAAAGGGGCAAAAAGACCGCATCTAATAACATGTGGTTTAGAAAAGTTTCATATACATTATCTCATCTTACATATTCATTTTATTATTTTTCCTTTTTAAAAATGATGTTCATTCAGTGTCTTGTTTTTTTTCATAATCAGTTATTTTGAATTGTAGCCCCAAGTAGCAAAAATTGAAATGCGTTCACATAATTTAAACATCCGTAGGTGATTTGTATCAAATGGATTTCTGCTCTCTGCTCATTTTCCAAGGAATTCAATACAAACCAGTTTAGTTACGGAACTTGTTACCAAGGGTAAAGTTAAAGGAGATATCTGGATTATACTTTCTTTCCTTAAAGGGGTACTGTTAAGGCAGGAACTGGGCTGAGGTCTCTGTGGCCTGCCGACAAGGAGATTTTGATTTCTAGGATTGTTTATTTGATATCTTTCTATGTTCATCTGGATTTTCTATTAGATTTGCAGAAAGGCCATTGTTGAGTATTCTCAGAAAGTCTTGGTTAAATACTAATCAAGGAACTAGAGCATATTTTTAAAGTGTGTGTGTTAATACCTAAATGTTCATAGCAGCTAACTATTGGAGTATTGGTAGTGTGGGATCCTGCTGCCTAAATACACATCAGAGTTCCACTAGAGTAAAAAAAAAAAATTGCTCAATCTTTTGTTTGTCTTCTCAGAGAAGGAATGAATTAACTAGTTCTTCCCCAAAGTAAAACTTTAGAATAAATGTATTAATTCAATGCAATGCTCAACGTTGAAAACCTAAACTATTTTTACCTTAAGGAACGGACAATTACTTTTCTTTGCGTTATAAAATTTTGTGTTGTAAAACTTCCTTGATTTATGGATAGTTGGGTTTTGGGAAGTACTATATGATTTTATGAGAGTGTCTTATAAGAAACAGTTATTCGCACATGATTTCTGCCTAATGGATAGGAGATGCCTGTGGAAAATTTGGAGGAATTACATAAGCACCGAAGGGAAAGAAAAGCACACCAAAGAGGCGTTTCACTGAAAAACCACGCAGTGATCGAATGCTGTGATTTCTTCCCCAGCAAGGATAGTTTTCAGACCACTGCAGCTGCCTTTCGTCATGCCAGGGTTGAACCTGGCATTGCAGATGATGTTATTAGGTGGTTTGCAGAATTTTGACTCATGTGGAATTGTGTGTGTGTGTGTGTGACCACAGTAAGTTCACTTGAGACTTTGCATTTTATTATCAATTAAGAATGCACTGGTAACTGGTAGGAAACTTCTATTTGGAGCAAAGTAATTACAACATTTTCTTACTGCTGAAAGCACTTTTACTTTTTCCCTACTTTCATTTCCATCTATCTGAAGGAAAAAGAGGAAAAAGAGCAATTTGTTTTCCATACAAAAGGCGTCTTAGACATCAGGGATTACTATAGTTTCTCTGTGTTATAAACTGTCCACATTCTTTATATGTCACTCCATGAACTTTTCTGTAATTTGGAGGAAATCCATAGCATTAACTCTTATTTCAGAGACTGTAACACCCTACAGCGAATAAAGTTGGCAGCATCGTTTCTCTTTCCCAAATTCCTTTTTTGGTAAATTTAAGGAGGGGCAGATATTGGGGGTGCAACTATGTTTTCCACGTTTTTAGACTGACAGAGTCTCCCTGGGATTTGCGGCCGCCTACTTGAATAATCTCAGGACGAACACCATTCACATTTGATGGCTCTCACTAGGAATCATTAACAGCCCAGTGCAGAGTTTTGCTTTTCACTTAACTTGTAAGAGAATGAAGAGGCCCTGCCAAGGTTCAGGAAAAGATAACAAAGCATAAGCTCTTTAACGGGATGAACTAACATAAAAGTCGAAGTGCACCGAGCTCTTTCCCACAAGTAGGACCTGATCTGGGGACTGGCATTCAGGCTGACAACCATCATATATCGGGAAATAGCACAGAGAAACAAAAAGTAATTCCGCTGAAAAGAGCCAAGTCTGGGCTTTGAGAAAATAAGGATCTATCTGTTAAGCTCTGCTAAGATCGAGATCTCTGTGATTTATTGTATTTTCCATGGTACTGGGTTTATTTTTATTGAAGAGAATTGTAGGATATAGGAAGCATTTGTTTTAGTGAAGCCCTGCTTGGATTCAGCTTGAAGGATGCTGAACTATTCCTTGATATTGTAGAAATGCCTCTATATATTTGTTGGCTAATGAACAAGCTATCTTACAAAATGATATTTTACATTCCATACATGACAGAACAGCCTAAAACACGCTTGCAATATCAAAACAATGCTTCTGGCCTGGACCTGATTCCTTGTCGGTGTTAGAAGGCTCTCAGCCTATCTGCCACACCACTGAACTGGCTGATGTTCTTCCATCATTTGGTTTTCAGGGCTGCCTAGAATCGGTCTCTCACTCTATCAACTAGATGCCCAAGTAGCCACTTCCATCCTGAGGCAATTGCATCCTGGCAGTTGAGGGCTGTCGGAAATCTTCTAGTCTGCTTAGATGTTCTGAATCAGTGGTTGCACCCAAATGCCTTTAGGCATCAGGCAGAGAATGCACTGGAGCGAAGTGGGCCGGGTAGCAACTGTGGTGAACCTGAGAGTAAATGTCCATCTCAATGGACACCCTCCTCCTGCCCTTGCAGCTACACATGTGAGCCCAGTGGACTTAGGTGTTCTACAAGGAGCTGAAAATATGGATTCTGATGTGTGATCTCCTGATTTTTAAGTACTGTAACTAATTCAATTTCAAAAAATCTTATTCAGGCCAAACGTAACATGAGAGTAGCCATATGTGACCTCAGGGCTCCTATTGCCCGAGGTCCACCGTAGGTGCTAAGTCAGTCCCACTTCAGAGCTATCTCCTTATGGTGGCCTGGGGTGTGAGGGCCCTGGGTGGAGTGGGAGAACAGGCCAGCCTGTGTTCTGGGACTGAGTGTTAGGTAGTCTTCCAGGTTGGCATGTCTGATCATTGGAGTCTGCCCCATATCTGAATGGGAGGTCTCCAGCTCCTGGGTTTCCATTGCTTGGTGATGATGGGTTCAGAAATAGTCACATCTCAACCTTTCTAAAAGGTGCCATATTGTACAACAACATCTCAACCTTTCTAAGAGGTGCCATGTTGAACAACGAAGTAGCATATTGAGAAAATCAGTCATGTGCATTGGATGCAGCATCCTAGGCTCTTACCAAATGCTAGTTCCCTCCGTCGTCTTCCCTTTGTAAAATTCCTTAAAAATTAAAAGCCTTAAAAAGTGTATGAGCAAGTCTGACTTCCCCATTTTTTCAGTAGCTATACACAACAATCCTGTGAACTGTGTATCACCATCTGTCCCCTGAGGAGGAATCCTATAAGCTAATGGGGCTAAATAACTTCCCCCACGCCGCGCAGCGAGTGACTAGTGAAGCTGGGCTTTGCTTTTCCATGACCCAGCAAAGCCAGGAGAACTTCCTCAGGCTTCCCCAGACTTATAGAGCCACTGAGTTGGATGGGATCTTAGAGACTCATGTGTCCAGCTGTCTCATTTCAGAGATAAGTGACTTGCTCCTGACTTGTCATCATTTCTCCTTTCCTTATGCTATTTGAAAATCAGAGTCATATTAGCAAGAGCAAGAGTAGAAAGTGAAAAATTTGTGTTGCTGGGGATATTTCCATTTTCATGCCTCCAGCTTCATTTCTTTTAGACCCAGCCAAAGTTTCTTTAGACCCTTAGGCCATTGGCCCTTTGCTAATTTTTACAACTGGCATAAATGGAATGCAAGTCTTTGAAATGACAATGATTTTGCTTCTGCAACCCCTTGAACGTCTGCTGTATTTAGAAGGAGCAGCAGATCAAAGCAGGAGGGCGTGGCAAATGTTAATTAGACGCCGGTGTTTGACCAAACAACCCACGAGAGGGTAAAAAGCTCATGCTGTAATTTAAATAGATGGTAGAGCCTCTTGTGGTTTGTAACGTCACTGGAAACCCAAGAAAGGGCTTATTTTATGCAATTTAGCCTTTTTTTGTTGTTGTTGTTTATTTTGATTACACAAAGCTCAAGGGTTCTTTTGACGTTTAAAAAAAATGCTTATTTCGGTTAAAGTACTGATTACGGTCATGATTTTCCTTTCTTCTTTCCTTTCCTTTTTCTAGGATTGCATTTCGGTGTCCCACACAGCTCCTTCTACTTTCCTGTGATTTCTTTTTACCCAGATAACTGTCCTATTAGAATTTCCACTTAGATACAACAACTGGCCCAGTATCCGCGCTTCGGAGCGTGATCGTGGCAGCCGAAGAAGAATGTGGAGTCACTCCAGTGGGAGTCAGGTCGTGGTGGAGAACATCAGGATCTTTCTTGTAACATCAAACAGAGGGCAAAGACCTCATTGGAATTTATCCTTTATGAGGCTGTTTCCCATCATAGGAGGGAATACTTCGAGAAGTCACAGCAGTCAGTTTGGCCTGTGCTTGGATTCCGTTTCCATCACACACTTCTCAGGTGTGTGACTGAAGAAGTTGCTCGACTTTTCTGAACTCATTTTTTTTTTTAATCGATCGAAGAGTGACAATAGTTTCAACTTCAGAGGCTGCTGTGAGAATTAAATCGGACCATGTGGACCATGTCTGCCAGAAGACGGTATGTATTGAGTAGAAACGTTCATTCCCTTGCTGCCGATTTGTGCCGCACCTGCTGTTGCTGCAAGCACGGCCGACAGGGCAGTGAACAAAAGACACAAAATCCTTGCCCACAGCCAGCGCCCTTTCTCCTGTCTCCCTCCTTCTCTGTCACTCGATCCTCCCCACTAAGGCCAGACCACACAGAAGGAATATTTTGGTTCTTGCAAAGAATTCATTCCTTTGGAAGTCCTGCCAGTCAACAATTACATATTGTGCTTAGATTGCCTTTTCACATGGGACCAAAGAAAGAATGTGTAATGGTATTGCGAAATGGAACCTACATTACAACTCGGATGTGCAAAAAATAAGCTTTATTTAGTCTATAGTGTTGTGGCTTCTTTTCTAAGCCCTTGCTTTCTGGATAGAGGAAGGAATACCATTAAGTAAACACTGGTTTAAAATGTAGTCTCATTCAATAATTTAATCTAATTGGGTACTACTATTCTGCTTCCCTGAGCTAAAAATGCTCAGCCTCTCAGATGACCGACCTCTTCCTCCCCAGCTTGTCTGGAACATGGGGGAAGGGCTGAGGCTTATGCAACTTTGTGGTGGTGGGAGGGGTTGGTGTCTTCAGGCAGAGCTCCCTGCTTGCCCTGGCCCCAGGCTGTTGTCCCTTTTCCCCTGGGTGCTGCAGGCCCTGTGGGTGTTTATAGCCAAAAACTGGGTGGGTGTGACTTGTGGTTGATCTCCCGGCTGGTCAAAGTCTGTAGTGTGCTCTGTTTGACATGCCCTCATTTCGGTTTCCCCGGGTGCTGGAGAGCCCTTTGAAGTCTGGCTGGCCTCTCCAGCCTCTGCCTCACCTACCTCTGACCAGCACAGAGACTCCATTTCTGACTTCTCTCTACGTTCCTCTGTCTGACCCTACCACACTGCCTCAGGGCAGGCTGGGTCCCTAGGTTTGCATGGAGCATGACACATAGGGGGCCACTTTGTTCCAGAGTCTATGGGGAGGTATCTTCAAATGACCCCTGCTCTGCCTTTGAAGGTAACCTTGCTTTCCTAGCGCACCTTTCCCTTCCTGGGCCATTTCACATCCCCTTGCCCCTACGCCACTTCTTCCTCGCTCTTCTCACGTCTTCTCACGTCCCACAATTCCCCATACTAACAAAGAGCAGATCTTTCTTTCCATCATTTCTTCTTCCTTACTTCATTTATCTGGCTAAATCTTAGTAATAAACAGGTTTTGTTTTGTTTTTGTTTTTGTTTTTGTAACCTTATTGTGGTAGTCTTCTATGATCTGAAGTCTCCATGACTGGTTGTTAAAATACTAGGGTCTCACAAAGGAGTCCAGCAAATCCCTTTTCAAGAAGCTGCCTCACCCTATTTTTTCCAATGACAGAAGCAGAACACTGTTCTTTTTCTTGTTCTGTAAAAAAGTCAAACCTTCCTTTTGGACAAATCATTACCTAAAGTGGACTAGTGCAAAGATTTCTCCTCAGGAAGACAAAAAGCAAAAAGCACTTCAGAAATTTACCCCTGTTATAGAACATGGCTGTTGCCTTCAAGAAACTCATTGTTTATTAGCGTTATGGTCCTCTAACTGTCAATGTGACTGGACTGCCCTGATGTAGGTAGCCCTGGGAAGTTGCCCTACTATCCATTGATTGGGTATCAGTGACAGATTACTTGCTTTTCAGTCAAACTTATCTTCTTCTACCTGGTGGGGTCTCCCTTCCTCTTCCTCTTCATTATCTTTTTCTCATTATTGGGTTTCTTTTTCTCTTTGATCCCACACTTGAACTTTGCTCCCACACTGGGCACACATACAGGCATATGCACACACACAAACACACACGTCACTCTCTTCTCTTCGTCCGTGTGTACACATCTATAACCCCTGCCACCCTAGCTCTCTTTCCAGATCTTTCCCTTTTGTCCTTCTATATATGGGAACATTCATTCTTCAATGTGGTGACATTCATTGCTATAATTTATTGAGCCCCTATTACATATTAGAGATGTGAAAGGTCTTTTTATATTGGCTTTTTCATTTAATTTTTAAAAATCTCCATTTTATGTAGGAAGAAACTGAAGCTCAGAGAAGTTAAAAAAAATTTTGTTCAAGGCTACAGAACCAGTAATTGGTACTCCTAGGACTTGAACCCAGGTTTCATTGGCCTCTAAACCCATTCCACTAAAGCACAATGTTCTAAACAATAGTTTAGACTTTCGTGCGAAGATCAAGAACTCTGAACATGGAACTCAAACATTGTCTTATGATGACTAGTCTAAAAACCATTACTTTGAAGGGAATAATGGGGAACTCCTTTGCAGAGAAGATTAATCTTTGATGCAATTCTATTAAAAGTGCTGACTAATGGTCTGATGACTACTTATTTTGATCTTGGTGTTGGTAAAGAGGACAGTACAAGTCAGGAAATGGAAAGAAGCTCACAGATTTTAACCACTCAAAATTGCTAACAGTGGAGGTCTCCATATTATTTTGGTTCCAGCTTTTTCTCTGTGCTGATTTAACCACTTCCTCTTCCATTCTTCTGTTTTGTTCTTGCAGGCCAAATTATTTGCCCCTTTTCTGTTTGGGTGATTATTAATTTTTAAAATTATATTTAACTTCCCATTTTTTTAGTGTCTTTTACCATTCATCTTTATTTCCTCTCTTCTTCCCATTTCCCTCTCTTTCTCTTGCTTTGTTTCTTGTATCCTTGCTCACAGTGCTCTGCCCCATTAAGTCACTGAAAATAAAATATACTGGAATCCTAATCTCTAAAATCCTGGCCATCATAAACAGGGTCCTTTGATCTTTGCTTTTGCTTTCATTCTTGGATGGCTAATTCATTCACCACTTAAAATTGTGCCATTGTAGCATTTGGGAGGCGGGGGGGATGTGGAGCTCTGCCGGTATATTTTTTATTCTGTGAGATTGGCTAAAAGATAATGGGTGGCTCAATGAGAAAACCTGAGGGAGCATTCACTCTAGAAAAAAAAAAAACAAAAAACGAATAAGTGTGTGCATGTATGTCTTTGGGTATGAGAAGGAAGACAAATTCTACTTAAAGAATGTATAGTTACTTGCTATGAATTACTTCCCAGTATCCTCTTGAATAAAGGTAGGCTTTTGTATCAAATCAAAATGATGATTCAGAGTAGTTAAGTGACTGACATTTTAAGGCTTAGGAAAGAGAGAGGGAAAAAAAGAGAGTTTTCAAAAAGACTGTATAAATTAAAACTAAAGCATATTTAATCTCTTTTCTCTCCTGCTGATGTTCTCCTTTTCCTTCTGATTTCCTTGATTGGTTTGTCCTTAAGGGAGAATGGGGAGGATTCCTACAAGGCTCCTCTTTTTAGAACAAAGAAAGATCTTCACAGGTTCCTGTTTTAGAGGAAGTGGGGGTGGGAGGGCCAGATCCTTTATGGCTTGGAATAAGCCAAGGTTAGTTCCTCAAGTTTCTCTGTTATTTTGAGATACAAGATTTTTTGTCCTCAAAATGCTGTGACCCTTCAGGAAACTTCACTACTAGTGATATCAGAGGCACTGGGAGGAAATGAAGCTTGCTGCGATACCACAATTATTGATGGGCACGAGGTGTTAGTAAAGACCAATTTCAACGTGTAATATTTATTAATTGGTCATTTTTAAGGAATGATTTATATAAACAGGACTATCATTGAATCACATGACATGTGTACCTATGTGTTTGTTTCATGTTCATGTCATTTAGTTCATGAGTCCCATGAAGAACAGCATGTACAAGCGACCCTCAAACATTTAGAACCGTCCTTGACATCTAGCCTGAGGTGACAAATGGCGGTGCATGTATCTGACTGAGATTATTTACTCTTCAGATCCTGCCAAGAGGGGCACCTGGGTGGTTCAGTTGGTTAAGCATCTGCCTTCTGCTCAGTCATGATTCCAGGGTCCTGGGATTGAGCCACACATCGGGCTCCCTGCTCAGCAGGAAGCCTGTTTCTCCCTCTCCCTCTGCCTGATGCTCCCCCTGCTTGTGCTCTCTCTCTCTGTGTCAAATAAATAAATAAAATTAAAAAAAAAAAAAAGATCCTGCCAAGAACTGAGCAGAAATGTGATAAGTCCAGGGTGATCAGCATGCTTCTGGTACTTCCCCAAGTACTCTATTTTGCTTTTGTTGGAAGCAATGCCAAATCATTCTGCCAGAATTGACAGGGAAAAAGAAAATGCAGGTGAGGGCAGCAAAATATGTTACCCCAAAATATGCCATATTGGCATGTGGATTATTTTGAGCTAAGGACAATCAAGACCCAGCAGATTCAAGAAAAACTTTTACCTCTCCCTTAACTACCTGAAAGAATTTAGATAGAGGGCCTGGTCCAGAAAGAGAGCTATTATCAAAGATAACTTTTTGTCTGACAGACCTTTCTATATAGCAGGGCAAACATCTAATTCCCAAACATCTGCTTTTCCTACTGTCTTGTGAATCACCTTCCTCTCCTTTGAAACCCCAGGCCCAAATCCCATTTCTTTTTTTTTTTTCTTCCTATACCATTTCTTAGCTCAGGTTGGCATACAAGCTTCAACTGATTGACTTGTCCTTGGGCTCCCTCACAAACATAATTAAATCTGTTTTTCTCTGTTAATATGTCATATGTCAATTTGATTCATAGGCCAGCCAAAAGAACCTAGAAAAATTGGTCACCTACAGTTGGTGACCCAGATGGGACAAACTTTACTGGCAGGACACTGCTTGCCCCGAGCCACTGCAGCTATCTTGGAACCGCTGACAAAAGCCAGCAGAAGCTAAGAATTCTCACCACGTCAGCCTCCCGGATCTCTGCCTACAGGGACTGGTGGAAGCGAGAGTGGTGAGAGTCTTTTTTTACCTTTTCTAAATTTGGAGTAGCAGGAAAAAATATTTGTGGAACTAGTTCTTTGGGTATAGTAACTCTGGTAAAAATTTGATATGAGTACTCTTGATTTTTATTGACCCTTTTCCTCCCAGAGATGGTCACTGTTCTTTGTCTCTGTCGTGTCATTTGTCATAAGGAGAAAAGCTATAGGGTAGAACACCGGCATAGACCCTATCAGCCCGCCTAGCAATCATCATGATGAGTTCACAGCTCTCACCAGAATGATGTCTACTTAGATAAACTTTCGTATGTGTTAATGTGCACACGAGGTAAAAGCTGTTGTTAAGGGATATCTTAGAAGCCAACATTGGAGGGGACCCTGAGTAGCTCAGTCAGTTAAGTGTCTAAGTCTTGATTTCAGCTCAGGTCATGATCTCAGGGTTGTGGGGTCAGCCCCACATCAGGCTCCATGCTCAATGGGGAGTCTGCTTGAGATTCTCTCCCACTCCCTTTTCCCCTCTCCCTGCTTGTGCTCTCTCACTCTCTCTCTAATAAATAAATAAATCTTAAAAAAAAAAAAAAAAGAAGCCAACACCACGAAGTTGGTGGGAGTGGGTCGAGCCCATAAAAGCTATCAGAGCACTCCCCACCTAAGCCAAAGACTCCATGTTAGAAGTTGGTTATGGGACAGATTAGACTGACACTAGATCACCTGCCAACCTCAAGAAAATTTCTGTGCAACCAGGTACTCTGTAAACAACACCACACAATCCTCAACCCAGAGGCACATCTCTCTAGGTATTAGTTTGGCTCCAAGAGACCCAAGGCTTAGCTAGAGCTGTTAATGTGCATATAAGAAAAACCAGATGAGGTTTCCCTTTCATCTTGTTCTATGCTTTGAGAGCTTGGCTTTATGACCAGTGAGAATATTTTCTCTGGTCCACCAGTTGGAGGACACATGCATCTGGTAGATAGCTGAGTAGACTGTGGATCTGATAAGCAGCGTTCTCTTTGTCCAACTGTGCCAGCTCTCAAGGGAGTTTGTCATAGGGGGTTCCAGTCCTTAAGGGGTCTTTGTCATCTCAACCTTCAAATTAGTCGTCACTAATTTGGGGCAATAGAAATGTAAGTTGCACCCCATTTGCAGCTAGATCTTTCTTAGGCTAACTTTAGGAGTGAACTTTCTGGATCTTGTGAGAGCTGCATTTTTTTTTTTTTTTTTTTTTGCACACTTCTTGGGGATGCCTCTTGCATCCATGAATAAGCCATAAAAAGGTTTATTGGTTTGAGTTGCTACTGGCATTAGTATAAGATCCTACTCATCAATGGCCAGATGATGGATCCTTTGAACTGGCTATGTTTGAAAGAAAAAAATTTTTAGAGAGCTCTCATCCTGAACAAATTGTCTTATTGGTACATATGAAAAGACCAAATTAAAAAGAGAATACAAAGAGATATAATGGCTAACTTTAGGGACTCCCTTAACAAGATGATAGAATGGAAATTAGAACAAAAATTAAATCCCAGGTAAATTCACCTTTTCAAAATATGGCCCCATCTGCCTGTTTTAATTTTCATTTCCCTTCAAGATTTACAGAGAGCACTTCAGCCTGATCTCCAGGCCCAGGGTATACAAGTTACTTGCAAATATCCTGAAAGTCAGAAAGTGCGTTGGGCAGAAGCACCTGGGACAAGCAGTAGGATTCACTTTGCTGAGCTCTGTAGTTAGGCTCTGCCCGCTTCAGGCCTTCCTATGGTGTCCTTTGCAGATGTACCCTAGACTGCCACCAAGGAATTCATGTCCCCTGGAAAGCAAAAAGTAAAATTGCACATTTTCCCTTTCTTTATAACTCCAGACCTATTGACTATTGATTCTTTCCCTTCCTGGGTCAGCTAATGCCTCCTTTTTTTTTTTTTTTTAAGTTTTTATTTAAATTCCAGTTAGTTAACACACAGTGTAATATTAGTTTCAAGTGTACAATTTAGTTATTCAACACCTACAACACCTGTGCTCATCACAAGTATAATCCTTAATTCCTATCACCTATTTAATCCACCCACCTCCCCTCTGGTAACCATCAGTTTGTTCTCTATACTTAGCAGTCTGTTTCTTGGTGTGCTTCTCTCTTTTTCCGCTATGCCCATTTGTTTCGTTTCTTAAATTCCACATATGAGTGAAATCATGGTATTTTTCTTTTTTTGACTGACTTAGTTCACTTAGCATAATACTCTCTAGCTCCATCCACATCCTTGCAAATGTCAAGATTTCATTCTTTTTTTATGGCTGAGTAATATTCCATTGTGTGTGTGTGTGTGTGTGTGTGTGTGTGTACCACATCTTCTTTATCCATTCATTAATCGATAGACATTTGGACTGTTTCCATAATTTGGCCTTCTTGCTTATCTAGTGTTGTGTCCTAAGAACTTGGCTTGGGACATGCATATTGTTGATTTGCCCTTTTGGCTATCTTTGGGAGTGACTCTGGATCTTGGAATGTCAATATCCTATGCACCATCTTTGGGGACCCCTCTTACATCCAAGGGGGGTTGTTTAAGGCTGCCAGAAATACTTATTTTTTGTCTCTGCTGAAAACTGGTAAGATATTTAAAAGGAGGAATTTTTTAAGATCCTCCCCCGAGGTTAAATGAAGCTAAACGTACCCAGAGGAAAGGAAAAACCTTCTAAAATCTTTGTAATAGGATTTATTAAAATATTCCAAAGTTCCCTGATATTAAAAAAAAAAGTAAAATGAAAATAATGTTGTTGGGTGAGTGGATCCACCTATGATGTCATTTAGGCTGCAATCCAATTATTTGAAGACTTGAAAGCAGCTGTCCTTATCATATAAGGGTTATAAAATAAAGTTTTAAAGTCAATAGTGTACTTATGTAACTAAAACTTAATGTTCTTTCATGTGCTAAAAGGACTGTTTTCTTGTACTGCTCCTGATAAGAGATTGTGGAAATTTTGTCTTTACCTTTTTTTTTGTCTTTACCTTTTAAGTAGTCTGCCTAGAAAGTAAATATTCTTTGTTTTATCAAAATAATTTTCTGTGCTTTATCAAAAGGTCTTTGATTGGTTTTGCTCACAACTATGTAACCTTTTGTATTTGCCTTGGAATCTTTTGTCACTTTGGTTAAATAGATAATTGAGTATTTTTTCATGACGATCTGTGATCCTATTTAGTCAAGTGTCCAAACCTTCTGATATTTTTGACAAGCTTCCCCAAATCATATTCTAAATGAAATTGTTGTGTTTTTTTAACCTCTAATTTCTCTCTTATAAAAAAAGAGAGGGTGAACTAATTAGGCTTACCTAGTATGTTAAATTACCAGGGAAACATTGCCAAATATGTGATGACAAACCTTCTTAACTTACATTGTATGGGTAAACGTTATTAGTATAACTATTCTAGAAACTGTATTAAATTCTTAAAATTCTGATATGTCCTGGTATAACGTTATCAGTCATAACTTTAGTTCTTACATCAAAATGTTGCATGTCACAAAAATAACCAAATTTCTTGTCAGTTCCAACATAATAAACTTTGATCAGATCTTTAACAATGGGCGTGCTGAGTCTTTTGTCATTCACAGTTATTGTTTTACTCTGATGCTTTGCAGAAGTGTTCCCGCAAAAGTACTTCATCTTCAAGGACATTCAAAGAAAGAACTTTTGACAAGCACAGGTTTCTGATTACAAGAAGATCATAAAACTGAGCCAGGTAGGAATTTCCAAAACTAATGGAAAAACCTGATTGAGGAAGAACAAATATTAATTACATGGAACTGAATGAACTGAGTAGGATGATTATAATTTTTATGACTTTTTGTTTGAAACATTGCTGGTTCCTTATATTCTGTTTTTCCAGATTTAAGGAAACCTTTTTCTTTTTTCTGTTAAGCTGTCAATGACTTGGTAAGATATACCTTTGTGAACAAAGATGAAATAATTACATTTTCTCCTGATCTGATCTCTCTAGAATTTGAAAAATGTGACTATTCTTATATTTTCACGGCAATATACTTATTTGTGCAAGTTCAATAAGAATTTGTTCTTGGGGCGCCTGGGTGGCTCAGTTGGTTAAGCGACTGCCTTCGGCTCAGGTCATGATCCTGGAGTTTTGGGATCGAGTCCCGCATCGGGCTCCCTGCTCGGCAGGGAGTCTGCTTCTCCCTCTGACCCTCCTCCCTCTCATGCTCTCTGTCTCTCATTCTCTCTCTCTCAAATAAGTAAATAAAATCTTTAAAAAAAAAAAAAAAAAAAAAAAAAAAAAAAAAGAATTTGTTCTTGTAATAAGACACAATTCGAAATATTGGTTATATTACCAAGGCTTTGACCAGAATGTCATATTTGAGAATGATGTGATAAACTCAGATGACCAAACAATTTTAAGAAACCAAGGTTGACTTTATGGAGCCAGTAAAACCCCTTGGAAAAATTGGTCTGCCTCACTTACAGGGCTGTTGGCAGTCTTACCAGGTGAGTAAGGAAGATCACTTCCTGGCAGGCCTGGGAACCTCAGGATATTTTGGGGACCTCCAGAAGAGAGGAATTAACCGAAATCTATAAGTTTTGCAAGCAAACTTTGATGGCAAGTTGGCTTTCTAGCCTCAAGAGGCTTTTAAAAATTTGGAACCTGAGATTCCTTATGAAAAATTTCTAGCAAAGTAGATTTTAAAAGCCTAATGTTTAATCACTATTCTTGCTGCACTTATATAAATAATATGGCCAAATTTATTGAAACTGGACTGAATTTGCAAACAAATTAGTCTTGTTATGGTTTTCTTTAATAGAAATAGGGGTAACTACAAAGAGAAAAATTCTGTTCTAGTAGAAACTATAATAAATACCTGTGGACATCAGATTTCAGTGTTGTTAATTGCCTTGAGCTTTTGTTTTCTACCTATAAACTAAAACAGAGTTTTAGTTCTCTCCAATGTTTGGCTACAACTCTCTAAACTAACATTTCCAATTTTCTCTCACCCTCCTGACTTGGAGTCATTGAGAACTAAAGTTGTACAACTTGATGTAAACTTCAGAGAAATAACCACAGCAGCCCATATATAGGTGATCTTCATGCCTGTTGCTGTAAGGGCCACTTAGAAAGATCACCAGAGATATTCAAACTGCAAATCAGGAAAATCTATCATATTGTCACTGCCCACCCTCACTCCATCTGAAGATGCTTCAAGCTGGACATCTAGAAATCTTAACTAGCTGCCTTCAGAACTCAGAAACTGTGACTATAGTCTGCTCCAATCATTAGCCATTGCTTTTCTTTTGTTTCCATTGAAATACCTCTTATTAAATATCAGATTGCTTTCACCATAGGCCTAACATGAGCCCACTTGCATCACTGCATCCTGAAATGAGACACAACTGTTTCACTGAACTGCACTATTCTCAGGACTAAGAGACTGGTTCATTAAGGGTAAACAATCTACCAACTCAACTTCTGGACTATGAAACTTCTTGGGGGAGTTTCAAAGGTGAGACTGAGGAGGAGCAAAATACATGACCCTGAAATATGCCACTTTGGCATGTGGATTATTTTGAGCTAAAGGCAATCAAGATACAGCAGATTGAAGAAAAACTTTTACCTCTCCCTTAAGTACCTGAAAGAATTTAGATAAGGGGCCTGGTCCAGAAAGAAAGCTATTATGAAAGATAACTTTTTGTCTGAAAGACCTATCTATATGTTAGGGCCAACAACTAATTCTTATTGTCCTCTGAATCACCTACCTCCCCTTTGAAGCCCCAGGACCCTATCCATTTCTTAACTCAGGATGGCATATAAGCTTCAATTGACTGATTTGTCCTTGGGTCTCATATATTTTTGGGGGCTGCCTTACAAACATAATTAAATCTGTTTTTCTCCTGTTAATCTGTCTTATGTCAATTTAATTCATAGACTAGCCCAAAGAACCTAAAATGGTAGAGAAAAACGTTTTCCTCCTCTACACAGTGAATATGCTGATCCTTACAAAGAAGAGGTCATCAATCCACTTGGAACGGGGGTGCATTCCAGTTCATGTTTCTAATTGTGACCAAGACTTAGGCTTACCATTCAGCCTTCTTTACTAAGCCCAGCCCCACCCTTAACCAATAATAGGCATTTAGATTAAAGTTAAGAAACACTAATTGGCTGGTAGGGGTAATCAAATCCAATAAGTGGAGGGGAAATAAGTAATTAGAAACAAACAGGAAGGGGCACTTGGTATCTCAGTTTGTTAAGCATCTGACTCTTGATTTTGGGTTAAGTTAGGATCTCAGGGCTCAGAGATTGAGCCCTTTGTTGGGCTCCATGCTGGGCACGGAACCTGCTTAAGATTCTCTCTCTTCCTCTCCCTCTGTCCCTCCCCTTCCTGCTTGAGCATGCTCTCTCTATCTCTCTTTCTCTCAAAAAAAAAAAAAAAAAAAAAAAAAAAGACACCAAACAGGGTGCATAGCAGATACAGGCTAGGAATTAAAACACAACAATTTAGCCTCTGAATGTATTTTCTTATACTTTTTTCTTTTTTTCTTTTTAATGCAAATTAGGGTCTTATTCAAGGAGTAGCTTCCAAAAAGAAAAGTTTATTTGTTTTGTTTTTTGTTTTTGTACTTTTTAAGGTGTTGCTGACCTTAGGAACTTTTCCAAAAAGAAAAGTTTAGATTTATAAAAGTCTTAGACTTTTCCTATAAGTAAAATAAGCATAATCAGTTCAGGAAAATACTCCCTGGAAACTATGACAAAGTAGCACAGTATTAGGAAGATTGGCCAACAGGGTGGTCAAAAGCCTGCAGGACAAACCAGGAAACATGATTCTAGTGGTTCTCTGGCCCTTTCTTTTCTAACAGGAATAAGGAATGCTCCTACTCTTCCCACCAACCCCCCACCTCTTTAAAAGAGCTCTTTTGGGAGGTTTTGCCAACTCTTTCAGTTGTGATCTCCAAAGGAAACAGGGAGATTTAATAGGAAATGTGGGATGCCAATATTCAGATAATTTTCAACCTCAAGAGAGAGAAATAGGAAAAAAGATTTCCAGCAATTTTAACATATGCCTGTCACTGTCAGCAGGCTTAACTGTGTCATATGGCTATCGGAATTTAGGAGGCAGGTGAACTCTAGAACAGGGAACTAAATGTTTAGAAGACAGACTAGTGTTAAAAAGCACTTGGTTATTTGCTTGCCAGGGTAACTTTTCCTGATTGGAACATGACTGACATCTGATACAAAAACACGGTTAGTTCCTCTGAGCACGCGTTTACCATCTCTCTTCTTGTGCCCAAACTTTATGAGAAAGAAAGAGTCAAGTTTTCTTTCTCATTGTATGAAAAGAAGCAACAGAGGTAGAGTGAAAACTGAAACAATTAAGGAGGTAGAGGAGGCATTTATTGCCCTCTTTCTGATAAATTGCAAGAAGGCAGTCACAGGATGCAACTGCTTCTGGCATTCAAGTAGTTAAGAGATTTTGAGGTCAAAGCCACAAACACTGAAGTAATGGGGAACCATGCATAGGCTTTTCAAAAATCAGAGAGCTTCTTTGAGAAGGGAACAGAAATTAGATTAAGCTAATTTTGCTTAACACATGAAATTTGTTGTTAGTGATTTACAGAGCCCAGAAGATAATCAACTCTACAAGACATTCCAAACTCGGACCTAGAGTGTTGACAAATGTTACAAAGAGCAGAGAAAAGTCAGATGAGAGCAGAAGAAAGAATTCTCCAACTTCATGTCTGATACAATTATAGGTTGCACATGTGAAGAAGAATCATGGAATCTGTATGTAAATGACAGGCTTTACCAGGGACCTGACAGTGGCTCTAAAATTGACCTTAAAATTTTTACAGAAGTAGTGCATATAGAAAAATTAATAACTACTGATGAAATTTTAAAATTAAAATATCACTTTTATTTTTAAAACTCAGAGCTAACATTATAGCTGGCATATAATAATCACTTAATAAATATTAGCCACTCAAAAGTATATATATATATAAATAAAATGATATATATATAAATAATGTTATATATATATATTTGAATGCATATCTACTTATTGATCTACACTTTTAAAAGCCTACATTTGTTATTAAACAATATATTGGGACTATATTTATATGTCAATAAATAGCTTTTGTTGTTTTATTTTATTTGTTTTACCACTAACATCTGTATGCTTTACAATACAGCAAGATATAATGTTGATTATCTTGACTGTATCTGGAAATCAACAGACCTTATGTATAAATGCAATGAAGTCCCTTCTAGTCTAGGAACAGATTCTAAAAACAACAGAGCTTCAAAGGGAAGAGATACAGCAGAGATCAAATGTGCACATATTTAAATGAATATATGCAAAGATATGAACTAAAGAAATGACCCAAAGAAGAGAGATGAGACTCTCCCTTCCTTGCAACATGACTCTTCCTTCTCCTTTCCCTACGTCCCTTTCTGTCTCCCCAGATGCGTTCTTGCTGGCTAGGTCACTCCAGGATTTCCTGATTATAATGAGGAAGCACAGCTGATCACTCCAGTGAGTTCAGATTGAAATCTTACCACCTTTTGACCTTTAGCTCCACCCTCTGTTACTAGTCTGAAAGTTGGCACCCATGACTGTAAATGGAAGAAAAAAGAAGGCAAAGAACCAGAGCAACATATGCCAGCGGCTGTTAGCTCTGCAAAGCCACACCTTGTTTTTTCTCTTCCTGTTTAATATGAGAAGCAGAGCCTGGGGCCATTATATTTTAGGGTGGGAACAGAACTGCAATGTACAAGCAGTTATTTACCTACTCAAGGCAATTATATTTCATCGAGAAAATAAAGGGCATCTTTGGGAACTTATTTATTCTCCTAACACCAAATCAATAATTCTGCCCACATCTTTCCCTTTCCCCATCTTCTTTCCTCTTGGTCCTGTTCTTACCAAAGGCTAGTCTCTCCCATTCGGCCCTGGGACCCATTGCCTCTGCCTGTTAGATACTGACCCTTGTCCTTCTCTTATCTTTTCTCCAGCATCATCCATATCTTCCCTCAACATGCAAACATACTCTAGTAGTTATCAGATTGAAAAACAAGCACAAATACAACAGATGCAAAAATCCTAAGTTGAGCCCTTGTTTACCTCCAGATACTACTTCCACCTGTTTTTATGTTCCCTTTTAAGTAAATCTCAAAAAAGTTTTGTACATGTGTTGTCTACACTTTTTGAACTTCATTTCATCCTTCATCACACTCTAATCTGGCCTCTGTCTCCACCAGTCACTAAAATAGCTTTGGTCAAAGTTACCAAGGACCTTTATGTCGACAAGACAATGGGCAGGCTGTGTCTTGTACTTGTCAACCTCTCTGCATCATTCCCCATGGGGAATGATTCTATCCTTATTCCCTGATGTCAGTGACACCTTGCTCCCCTGGGTTTTCTTCAGCCATTCTTGTAGAGGCCACCTTCAGGCAAATAGTCTTGAGAAATGGAATGCTGAAAGGGCCCACAGCGGCCACCTGACTGATAGGCCCAGCAGGTGACCTGCCTCAAAATATCCACAGGCCCTAACTGGCCAATGGGCTACTTACAACTAGGCTCAGTTACCAAAAAGGGAAGATTCCATATGTAGCCATACCTCCTCATCTTCCCCCTTTAAAACAGCCCCCACCCACTGCCTCTTTGCAGAGTCTCTTCTCTGCTGTCCTGCCCACTGCTCCCATGTGGTGTATCCAATAAACTTGTATCTCCTTTGTTCTGCCTCAGAATTCTTTCACATCTCACCATTGACTTCCATCCCATTGTCACCCCACATTTGGGGGCCCCCAGCTGATTGGGCACACCCCATTTAGACACCACAATTCTGGCTGCTCTTTTATCATCTCTTTACCAGCCCTCCCCCTCTGGCTTCTAATAGTTAGATTTAGGACTAGGTCCTGGGTTCCATTCTCTTTGCTCTCTGCATTTTTCTCCCCAGTGATCCCATCCATGTCCATGGCCAAATTTATCATCTATTTACTGATAACTCCTATTGGAGACTATGGTCTAACACCTAGATATTCCCTTCAGGACTAAGGCACTCATTCCTCCAGCTGAGCTGTTGTCTGTTGGCAGCTCACAGCTGATTCCCTCATTGAGTATTGTCCTCTGGTCAAGATTAGACATCTTCCCCAAGAACCATCTGCATTTAATGCTAGTTGAAGCAAGGGTCCAAGGGTCTTCAGTTCAGGACAACTTTAAGGGCCATGCCAGTTCCAGAGTTCCCTGTAGAATTGGAAGAGGTCTCTGTTAACAACTATATCACAGTTCAACTTCTCCCTCTGACCAGTCATGCTTCCCCTACTTCCTTACACATATTGTTTTCAAGAGCACTCCTGTGGTAGACAGTGTGATACACCACCCAAATGTCCCTTCAGGAATGGAGGACTAGTTATGGCTGTTGGGAATGCAGCATATTTTTGTTAACATATACGTAAACACAGTTGCTTATGTAACAAGTTATATGTATAAATAACATATACATGTGTATATAACAGAAAGAGAGAGACACACACATAAACATACAGATAGATGCAAAAAGAGACCTTATATTCCATTCTAAAATTATAGCCATCCATGAATAAGGTACAATAATACAAAAGTCACTAGTTATAAAATATATTGAATCCGAATTGTGTTTTTGGTATATGGAATAACTTAAGTTTACCTGCTTTGATAGCTACAGAATTCTACTAATATTTGTGGAGAAAACACGATTTTTTCTTTATCTACATTTTAAATACTCTTGACCATTTTTTTCCTTTTGATAAAAATTACCTCCTTGAAGTTTCATTTTCCCTTCCTTCCTTCCTTCCTTCCTTCCATTCTTGTTTCAATTTCAAAGAGATGGCCTAAATAAGGGTTCTTGGAGAAGATCAGGTAGAACATTTGCATCTCAAAAGCACAGGCACAGAATATAATAGTTTCTCTAAGAAGGACTTCTGTTTCGAAGGCCAGGCTTTTTATAGTACTTTACAAGACTTTTAAGATGAATAGGAGAGGTTTGGGAATTAATAAAAAGGTAGGTGAACTGTAAATAGTTTCTGGAGCCACATTTCTGGTTTTGCAGAGGTTTGTAAAATAAGGGAAGTTGCTTTTAATTCCTCAAAGAATTGGGTTGTGCCCAAATGACATCAAGGGACTGGTCTGCCATCCAACCACAGTTTCATCAATTTGCTTTTTTATATCAGGGAGATTTCCAGCTAAGATGGAAATCAAAAGATTTCTATGTTCTGGATTTAGGTCTTTGGAATATTTTAGTAAATCCTTCCACAAAGGAAGTATTCCCAGGATCCCATCCACAGGGACTGAGTGGGGTTTAAAGTGAAGAGTGTAGGTCTGATATGTACCAGGATTTGGCAAGGATTTTTATTAATTTTAATTTTACTTTCCCTTGGCAGTTTAGCAGAAAACCCCTCAGAGTCCCATCAACCCTGGGAGGGGCCCATAAGGGGGCTCTCCTTCAAGGGTAGATATGGGGGCGTCTCTAAGTAACTTGGTGAGCTTTTGTTTATGGTCATGTAGTCTCTTCAGAGTGGAAAGATGATTCAGATAAAGGATTACTAGAAATGAGTACTTGAATAAAGAAAAATAGAAGGAGTAGTAGGAGTTGCATCCATCTTATGGTCTTTTTTTTCAGGTACTGCTTGTGTCTTTAATTTTTTCATTAGCTTTTTGTAATGACTTTTTCAATGAAGGTGTTTGGAATCTTGAAGCCTTTTGGAAGCTTCTGCATGCCATGTAAAATAGGTATCCCATTCTGTTTGATTTGGGAGTCCTTGCTTTCAAGCGTACTGCTTAAATGAATGATCTTGTCTAATTGAAATGTTCTCCATAATGACCATTGTCATTCTAGGCTGTAATTTCCCTGAGGGCTGGCAGTGGTTTGACAGGATCTTTAAGGAGCCACAATTGGAGATTAACCCACATTTCTGTCCACACATAGCTAGCTGCAAATGGGGGTGCAACCACATTTCTTTCCAGCCATATTCTAGGGCCCCTAACCTGACAGTTACTAAGCCAAATTTTTAGGACACAAATTCAATATGATTTTGCCACTTTTGTAGATATTTATAGCTTCCAAGATCATAGTTTTTAGACATAAAATAAGCAGGTGTGATGAAAAGTGGCATGCTCAACTCTTTGGAATTTAAGGATCCTATTTTTTTTTAGCTAAGCCTTTGGGTCCTTTGGAGCCAAGCTAATTCCTAAGAGGGATGTGCCACTGGGCTGGGGATTGTGTAGTGTTTTACACTGTACCTCACTGCATGGAAATTTCTTGAAGTTGCTGGGTGACCTGATGTCAATATAACCCATTCTGGGACCAACTTATCCTGACACAGGAGTCTTAGAGTTGGGTGGTGAGTGTTCTAATAGCCACTAGGTGCTTGACCCATGCCCACCAATTTTGTGGCTTTTGGCTTCCAAGATTCCCTTTAACAATAGCCTTTACCTATACAAAACAAGAGAGATAAACACTTTCCTGTTAACATCCCAGCAGTAACCACAGATACTACTGCAGACAGGCTAGTAGAAAGCTTTGTGCACATCACCAGCAATTCCCAGCACTGAACTGGGGACTGGGGAAAGGATTGAAGCAGCAGACTCCAACAAATGGGGACTATGGACTGGGATTCCAGACAAATGTGGAACTGTGGACTGAACCATGTGCTAGAGACTCAGGTTCCAGATGGAACTGTCTGCCAGCCCAAGCTCACCTGCTAAGCCCTGGACTGAAAAGCCAATTAAATCAGCAGTGTGATGCAGAGAGAGTGGAGCTCAGAACCCAGAGGAACTAACGTATGGCCCTCAGAAACAGTGAGAAAGACAGAGAACTCAAAGGGTGCATTGGTATCATGCCTGTGTTTCTTGTTGTCCCCAAAGCTGTTGAAAGTCTTTTGAATCCCACTGCTGCCACCAAATCTGTTAAAAAAGTTATCCTAGTAAATTTTATCTATTTTTATTTTTTTTCTTTTCAAATGTTTATTTAAATTCTAGGTAGTTAATGTACGGTGTAATATTGGTGTCAGGAGTAGAATTCAGTGATTCTTCACTTACATACAACACTGGGTGCTCATCATAACAAGTGCCCTCCTTAATACTCATCACCCATCTAGCCCATCCCACCCACCTCCCTCCATCAACCCTCAGTTTGTTCTCTATCTTTAAGAGTCTCTTACAGTTTGTTTCCCTCTCCCTCCCATATGTTCATCTGTTTTGTTTCTTAAGTGCCACATATGAGTGAAATCATATGGTATTTTTTTTGTCTGACTGACCTATTTCACCTAGCATAATACACTCTAGCTCCATGTTGTTGCAATGGCTGAGTAATATTGGACAAGGAGGTCATTAGCAAAGAGTGGATTATTTGTGGCAAGGTCATCTTCCTTTAGGGGATGGCTGAGGTCTATCAGGCAGATTACCTCAGTTCTGATCAGGAAATTCCAGATTATCTGGCCTAAGATTCTACTCCTGGGAGATGTTGAAAGTATAATTAAGTTCAGTATTAAGTCTTGGTTTGGTGACATGGGCTTAGCACAAGTGACTCCACTGGGCCCTGTTGTCCCTTTTTTAACACTAGCAAGCAGCAAGTCAGGGATTTGAAGCCAGGCATGCTGTCTCTAGAATCTATGCTTCTAACTATTAACTATTACATTATGCTCCCTCTCTCTCTCTTTTTAAAGTTTTTATTTTAATTCCAGTTAGGTAACATACAGTTTTATATTAGTTTTGGGTTTACAATACAGTAATTCAACACTTCCATGTATCACCCTGTGCTCATCATGGCAAGTGCACTCCTTAATCCCATCACCTATTTAGCCCATCCCCACCACCCTTCCCCTCTGGTAACCGTCAATTTGTTCTCTATAATTAAGAGTCTGTTTCTTGTTTTCTCTCTCTCTCTCTCTCTTATTTTTTCCCTTTGCTTTTTTTTGTTTGTTCGAGTCTTAATTTCTACATATGAGTGAAATCTTATGGTATTTGTCTTTCTCTGACTTATTTCACTTAGCATAATACTCTAGCTCCATCCATGTTGTTGCAAATGGCAAGATTTCATTCCTTTTTATGGCTGAATAATATTCCAATATATATCACACCTTCTTTATCCATTCATCAATCGATGGACACTTGGGTTGCTTCTGTATCTTGGCTATTATAAATAGTGCTGCTATAAACATAGGGGTGTATGTTATCTCTTTGAATTAGTGTTCTTGTATTTTTTTTTGGTAAATATTCAGCAGTGCAATTGCTGGATCATAAGGTAATTCTATTTTTAACTTTTTGAGGAATCTCTATACTGTTTTCCACAGTGACTGCACTAGTTTGCATTCCCACCAACAGTGCAAGAGGGTTGCTTTTTCTCTACATCCTCACCAATACCTGTTGCTTCTTGTGTTTTTGATTTTAACCATTCTGACAGGTATGAGGTGATATGTCATTGTACTTTTCATTTGCATTTCCCTGATAATAAGTGAAGATGAGAATCTTTTCATGTGTCTGTTGGCCATCTGGATGCCTTCTTTGGAGAAATGTCTGTTCATGTCTTCCGCCCATTTTTTAATTGGATTATTCATTTTTTGTGTGTTGAGTTTTATAAATTCTTTATAGATTTTGGATACTAACCCTTTATCAGATATGTCATTTGCAAATATCTTCTCCCATTCTATAGTTTGCCTTTTAGTTTTGCTGATTATTTCCTTCTCTGTGCAGAAGCCTTTTATTTTGGTGTAGTCCCATTTATTTTTGCTTTGTTTCACTTGCCTCAGGAGACATATCTAGAAAGAAGTTGCTATGGTCAGTGTCAAAAAAGTTACTACCTGTGTTCTCTTCTAGGATTTCTGTGATTTCAGGTCTCACATTTAGGTCTTTCATCCATTTTGAATTTATTTTTGTGTATGGTGTAAGAAAGTGGTCCAGTTTCACTCTTTTGCATGTTGCTGTCCAGTTTTCCCAACATCATTTGTTGAAGAGACTGTCTTTTTCCCATTGGATATTCTTTCCTGCTTTGTTGAAGATGACTGACCATACAGTTATGGGTTTATTTCTATTCCATTCTAGTGAGCTATGTGTCTATTTTTGTGCCAGTACCATACTGTTTTGATTACTACAGCTTTGTAATATAGCTTAAAGTCAGAGTCATGATACCTCCAGCTTTGCTTTTCTTTTTCAGGATTGCTTTGGCTATTTGGGATCTTTTTTGGTTCCATTCAAATTTTAGGATTGTTTGTTTTAGCTCTGAGAAAAGTGCTGTTGATATTTTGATGGGGTTTGCATTAAATGTGTAGATTGCTTTGGGTAGTATAGATATTTTAACAATATTTGTTCTGCCAGTGCATGTATGCTCCCCCTCTTTTTAATAAAAAGTAAATAAGCCATCACTCTGCTCCTTAACAACCTACAATGGCATGGCTGGTACGTAGAAGATAATTTTAACTCCTTTTATGGCCTTTATAGGCCCTCATGATCTGGTCCCTGCCAAACTCTCTATAGACCAAAGCCACACTGACTGCCCCCCCCCCCACCCCCGCTTCGTTGTTAGGTGTGTTCTGGGTCTTCCTATTCCCTCACCTCTTCCTCAGGTTACTTCATGGCTGGCTGTGTCACATCCTTCAGATCTCAGCACAATGCCCCTTCCTCAAGGGGCCTTCCCTGACTGTACATTTAACTAGGTCTCCTCCATCTTTCTCTACCATAATATTCCATGAACCTTCTTTATAGTATTTAATGCAACCTGTACTTACTTTCATTGATTATTTGCTTGTTCTTTATCTAGCTCCTCTGTGGAGTATAACCTGCATGGGGGCAGGGACATTTAAAAAATATTTATTTATTTATTTATTTGAGAGCAAGAGAGGGGTGCGCAGAGGCAGAGGGAGAGGGAGAGAAACTCAAGCAGACTCTGTGCTCTGCATGAAGCCTGACATAGGGCTTGATCTCACTTCAAGACCATGTCTTGAAGTGAGATCATGACCTCAGCCAAAACCAGGACTGTGCCACCCAGGCGCCCCAGGGACATTTTTATTCTTGGCCTCTGTTGTACCTCTGCACTTATTACAGTATTTGGTTAACAGTGAACACTCAGCAGTATTTGTTGAATACATTAAAAAGTGAATGAAAGGCAATACTGAAAGGTGAGCAAGGGCTTGGTTCTAGAATGAGACAGACCAGAGTTTGACTTAATCTTCTGATCCTGGGAGATTTATGAAGCCTCTTGAAACATGTTCTGTCATCTGCAATAGGGAGCTAATAATAGTATCTACCTCATAGCATTGTTGTGAGGATTAAATGAGATAACCTGTCTTCTAGACACACTGTAAACCTGCAACGCATCCCAGCTGTTATCATCATCACTGTTGCCCTGTTCTCAGGCTGCATCACAGGTCACTGTCCAGCCTGTGGGTTGACAGCCCTTGGATGAGATCCTATTCCTGTCACAACCAGCTGAGGTTGGCAGTTAGGGCTGGGGCAAGACACTCTCGCTGAGCCTGTGGGTGGGGCAGGCACTCGACTGTCGACTGTCATGCCCACGACAGTGCTCAAAGCCTGACAGAAGTACTTCCCATAGGCCTCTTTCCCCTTCTCCATTACCTTTCTCAGCCTTTCTCCCTTCCCACTGTTTGTATTGCTCTTAACCCAGGCTGAATTAAGCCAGTCCTTTTCTTAGCTCCCTTTCTGCCCCTGGAAACCATCTTTGAGAGTGTAAGGGATTCTGTTCTCTCTATTAACAGGGTATGCTTAGCAGAGATAGGTATTTGATGTTACAGTAAGATAGGTTAACCAGGCTTCTGAGGAAACACACAGTGGCTTGATATAGCCCAGAACTGATAACCTCTGTTTTCTCTTCTTCCTGGGTCACAGGAAACGCTGACTACTCCACCCTTCCCAGTGGTTACTGGCAGAAAACACTGATGTGGATTAATTTGTAGGGTATATACAGGAGACAGATGGAAAAGAAAATGCAAACAGGGAAGGTGGAAAAGCATTGGGCATTGGAAAATGGGGGGGTGGGTAGGAAGCCTTGATTGCCTTATGTTTATTCAAGGAGAAAGGGTAGAAGCTATTGCTTTTCTATGGATCAGCCAGACAAGACTTCCTGGAAAAGTACCGAATTATCCAGGTTCATGTCTGCCAACTCCTAAAGACTTCCTGCCTGCAGCCCTTCTGAACTAACTTGTAGTTATCTGGGCATTTTGTCTTGATGGTGTGACGCTGTCGTCTCTTCCAAGAATTTTTTTTTATTCCTTGTTCCCTTAATGGCCTCAAGAATTCCTTCCCCTTGTAACTAACAGTTCCCCTGCTGATTTCAGTACCCAGCACTGTGCCTGAGACATTATAGGCATCTTATAACTGCTTGTCAAGTGAATGAGGGATATTCAGAAGCTTTTCGATGCATATAAAGATTGTAAAGTGGTGAAAAAGGTAAATGTTGTGTGCATACAAGGGATGTCCTACAATGTGACTGAGTCTTGGGAATTACTTGTCCCAAAAGGTGATATACATTAATGAAAGAAATATGTGAAAATAAAGGCTGGATATAGCCTTGGAGGACAGTTGCGTCCCGGGTGACAGCTTGAACTGGCAGAGGCTTGGGTGGGTGGTGACTTGGGCTCTGTCCAAGAGTCTGGCAGAGGTTAAGTTCCTGGGGCTGACATTGGGCCCTGTCTCAACTAGCTGTGTACCAGTGGAGAGGGTCAGTGACGGTTCTGAGGATGGGACACCTTGTTCTAACTGGTCCCCCTGGAGGAACTGAGTTTTTGTGATTTGCACAAAGTCCCAAGCTAGCGTTGGCCCTGGAGGGGCCATATTTTGATACCTTTTCATTGATGTCATAAAGAAACCCTTGTCCTCTTCTCCCTAAGTGTCACCACTGGAAACAGTGTGCAACCACAGACTGGGATAACAATGCTTATCTTCCTCTCTTCTCTCTTTCTCTTTCTTGTTTTTTGTTACTGAGGGACAGAGGCCTACTGGTGGGTGAAGGGAGAAGGAAAGATTTTTCCATGATGGGTTAGGTAGCTACCCTCCACAAATCCCCTTACCCTCTCATCCTTCCTTGATGCTTAAATGTTAAATGTGTCACCTGAAGAAGCTCTTGGGCTCTCTCTTTAAAAGGAGCACAGACTGTCATCTTTTCCAAGATGGTTTCAGTGAGGCTAGGCTTGACTTAAAAGATATACTTCATGCCTCTTACAAGCCTCTGTTATTATCTGATTCTAGGATTTAAAATTTACATGTACTGAATATTCATATATGCAATCAGCTCTGATTATTCTGGGGCAGGGTGGGTATATTGATTGGGTTAGTGGCCCATTCACAATCACTTTTGATTTCGAGTTCTTATTAAGATAATCACAGACTCTGCTTAATTAATTCCTTTGTTGAAATTACTACTATCGGTGTTTATTCCTACATGGGAGTTAATGCAAAGATGCTTTTCTCATGCAAAGTAGTGCTTCCCCCCTATCTTTTCTTCTGATTGCCATTTCAGGAAGAAAGAAGGCAAATAAGACCTGTATGTATTAGTCTACAGGGGATGCTGTTTATGAGAGGCACAGGATGCAGTGGAAAGCGGACAGACCAGGTGTCATTCATCTAACACATATTTTTTAAGTGCAACTACTACAGTACTGGGCTATGTGTGCTGGGTTCAAATCCTAGCTCTGTCACTTACTAGTTCGGGGACCCAGGGTGACTAACATCTCAATTTGCCCAGGACTGTTCTGGTGTTAGCATGCAAAGTCCTGCAGGCCGGGAAACCCCTTCCTCCTGGGCTTGTGTAGTCACTTGCCCTTACCTGTAAAATAGGGGAATTGATTATTTATTATGCCATGAGTTTGGTGTGAGGGTCAAATGAGGTAATGTGAAAGAGCTTTGTTAAGCTGTAAATTGCCATATAAACATAAAGTACTGTTTGCCCTTTTTTTTTTTTTTTTTTTTTAACCCCAGGTATGTGTAGTGAAGGGCTTGGATCTAGAGCTGGATTTTTACACTGGGGGCAAGGCAGTTACCAAGGGGTGGGGGGAACGCCCAACTCATCAGCCACTGGGATAGTTTCCACCTGGCTGCAAAGTTTGGTGCCCAAAGGCGGTGGCAGTATTGCATCGGAGTCCTGCAGGCAAATGGTAAAGAGGTCCAAACGAAGTGGCAATGGGCTTCTGGGTGTTCTCAAGCACATCTATCTGCAAGGAGGTATCAGGGCAACAGTCATGGTGGAGTCTGAGAATCTCTGTGGGAGGGCATTAGTAGGAGCAGCCCAGGTGGTCTAGTAGAGGGACCTCGGTACTGGGTAGGTATCTACAACATGAACAGGGTTGAAATAGGGCTAAAATAGGCACCAAGACAGAGCCCTGTTACCAGACAAGACTGGAGGTTGGAGATGGACCCTTAGACGGGATGACTCAAAGGCTGGGCCACAGAATGTGGGACTGGAGCTGGAGGTAGGAAGAAAAGTCTGGGGAAGGAATGGGTGTAGAATAAAGGATTTTACAACTCTGCTGGGACAGATCTCTGCATGGTTTTACTATCTTTTTACAGAGTTTGGTATTCCAGAGAGGCTAATACCTACATACTCCCAACTCTGTCTTTATTCACACTACTCTTTTTTTTAAGTCTTGTCATTACCTTTTTGCTTAACTTTTATGATATTCAATGCGTTTTCATAAGTACTTATCATGTGCCAATAATGGAGGATAGTCAGAAGAAAGGCAGGCAGGGGCAAGGGGTCCCCATCCTAAGAGGAAAACTACCCTTAAAAGGAAAAAGACCCCATCCTGTTATCCTAGGCTTTACCCAGTGCCCCAGCTTTAAGTCTTCCTACTGGGAGGACTTACACACATTGTGTGTGCCAGAAAGAAAGGAAATGGCCTTGGGCGTCCTAACCCAGACCTGGGGGCCAGCTCAACAGCCAGCGGGATATTTAAGCAAAGAGCTGGATCTGGTGGCCTGCAGCTGGCTTGGCCATAGGATAGCGGCAGCCACAGCTCTCTAGATCCCTGAGGCTATGAAGCACCACCCTGGAAGGAACCCTCCACCCTTTTCCATGTGGACAACTACCTGATAGGTAGATGAGCGCCTGGACCACAACCTGATTGGGTGACAGGCACATGGAGGCTTAATAATCAGATTAAAATAGCCTGCCAACATTTTCATAAAAACCCCTAGACTTAGAAGCCCTGAAGGCAATCCTCTCGTGCCCCTTCCCCCTTTGGGAGCTTTGTACTCTGCCTCAATATCGCTTAATAAACCTTGCTTTGCTGCCTACCACTCTTCAACTGGTCTACTTCTTCATTCTTCCAAGTGCTGTGGTGGAGAACCGGAGGCTCTAAAGGAAAAGAAATCCTGCAACACCAGATCTTGGGGATGTTTACAAACCCCAGTCACATGCTCTATCATGGAAACGTCTTCTTGTGAGGCGGGTGGTATTTCCTCCATTCTACAGACAGGGAAATGAGGCTCAGAGAAGTCAGCTAGCTAATGTAAGATTATACAGTATGTCATGGAGTTGGGATTTGAACTCAGTTCTGCTTTACTCAAAAGCCTTCAGTCCTTCCATTCTAGGATCCAGCTTCTGGATTCGAGCCCGCAAAGATTGAGTGCATGTATCACTCTTTCAGTGTCTTGTCTCTTCTGCACCTTGGGTTACTAGTTTTTCTTATAAGCATATATCGTCTTCCACCCTTTCCTAGCGCATCACGACTGAACTTTTCACTTTGATCCAAGTCATCATCAGGTCAGAACGTACTTTGGGTCAGTGCCACTCACAGTGCTGGTCTGCAAACTGTTTGTTTCAGATCCACAAAGATAAGGCTCTCGGGCCAGAACGGACAATGTCAAACAACCACCTCACTAAGCACACTTTCAGTTCAACGGACACTTTTCCCCCCTAAAGCCAGGCTTTCTTGATGAAGGAAGCACTGCCTTGGGTTTACTTTCTGGCGCACGTTCCTTATCTCATAGGGAATCACTAAAACCAGTCGGAAGACTGACATTGGTCCAGCCAGTGGCCCTGGTCCAAGTACAACACTCAGAGGAATGTTACCTAAGCTACCATCACGTCTTCTCCCTTGCTGCCGTCAGCTTTGGATTATTGCAACAGCCTCTGGGACCGTCTCCCTGCTCCTAGCTGTTTCTTGTCATGCATTCTCCACTCTTCTGCAGAGAAGGCTTTCTAACACATAAATCTGTTTGGGACACTCCCCTACTTAAACCCTTCAGTGGCTCCCACGGTCTCTTGTTCAAGTCCAAACTTGGCATGGGACCAGAGGATCTTTGTGACCTGGCTCTGTGTACCCGCCCCAGCTTCTTTCTTGCTCCTTAGGTCCCAGTTTTACTGAATTATATGGAGTTCTCCAAACAGGGCTATGTGCTCACTTCACAATTTTGTATGTCAGCCCCTGTTGTCTTCCTTTCTCCTCGTGAGCCTGTCGCCCGTGCACACGTTCTCTCTTTCTGTCTGGTCAGAAGCCACAATAGCTACAAGGAACATCACAGGGGATACGGAAATAGAGGTGAAATTGGAAAGATTTTGTTTTAACTTTAGGATTTGACTAGGTGGTGGGGAACAGGCAAGGCTAGACAGGGAATATGCAGGATGACTTAGGGAGAGATTCTAGAAGGCTGCTGCTGCACTTGAAGTGATAATTACCTGACAGTGTGGCGAGGAAGATAAGGAAATGCTAGGGAGCTAGGGTTTCCAACAAAACAGTGTAGGCGCTCACTGAGGATAAGTCACAGGTAAAGAGATTAATTTTTGCAAAGAGGGAATACAATACAGTAAGCAGAGACCACTCCTACAGAGAAACTCCCTTGGGATGTTCTGGAAGTGGCCAGACAGGTTGGAAAAAAAAAAAAAAAAGACTTCTCTCCTTTGGCTGTCAAAGTACTCATAACTCTGAATAGCTTCAAAGCACGGTTTTTAAGCAAGGAATGGCTCCTGTCATCTTAGCAGAATGGTGGTGAGCTTGGCAAGCTGGTGGAGGAAGCAGTTAAACTTTATTCATTCCTCCTCCCACACACTCAGAGTGTGGAGGCTGTGGAGGGCGAGCATGTCAGACGCTGAAGAATAGTCAGCGGCTCGGGGGTGGGGGTGGGGGTGGGGGGGTGGATTCTCTGGTTCTCTTCCCTTACCCGGGACAGGCAAGGCCGACCGAGGGTCGCAGCTTCTGCAGGCCTCTGTTAGCCTCTGATAAGCAAAACCCTCAGTGGGAAGAGATCATTCCCCCTTTCTTCACTTACGCAGATAGTGTAAAGTGTGTGTCCTTTTCCCACTTCTGGGAGGCTAAGATGTATTAAAATCGGCAAACTGCCTCCTTCAAGAAAACATTCTATAAAAGGATTAGCTTCCTAGCAGGTGTCTCGTCCGATGCTGGTTCTCGAAAGACATGAATAGGAATTTGTCCATTTTGTGTTCTCCAAATGCTCTATAAAGATTAACTCATTCATCCTCACTGCCTGCTTGTGAGGGCTGTTATCCCTTTCCCTCAGCTGCGGAACTGAGACAAAGTGCTGCACTGAGGGGCCTAGCCCAAGGCGACGCAGCTGGTGGACCGAGAAATCAGGCGCTGTGCTGGCAGGCTCACAGGCAGCCTTGCTCTCGGAGGGAAGGAGATGCCTTGGGCCTCTGTCGAGGTAGCTGGCACAGCCTGAAGTGAGCCGCTAGAAGCCCCGAGCCCCAGGAAGACAAAAAACCAAAGCACACTCGTTGTGGCTGCCAATCAGTGCGAATGTGTGATAACGCAGACAGCAGCTGGGCGGGGGTTCACCTTCCACAGTGCTGGGACAGCCGCGAAAGGAAGGTCACATTCACGGTGCTAGTGACATCATAAGAGAACGCGGAAGCGATTTGTGCGTGAGGCGCGTGCGTGACGACAGAGCCGCCATGACGTCCACGCCACGGCTCTACGTTTGTACAGGGCTTGCCGGCTCCGAACGCCCTCGCACGTGTACAGTTATTCCCTCACAACTAACTGTTCCCTGAAGGAAGGAAGTCAATATCATGGGCTGAATTGTGTTCCCCACGCAATTTCTACGTCGAAGCGCTAACGCCGGCGCCTGGCATGCGCCTGTATTCGGAGATAGAACCTTTCAGGAGGTGATTAAGTTAGAACGAGACGCTCAGGGAGGGTCATAATCCGACCTGACTGGTGTTCTTCTAAGAGGAAACTCGGACACAAAGAGACAGCAGGGCGATGCACACAGAGGGAAAGGCACAGGGAGAAGGCGGCCACCTGCAAGCCAAGGAGAGAGGCCTGGGGAAACAACCGAATCTGCTGACTCCTTGATCTTAGACTTCCAGCCTCTGGAACTGTGAGGAGCTTAATTTCTGTTGGGTAAGTCACCCAGTCCGTGATATTTTGTTACAGCACCTCTAGCAAACTAATACAGTGTACTATTTTGGGAATATCCTTTTTTTAGAAAAGATTTATTTATTTGTCAGAGAGAGAGAGAGAGAGAGAGAGCGCACAAGCAGGGGGAGGGGCAGAGGCAGATGGAGAAGCAGACTCCTCGCTGAGCAGGGAGCCTGATGTGGGGCTGGATCCGAGGACTCCGGGATCATGACCTGAGCTGAAAGCTGATGCTTAGCCAGCTGAGCCACCCAGGCATCCATATTTTGCAATATCCTTAAACGTTTTAGAAGTACTCATTCCCAAGCAGAAAATGGCCATATCAATCAGAGAGCTTTCACATTGTCTCAATAATAACATTAGAAGTGGCTCACACTTACTGAATCTTCACTGTCTTACTTCATTTCATCCTCCTTAGCCCCCCCACCCCCCCAAATAAACAAATGGGTGGGGGAAAAACAATTTTTCCTTGTAGTAGAATTCCACTTAATAGATGCAGAAGGAATGAGAGAAATAGAAGATTGCCATTGGGCAAACACTGTAGTAATAATTGTTGCAGGTAAGAACCACTGATGGACACTACAGTTAGTGGATGAAAGTGTGATGAGAAACAGGATATTCACATAGTCTCACAATATCTCCCCATAAGAAGTTTATTAATTACAAAGGGAAGAATAGTAACTTTACAGTTAAGTAAAGTTACTTAATGATGGAGAAGCCCCCCTTGGATAGCTTCCTAATCCAAGCTATCAAAGTTAACCTCACCAATAGTCAGACATATCGACATCATGTACCCCCAGATAAGATGCATTGAGAGGGGCACAACATCACATCTGGAAAACTGGTGAAATTCAAATAAGGTCGGTAGATTTAGTTAACAGTATTGCACCAATGTCAATTCTTGGTTTTGATCTTTGGACTATGTTTTTTATGTAAGATGTTAACATCAGAAGAAGGTGGGTGAAGGATGTGTAGAAACTCTACAGTTTTTGCAACTTTTCTGTAATTCTAACTAAAAATTAAAAAAACTCCCAATCTTCTTAAGTAGGTGCTATTATGATCTATCTTATTATTAGTAGGTGAAGTAACTTGCTCAGTCACCCAGCTTGTTAGGGGTATCTGATTCCAGAGCTTATACTGAGCCCTGCAATATATCCTCTTAGCGTCTTGAGGAGACAATAGAGTTTTAGCTTAGTTTTAATTTTTCATATACCTGTATCAAAAATTATATATTTTTAAAAGATATTGTATACAATACTTTTTTCTAAACCATTCTGCCTCCCATTTGTCCCCAAAAGGAGGTATTTGCATAGTTTTTGAATGGAAAGAAATCAAAAGCTGGGGAGGACACTGTACAAGATACCATTACACACATACAAAGAAGTGGCAGGCTTCTTTGCTTCCCTCAGAGAACTTACAAATAGCAGAGACCTATGAAAGATAGCGAACGGTACAGAGCAGAAAATAAGCACCAACTAAGTAGTATAGGCTCTGTGTGCCATGGGAGGTCAGAAGAGAGGGGAAAATGCAAAAGGAGTAGCAGATGTCTACAACCATACCACCCTGAACCTGCTTGATCTCGTCTGATCTTGGAAGCTAAGCAGGGTCCGGCCCAGTTAGTACTTGGATGGGAAAAAGGAGGAGGTGACCTTTAATCTGGGCCTTCAAGAACGAGAAGAATTGAAAAAAAAAAAAAAAATGGACATGCCATGGAAAAGAACACTGCAGATAGAGGGATGACATAGGAAAAGATGGAGGTGAGACAGCTCAAGATAGTTGAGTAGACCAGTTAGATTGCAATTGCGGAGTTATTGTGCATTTAAGAAAGACATTTTAGCAGAGATCCCAAACTCAAATGCCTTCAGGGGCCATGCAAAAATATGGGGGCGCCTTAGATATCTTTAATGAGACATTAAAGAGTGGTGGGAGATCTGGCAAAGTGGAGAGAGCCTGCTCCACCTAAAGTCACTTTGGATGAAGACAAAACTACAAAACCAAACACTGACCAAGGCAAACACATGGCTGCTACGAGATTCTGCCTAAGGGCTGCCGGTTTGAGCCTGCTTTGTGACATCAGCTAAAGCATTCTTGGCTGTTACAAAAGAGGACATAGCTTATCAAGAGAATGAAGAATTGTTTGGAATTTCTACTAATAATTCTCTCTGGGTCTCAAGGCAGTGTAGCCAGGTGGGTCAGCTGTGTGATATGAATGCAGTTTCCCCAAGAGCGCTAGACCGACTGCTTTACGTTGTTAGGACACTACTGCCACCTAGTGGTCATTGGGGCGGTGCTAGCATCAACAAAAAAATAGAGTTGCTTTCTATATATGGTGCTTTTATCTTCCAAATGTTTGTCTTGTGACTCATGCTACAAAATACCCAAATAAACTACATAATCTTTTATGTTGTGTGGTTATTTATAGCGTGAATTTTCACAAATGGGGAGGGTTATTGTCATATCACTACTGTGATAGTGAGGGTTTGCTATTTATTTGGTGTCTTGGTCAATGAATTTCCTCTGTTGCTGCTGTGTGCTTGTATTAATGGTATCTCTTCAGCATAGTTGCAGAGGCTCAACAAGTATCTGAGATGCTACATAGAAGGGATTAAATATCTGAGGAGGCATGGAAAAAAAGAATCAGGAAAAAAAAAGAAAGAAAGGATCAGGAGATTTAGGTTCCTTTGTTAGTTGTATAACTTTGAGCCACTTGCCTGGCCTCTCTAGGCATCAATTCTTGCTGCTAAGAAATGTAGGGTTGAAAAGTTCAGTAGGTCTCCAACCAGATCCCATGGGGGCATCCTCCGAGGAACTTCATGGGATTAGAAATTCTAATGGATCTTTGTCTGGGAATGGGGGTTTAGGCTAAGGGGGAGAGGTGGCAAGGTGAAATCCAGCCTGTTCCAACCGGAAGAGCTCCACTACAAAAAATTAATTGCTAAAAAATTTAATTTCAAGTAGCTGATCCATGCCCATGATTCAAAATTAAAGGGATACAAAACAGTATGTAATGAAAAGTCTCCTTACTAACTTGTTTCCAGCTCTCCACCTTAAAGGAAACGAATGTCACAATCTTTGGTCTATCTTTCTAGAGGTAGCCTCCTCCCTCCCCACCATTGCCCCATCTCCTTCCTTTTATTAACACAAATAGCAACATAGCATACACACTGTCCCATAGTGCCTCTTTTTTAAATCTATTTTATATATTTCACTTATATTTCACTATCCTAAGATTATCTATCTATAAAATATTTGACTAGCTTATCTATAAATCTTCCTTTCCACTAGGGCATTTCATGACTCTTAAACGTACATTTTGATTTGATATAAAATAAATGATTCATGGACTTGTGGCTCTGCAGAGACAAATGCCATTTGAACCTGCTCTCGGTGTCAGGCCTCTGAGAGACAGGAGGGAACACATCTCGAGGAGAACACCTTGGTTGGTGCTTTCAGCTGTATGCCATTTGGCTGCCATAAACCATCATGGTGATCCACAGTTAGCGAAGGGTGGGGGAGCACAGCAAAGAAGCTTGCTCAGATACTGGGAATATCAACAGTAAATGGGATTTGAAGATCTGGGAAGGAGGGAACAAGAGTGTGAGGACTGGTCAGTTTAGAAATCTTGCAAAAAAAAAAAAAAAAATAGAAATTTTGCCAAGTGTTAAGTAAACTGGAGATGGGCTCCTCATTCCATAGATCCCCTATAAGATTTTTGTTTCCCCTTTAAACTGGATCAGATTTTCCTTTTTTTTTTTTTTTTTTAAAGATTTTATTTATTTATCTGAGAGAGAATGGGAGACAGAGAGCATGAGAGGGGGAGGATCAGAGGGAGAAGCAGACTCCCCGCCGAGCAGGGAGCCCGATGTGGGACTCGATCCCGGGACTCCAGGACCATGACCCGATCCGAAGGCAGATGCTTAACCAGCTGAGCCACCCAGGTGCCCCAAGGATCAGATTTTCCTTAGACCAGTGGCTCTTAGCCCCAATTGCTGTTAGAATCGTCTAGGAGCTTTCAGAAACTTCCAGAGTCAAGGCCCCACCTGCGGGGATTCTGATTTATAAATTAAATCAGAATTTACCTGGGCATGGGGCCCAGGGCCTGGTGTTTTTGGAAAGCTCCAGAGATGATTCTAGAGGCATCCAGGTGACAGGAGAGCTGTAGCTATCAGTGACCAGCCAGTGATGCAGTTCCTTCCTCCTCCAACAGGTGGTTGTTCTGGGCAAACGGCCAGATTCCTTCTTGAAATCCTTCCTTTAAACCAGCCTTCCTGTCTCCTTTTCTTTCTATTGCACTGTCAACTGAGTTGTTGCCTCTTTTGACATTTATCAGTCTCCTGCGCATACAAAACCCCTTCAGGTAGTTGAAGCGAGAATTGATCAAATCCTACCTTCTCCAGTTCCTCTTAGCTTCAACTACGGAGGGCTTTACCTGAGTACTCTGGCCCATCAAGTTCTAGATCAATGGGTCTCAGACTAGAGCATCAGCACTACCTGGGAAGTCCTTAGAAAATTAAATTCCTCAGCCCATCCCACCTACTGAATAAGAAACTCTGGGGGTGGGGCCAAGCAATCTGGGTTTTGACAAACCTTCCAGATCATTCTGGGGTATCCCAAGTTTGAGAGCCACTGTTCAGGGGCCACTTCTCACCAGGACAGGGAATTATTTTGGTAGCCTTAGACCACCAGCTGCTGGCATTCAGAATGAATCATGCGTGCTAGGGGTGCTCTATCCTGAGCCCTCGGTGTAAATCTTGGGTGCCCCCAGGTTGAGCCAGCTGCCATCTCCCTCCAATACCCTCATCACTTCCATCTCATCTCGGTGCTGGAGAATAGACTCAACTTCTTTCTCCATTTCTCTGACTTGTGCCTCAGCACTTTACTATGCTGGGCTGTTCCCAAACTCAGTCCGGGCACCCCCACACTTGCCACCTCATCCCCTGGGAATCCTGACCCTGGGAGAGACCTCCCTCATTCCCCTGAGGAAGAAAGAGATTTTTCTCAAGGGGGCTTCCTGGCAGAGTTTATCTTCATACTCTGTAACCTCATATGACACACAGCCTGGCAGGACCGAATCTCCTCCTCAGTCGTGGGTCTGCTGATGACTCATTTCGCGCTCTGAAGCCTGATTTCTTACCTAATCGCTGCTTATTTTTTCTTTACTGAGACACAATCATATCAGATATGATTATCAAGTAAGGAGGACTGATTTGTGTTTCAACGGCCCGGGGCTTGAGTGTTCCAATGAGCGCAGGCCTTCAAAGAACTCATCTCAGGAAGGTACCCATTTATTCCAACAAGGCTATCATTGTTCCAAACATGACTGAACATGCTCTTCTGGGTCTGCTGTCCTCCCAAGTCTGATATTTACGGTCCTCCATCATCTGGTTTCATCTTCCACCGCCATCTCCCAAGTGCCCGTTGCTCCAACCACAGAACTGTTTACTATTGCTTGAACTCACCCTGCACTTTCACATGGCTGTGTCTCTGTTACTCTTACTCAGCTTAGAAAGTTCTTTTCGTTCTTCCTTTGCTTATTGATTCTGTTCATCCCTAACCACCAGCAAAAACACTCCTTTCCCTATGAACCCTTTCCCTGTTCCTCAAATCAAATTAATGGCTGCTCTCTTCTCACACATCATGGTATTTCACTTTTTGTGACTATTAAACATGCTCGCTTGAGGATGTACTGCCTTAAAATGTAAGCTTGCTGATGACAGGGACCATGGAAACAATCCAGTGTCCCTGCAGTGCCTGACAGTAAGAAATCAACAGCTCTCTAGAGTCTCCAAAAGGAATGGCCTGAGGAAATCAATCTATTTACTTTACGTAATAAAAATGGCACTGTCCCCAGTCTAATCACACACTTTAGTCACTAGAGCTAGAACCAAAGCACTTTTAGCTATTTCATGCCATCATCAACCTGAAAGGATAAAGATTCGACAAATCTTAGGAACAAGAAAGATGTATGCCTGAGCACCAGCAGCTGGTACCAAGTATGTACTACAAATTGGAAGTACTAGTGAAACTACTTTGAAACTACATTGAAGAGGACAGCATTCCTGTTGTTTGTTAAAAGCTCTTCCTTTTTGCTAGAAGCGTGCCCTCTGTGACATTAACGCTCTGGGTCTCTGTAAGGGTTTCAAGCTCCCGGGGTGGACAGAAGTGCTATAAAGTTGAGCACCATCTCAGAGAATAAGGACAGACGACCTCAAGTTTCTCTACGTTAGTGAGTCTCTGTGGCTTCAAATTTTTTACCGCCAAGAGGAGAAATTGGATTTGATGAGCCCAGTGACTGAAGTAGCTCCGGGAAATGCAATACAGTAGCAAATTTATGCTTCAGTTGGAATGAACTATATACCCAATACCACACTTGGGATTCTTCATTGCAGTATTTGGTCTCTTCGTCTCTTGTGGGTCGTCTTTCACTAATGTTTTGTGAGTGCATTTTCATTCCCCTCTTTCTCTTCCCAGAATCTAAACTGGTCTTGAGTCATGCTTAATATGCTCAGATTTCCAGTTATCTGCCACACCAGAGACTTGCTGTTCTGCCATGGTGAAGAATCCCCTTCTGAGTGTGGTATCCTACATCCTGATCCTCTAACTCCTCTCCTCAGCTTATGACTCACTATTTCCGGACTTGGTGTCCTCCCCCTCCTTCCCCTAGTGTGTACCAAAGACAAAATCGTCTGCCTTTATTGGAAAGTTTTAATCTCTCTCCCCCTGTTCTAGGATTGATTCAAAATCTACTTCTTCCAGGAACATTTCTCTGATAAATTCTAGCCCACTGGATCAATCTTTATTTTACATTGTCTGAGAATTTATGCATTCAATTTAGAAACTCTATTTTACAATTTCTTTTGTTGTAATCCTTCTGGAGCTATTTTGTCTTATCAGATGTATTATATCAGGTAAAGAGATGAATTAAAGTCTGATTCTTGGTGTCCTATAGAACTCCCCACCTCCACCCCACCTGTCATGCTGAAGTAACAAATCTCTGGGGTTTTAGGATCATTAAGAAGAAGGGACTAGAGGTTGACACTGTTTTTAAAAAGAGGTAACCCTACAAAGGTGAGCTTTCCAAAAATTTAGGAAGGATGGTTAGTGGTAGAAAACTCCAAGAGTGTCACAGTCCTGTGCCATACTCCATCAGAGCACCCCGGGGATTAGTAGGACCACTGACAGGGTAGGTTCCACTGACGGGGAAGCCAGGGTGGCCACACACTAAAAGTGGTGACCTTGGGGCCCCCCTAGCAGAAGATCTCAGCCTGAGCTTGGTTCAGAGGCAGTGGAACAGATTTAATTTCGTTTAGACACAGAAAAAAGATAACAACGTGACATTTCTTTCATCTGAGTACAGTGGAATAATTATTCATGCATGCTGCATGTAAGGTCCTTGAGAATGAGAACCTTACCTTTTCATTCTGCCTGGATGATAGCGATCTGTTTATAAGCTGATGTATTGACTCACTAGCTTGCACTTATTTATGAGAACTAGCACATCAATATCTGTGTATGAATTGCCATCAGCGCAGACTGGTGATTAGAAGTTAGATAGTAGGAAAAAAAGAGAAGAGTTTACTTTGAAAATCACATATATTTTTTCAACCCATTACACCCAACCCCAAACCACACTTGGATTTTCACAATGCTTGATCTCTTCTAAATTAATAAGCTCAGCATACTGCTTCAGTTGTCCCATACATCAGGTGTTCAGCAACATATATTGATTGAGTATCTACAAATTTCAGAGATTGGTCTAAGTTTCCTTACAGAGCTTTCCTTTTACCAGGGTAAAGAGACCAAAAGAAAAATAAATCCAAACCAAAAAGACCTGTTAACCCCCACCCGCAAAACATAATAAGAAAATTATATAGTATGTTATAAAATGCCACATGGCGAAGGTGTGGGGATTGGGAGTGCTGGGGGGATTTTAAGTGAGAAGTGAGAAGTGAGAAGTGAGAAGATGACATCTGAGCACAGATCTGAGGTGGCTGAGGCAGTTAGCACTCTGCATTTTGGGGGTGGAGTGTTCCAGAATGAGGGACAAGTCAGTGCAAAGGCCGGAAATGAGAGCATGTTTGATATGTTCCAGAAACATCAAAGAGGCCAGGGTGGCCAGCACAGAGTGAGCACGAGTGAGGGTGGTGGGGAGAGGAGGTGGGGAGACCCCATCATGTCAATACTGTGGGCTGTTGTAAAGACTTTGGTTTTCTCTAAGAGACATGAGCATCTACTGAGTTTTGAACAGACAGGTGATGTGATCTGACCAATGTTTAAAAGGACCATTCTGGCTGCTATGTTGAGACTAGACTGGTGGAGGTGTGTGTGCAGGCGGGAAGCAACGGTGGAGGCATGGAGACCAGTTAGGAACCTACTGTAATAAATCCAGGCTGGAGGTGATAGCCGTTTGGACCATGGTGATAATGGTGCAAACTGTGAGAAGTTCTAAGTTTCTGGATACATTTTGAAAGTGGAGTCAATGGGAGGCACCTGGTCAATGGGGGGGCACCAGTTGGTTAAGCGTCTGCCTTCAGCTTGGGTCATGTGGGATCGAGCCCGGACCTGCATCAGGCTCCATGCTCAGTGGGGAGTCTGCTTCTCCCTCTCCCTCGCCCCCCACCCCGCCATGCACATGCTCTCCGTCTCTCTCTCCCCCCTCCAAATAAATAAATAAAGTCTTTAAAACAATTTTAAAAAATAAAAGTGGAGTTAATAAGATTTCCAGTCAGATCAGATGTGGGAGAAAGAGAGGAATCAAGGATGGATCCAATTTCATGGGCTGAGTAAATAGAAGGATGGAGTTGTCTTCAACTGAGATGAAGTCTGTGGGGAGAGCAGGTTTGCTGGGAGTGGGTAGGTGGTGGTAGGTTGGAATTGCAGGAGTTCAGATTTGGATATATGATATTTTCAATGTTCTGCTAATTCTAGATAGTTCTGTGAAACTTGTTTGCCAACATTCATGTAAACTTCATAAAAATCCCTGAAATCCCAAATACTTGCCACATTTTGGGCCCTTTAGGCAGCCTCAGGGAGTTTCCCTGGCACACACTGCCACATGGACAGAAGGGAGGATGGGTACCCCCGCCATTGGGATCCTGGGGATTAGCACCTATGAGATCCCAGGTACAAGAATTCTGTCTAGTAGGGGGAATCTTCACTGGGCAGCTACTAACCCATTCATGTTTTCTCCCATGCAGAAATCTGATGCTAGATAGAAGGGCAGGGGTGGGTGGGGGGCATGGAAAAAGAGAAACAGAGGAAAAGAAGCAGAGGAGGAGAGAGAAGCTTGTTCCTGCAACTGGCAGAGTCAACCAGAGGGAGAATCAGAGTTGCCTACTTCTGAGGGAGAGAAGACTGAGCAGGTCACTAGGATGGCTTTTGAATTCCAAACCAGCAAGGAACCTTTATTGATTTACTTTTGGGTTCCTCATGGGGTCTTATTCTGCAGTGCGGAGACGCTTTCTTGCCTTCCTTTGTATATTTACAATCTTAACATCGAACACTGCAAGCAACATAAGATGTGGCTTATTTGCAACGGGGAAGTGCCTAAATGATACATTATGATGTTGCAACTTAATATATGTTAAGATGATCTGGGAAATGAAACAGAGATGGTAGAGAGAGTTCAAGCTTTGCTTTCCTAAGAGAACAAGTATGAATCACAAGTGTAAGGATTATAAAGAAATACACCTGATTAATTGTTTCTTAGTACCTTTATCCCTAAATATTTATTCAATACCACATGTAAGGCACTGTTCTAAGTTTGGGGAGAAGCCAGACATGGCCTTATCACATGCATCTTGATATGTCTCGATGTTTTCATGCCTTTAAATTAGATTCTTTTGTCTCTTTTTCTCCTGGATTCCACATCTGTCCCTCCTTCCTTTGCCCCCTCCCCCACCATTTTCCTCTCTTCTTTCCAGTTTCCTCAGCCAGATTAACTTTTTGTGCCCCCGGATTTGATTACTTTCCCCACCTTCAGCTCTAGCTCTCTCTAATTGCTCTCAACTATGAGCAGTCCTCTGTAGGATTTAACTAGAAGTAGGTGCCCATATAATTCCTCAGAATGGACTCACCCAGTAAACATTTGGAAAATGAACAAAACGAATTTGCCTTTCTCTTGCACTTCCTTGGAAGCGATGAAGTTAGTCATGACTGAGGTAAAGGAGGACCCATTGAAAAAGGCTAAATGTGGGTGATCATGAAACTTACTACTGAAAACCCTTCAGTGGCTCCACATCAGCCCGTGTGATGGTCTGTCATGGAAGAGGTGGTTGTATGTATTTCTCTACACAGGAACTGTGGTGATCTTCAGGGCAGAGGCAAAGCCTTATTCATCTCTCTATTTGTATTCCCACTGTGCCTTGCATGCAATAGGCACATAATAAATGACCCTAGAGTCTAATTTGAACAGAGTGGGATGAGTGGCTCATGTCAAGCACTACATGGTTTAACACTGTAGGTTCAGAAGTCAGTTGCAGTCTTTGAGTAGCACCTTCTAAAAAAGAAAACTTCCTTTTATCTTATGAAGTTTCAGGCAGCTGATGATATTCACTGAGGAAACCATGATTAAGGCTCAGGAAGCAGAAAAGGAAGATAAGACAATTTAACATAATGAGTCCGGATGGGTGGGTCTGATGTTAAGGACTTCTGATGTCAGACCAACCTGACTCATGAACTACTCTTCTGAGTAACATCCTTTTACTTCCCAATCTTTATACACTCAAAAATATTTTACCTTGATTCCACTTTCTCACACCAACTCCTGGACCTTGTGATGCTTTTTTGAGAGTTTAGAGAAGAACTCACTCCTCGGAGCTCCCAAACTGGCTGTAAGGTACCCTCTCACAGAATTAGAAGAGACTCACATTCTTCTGGGGCGCCTGGGTGGCTCAGCTGGTTGAGTGTCTGACTCTTGGTTTTGGCTCAGGTCATGATCTCAGGGTTGTGAGATTGAGCCCCACGTTGGGCTCCATGCTCAGTGCTGACTCAGCTTGACATTCTCTTTCCCTCTGCCTCCCCCCTCCTCACTCTTGTTCTCTCCTCTCTCTCTCTCTCAAATAAATAAATAAATCTTAAAAAAAAAAAGAGAGACACTCACATTGCTCTGGATGGCATTCTAGCCTCCAAATGGCAAATTTCTACCCAGTCATATTCTAAAAGGGAAAAGATAAACATCATGAAGTGAGCCTACAGATAGAAGATAAAATCAAGAGAATAAGTCAAACACTTGCATACTTCTAAATCCATCCTCCCTCCCCAGTGACAGACCTTATTTTTGACATCATAAATACCGAGCTTCCTGCTCATCGGAGAGCTGCCATGTCCTAGGTGGTACTGCCTGCGACTGTCAATTCCTGGGAGCTCTGCAAGACTGTGAGAATATAACGCAGGGCCCTTTGGGAATTATTTCTATGTGCTTTTGGACACGGATAAAAAACATTAAAAGCATGAACAAACTACATGACTGGGGTTGGGAGGGGGATCCTGAGTTAGGTGTGAGGGGTCTTCTATTCTTTATTTCTTCATAAACCTAAAAACAGGGATCATTCATTCATTCAGCAAACATGACTGAGCTCCCATTATTGCCAGGGACTGCTCTAGGCACTAGAGATACACTGCTGAACAAAACAGGAAAAAAGAAAATTTCCTCCCTCATGGAATTTACATTCTAGTGGGGAAAGTTCCTCCTGTCATCCTTCCTTTCACCCCGTGAGCAAGAGACAAGCTCGTCACACAAACCTGAGGAAGGAAGAAAAGATTTATTCCCAGCTTGTCTTTGCTTTTGTCATTCTTTCTTCTCAAGTATCCCAGAGCCCTGTGATTTTCATGAAGACCCCTCCTGTAAATAAGGAACTGAGAAAGTAATGCCCACTATTTGCAGTTTCAAGAAAGGACGTGGAAAGGGCAGGACCAACTCTTGGATGAATCCAAGTCATTATTTCATGCCAGAGCCAGAATCTTATTTTTCCCTACTTCAGTGGAGGATGGTGTTCCTTTGTTCCTATGGGTAGCTGGGTTCAAGATCTGAGGCTCATCCTTGGTGTCTTTCTCTTTTTACCTCCAAATCCAACCAATGGTCAAGACCTGTGGACACCACATCCCATATCTTGCTTATTCTCCCATCCTACCCACATCAATGGCCAACTTTCTCACCTGTGTTATTGTAATAATCCCCTAACTCCTGTCTCTCTCCTCTCAAATTCATCCTCTGCAGTGTTGTTCGAGTTCCCATCCAAGAACCAGCTTTAATCATGCCACTTCCTTGGCTTTTAAAAACTTTCATTGGCTCCCTACTTTATAGGTCTCCTGATGCTCTCCCAGCTCTGCCCTAAACATCTTTAAAAATGTTTACTTCCGGGGCACCTGGGTGGCTCAGTTGTTAAGAGTCTGCCTTCAGCTCAGGTCATGATCCCGGGGTCCTGGGATCGAGCCCCGCATCGGGCTCCCTGCTCGGCGGGAAGCCTGCTTCTCCCTCTCCCACTCCCCCTGCTTGTGTTCCCTCTCTCGCTGTCTCTCTCTCTGTCAAAAAATAAATAAAATCTTAAAAAAAAAAGTTTATTTCCAATGTTGATTTTTTATTTATCCTAAGGTCCTGCCTGAGGAGCTGACATACCTTTCCTGGTGTATGTTCCATGCTTTCTACTGGCTAAACCTTTACCCCCATTCTTCCTTCCATTTGGAATTCCGCATTTCTATGGACGCCATTAAAAATTCTACACATTGGGGCACCTGGGTGGTGCAGTTGGTTGAGCGTCCAACTCTTGATTTCAGCTCAGGTCATGATCTCAGGATTGTGAGATCAAGCCCTGCGTCAGGCTCCGTGCTGAGCGTGGAGTCTGCTTGAGTTTCTCTTTCTCTGCCCCTCCCACAGCTCACACGCTCTCTTTCTTTCTCTCTCAAATAAATAAATCTTTTTTTAAAATGCTACACATTAAGATAAAGTCTCAATGCCACTTCCTTCCTGAAGTCTTTTGTGACTAACTTTGTTTCTGTCTCTTGGCAGCTCTGCCTTTTGTTTCTCCTCTCCCATACCGGTCAAGTTCCTGAGGCAGGGTCCATGATCGCTCCTTCTTTGTGTCCTTCTTGCTTTCTATATGGCAGGTGCTTTGCAAATATTTGCTGGATTATGGAATCATGGGTATTTGAAGCACACGGGTGGATGGGTTGGCAAGGTGGGGGGAGTGTATTTTTTGGTTGGGGTCAGGTAGGTTGGAGGGATCCGTATTTTCTGTCAGGGAGGCTTTAGAGGTCACTTTTTATTGGGTTTGGGGTCAGCCATATGTGAAAGATGTCCAGTGGGAAATGAGGCAAAGAGTTCTGTGTCCATGGAGATAAGGGGACAATCCTTTGCTGTACTCCTGATTTATGGAGAACTGGAAAATAACAGGTACCGGGTAATGTTATCTGAGATTTCCCCTGGGGTTTGCCAAAAGACTAGCGGAGAGAGAGAACTCATGTTTATTGGATGTCTAGAATGTGCGGTGCAGGCACCACATTTGGTTCTTTACACACAATAATAGCAATAATGAACACTTTTAAAAAATATATTCCTTTTTTAAAATTTTTTTTTTTTTTTTTAGAGAGGGAGAAAGAGAGAGAGAGAGAATCCCAAGCAGACTCCATGCCCAGCACAGAGCTTGACACAAGGCTCGATCCCACAACCCTGAGATCATGACCTGAGCTGAAATCAAAAGTCAGATGGTCAACTGACTGAGCCACCCGGGCGCCCCAATAATGAACACTTGTGAGTGGTTATTCTGTGCCAGACACTGCTGTCAGCTCTTTATGTGTGTGAACTCACTTCATTTTCGTAATGATACCAAAAGTAGCTGTTATTATTATGAGGGAATTGAAGAACAGAGAAGGTAATTAACTTGTCCAAAGTCACACAGCTGATAAAAAGCCATTCTGAACACAGGGAGTCTGATGCCAAAGAGCAGCTCTTAACACCACTGCTGTGCTGAATTTCATTCAATCCTTGCAACCACCTGTAAGGCAGATAGTATTACCTTCATTTTACAGGTGAGAAAAGTCTTCGAGAGGTTAAACAACTTTCCCATAGATATACATGCTGTAAATGATTCACCTGGGATTCCAGTTCCGTTTTCTCAATTGCCACAGTGGCACTAACGAGGTACTATTTTTTTTCCAGTGCGGTTGGTAACGAATCATTAACCTCTTTTGAGAAGAGTCATGAAGCCTGGAAGAATTATTCCAGGCCAATGCCCAGCAAACAACTCTCTAGAACTAGGCAGAAAGGCTTCTTTCAGAAGAAATCCTTATGCCCTCTTCTTTTATGCTTATTATAGTGACAATGATTCAAGCGCGGTAGATTCCCTGGAAATGAGTGTCAAATTTGGGGTTAATGGCTTGACGTGCACAATTGGGTCAGTGAGTGGCCTCATTGGCCGTGAATTCCCAGGAAATACCCTGAGAGTTGATCATAGTTGTTCAGAGAAGGATATTCCCTTTCCCAGTTTCTTAACACACGTTCCCAGACGACTTCAGAAAGTGAACTTAATTCATTTATCAAACTGGGAAATGCTCTGTAACTTCTGCCACGTTATGTACTTATCTCCTGGTAATGTGTCCCGGATGAGATAACACTCCTAAGCGAGCACTTCTGTGCAGGCTGGATTTCTACGAGGCAGCACAGCTGATGGCAATGCCATTTACATGCAGAAATGTCCATTATTCCCCATGTAATTAATGAAATGACCTCTTTTATTCATTCAGCATCTCTGGAATTATTTTCAAACATAAATTCTCCTCTGTTGGGAAGGCTCACATGTGGCTCTGATTAAAGATGGTAGATGAGGGGCGCCTGCGTGGCTCAGTCGTTAGGCGTCTGCCTTTGGCTCAGGTCATGATCCCAGGGTCCTGGGATCGGGCCCTATGTCGGGCTCCCTGCTCCGCGGGAAGCCTGCTTCTCCCCCTCCCACTCCCCCTGCTTCTGTTCCCTCTCTCACTGTGTCTCTCTGTCAAATAAATAAATAAAATCTTAAAAAAAAAAAAAAAGGTAGATGAAGCTGCCGCCCTCGGATTCCCAGGGTTCTATAAGAGCCTGGAGGCTAAGAGAATGGACCTAATTCTCAACTGTCTTTGACAGTAAGAGCTCAAATGGAGTCACTCTAGAGTCCACTCCATGTCCCTAGGTCTACTCTGACCAGGAAATGTGTCTCTGAGAGCCAGATGGAGCAACAAATGATGGTCGTAATGGAAGGCAGCATTTTAAAGGTATACTTAGGTTGATCTTTTACTATTTTTTTTAATTAAAAAAAATTTTTTTAGGTTGATCTTTTAAAGATGCAATGAATGAACAGTAGGAGGGATGGTAGGGACACATTTCCAGATAGGCATGCATCTGGGACTTGGGCTGGCTAACGAAGTTGCATTAACACTATTTTGCAATATTGAATGGTGGACTAAGGAAATCTATAAAGTACGAAGTGTAACTGGCTTGTGTGGTTACTTTTTAAATTAACACCCAAAAGACAGCTCCTTTCAGTGGAGATGGATTACTCCAACCCAAGGATATTCTCAACTGGAGGTGGATCTCTCTCCCTCTCCTTCGGAATCTTGAAGGCATTCAGGCCTGTGAGGTGGGGTTGGTGGGAAAATATGTTTGAGGTCCACTTGGCATTCCTCCGGTGTCACAGGCATCAAAGTTGGACAGCTAATGGATAGGCTGTAGAAATATTTGGGAGTGATCCTACATGATAAGCCTCCTCATTTTATTTTCTTTCTCCCCACCTCTGGCTTTTAAACCAAAGGGTTCTAGGATGTCGGAAGATGGACATTTGAGAAGATTTGAAATTAAAGAAGAGAATCCTTTAATTCTCCTAGGCTTTTTGAGGCCATTTCACCAAAAGGGACAGAGCTCTGGTGCTGGCAATGGGCTAGAAAAGGATACAAGGGTGAAGGTTATGCCGGAGATGCAGGGGCTGGTGTTTTTTACTTAACACACTGGGAATATTCCCTAGGTGCCAAGGACATGGTTTCGTGAGACTGGGTGTAGCGTGAAGTTTGGAGCTGAGGGAATTTGCCTTAAAATATGAATGAGGATCTCCCTTTTAGAACTCCTGATTTCTCCTTCTTTATCCATATTCCTCACATACAAAGAAAGAGTCTCAAGCAAGAAACGCCAGGTCACATGATATAGAGCTCTTAAAAAAAAAAAATGATACCTGATCCTTAACAGCATGGAAGATGCACTTAACAGTTCTCCCAGGAAGCCTGCTACATGATCGTGTGAGAGATCACTTCCTGGACCTTGGGTTTGGTACTTTCGGTGGCTACAGGGACTCCAGTCCCTCTGTGGTTCCCACTCCTGCCTCTGGAGAACCCAGCTGGCTCTGGCTGACATGTCAATTGGGTCCTTCATGAAGTAGATGGGAAGATGAAGTTAGGAGTACAAGAGGTTTAGTGGAGGGGAATGCCTATGAAAGATAAAAGGGAGAAGAAACAGGACTGGGCATAGAAAGTCTCAGACTACTACAGAGAGCTGACCAGCCAACCCAACTGGGAGTTCTCGAAGAGAGGCTGTCGTTGGAGTGGTCCCATATTAGGCAGAAATGACCATGCCCCAGGCCCCCTGCTGTGCTGTGTTATTGGCTGGGAGCTTCCGGGGATGAGCATCGCCAAGACTCAAAATGTAGGTGAAGCCTGGAGTTGCTGGAGAGCTGTCAGCTCACTGCACTTCTGGTGGCTGCTGCTGAGATATTTTCTGAAGGGAGATGCTGTCAGTGCACCTCCATGGCCCACAGTGGGCACTGTCTGTTGTCGGGAGGCCCTGTTGCTATTTTTCTGCCCCCCCCCCTTTCACTGTTGGACTTATCCAATGTCTTTCTCACAATGTATGGTGAAAATACTGGATAATGAATCCAGACACCTGGGTACTACTTCCTATCATTTGCTAAAAAAACTTGGGACCAGGGACAATTCATGCACCTGTGTCTTCTCAAATCTCTACAATCCCTCCAATTACGACACTACATACAAAGTTTATGATTTGTTCTGGGATTGCCAGTGTTCAGCATAACATGTCTGTGGTTATCTCCTGCAGGAAGCATGCCTTTTCTTGCATGGCCCCGGGGGCTGAGAATAACGATGCTTTGGGGCCTTCAGATGCTCTCTGGGTTCACCCCCTACTGCTCCTTTTCACATTTATGTGGATCCATGATGTAGAAATTCTCCATCCTACGTCCGTGTTCACACCTTCTAGTTTAGGTGTGAACCACTGTATTCTAGGTACTGTGCTAGACCTGAAGGTGAAAAGCCGAAAGGGCAGAGTCCCTGCCCTTAATGAATCTAGTGGGAGGGCCCCGTGACCATGCAATTGTCATGGGTGTGTGGAGGCTGCGGTCTGCCCGTGGGTGCTATGGTGGGAATGCTATAGCATGGGTTCCTACTCGGTCTTGGGTAGGTTGGTGAGTCCTCGTGGATGAATGGAGTGCTTCAGGCGAGGGTGGTGGAAGGAAGAGGTGTCACTGAGAAGCTGAGGGAGAAAGGTAGAAAGCCCACAGGTGCCAAGGTGCAATGAGGAGAGAGGAGAAACCATAATTATTTAGAGTAGCTAAAGCATGAAGTGAGAAGAAAAGGGGAGTTGGGAGGTGTGATACAGAGTCCTGCTAAAGAACCAATCCCGAGGGCAAGGCATAGCCACAGAGTGGTTGACAGCAGCAGCAACAAAGACCTGGCCTTCTCACATCTGCTCTCACAAGCTGGGTTGTGGGGAAAAAGTTACCACAAGGACACCTGACTGCGCTCTCGGGCCATAGTGCTTCAGAGGACAGGTGGGTGTGGCTGGTGAATGCACCCTGGAGGGAGGGTTTGTGAGTGTGTGGTAAGTCTGCCTACCTCAGCGACATTCTGAGGTGTGTTTTTTCCCCCTGGGTGGCAGTTATAGCTGTTACACACATCAAGGGCCTGTCAGGGTACCTAAGGCTCAGCACATTATAATGGAAAGTGCACCGGCAGGGGTGTTGAGACCTTGGCTCTCATTCCGATGGTACCACTTACAACCTTGAGTGACCCTAGCAAGCTGAAAACTTTTTCAGTTGACTGAGCTCTCTTCCTGCTTTAGAATAAGGTCCACTAATTTCATAAAGTGCCTCCCTACCTCACCCAGTGCCCTGTGTATAGAGCAGTGGTTCTAGGACTGGGCTCCCACACCAGCATCACCTGGGAACTTGCTAGAAATGCAAATCCAAAATTACTGAATCAGAAACTCTGGGGGCGGGACCCAGAAATCCTGTTTGAACGAGTCCTCCAGGCGTTTCTTGTGAGCGCTTAAGTTTGATAACCAGAGATACGGGGCCGACATTAATAAAAACTTGCTGCACCAAACAGGAAAACTTGACAAGCGGTCTCGCCTTAGCTCTCATTGCCGCAGCTTCCAAGGAGCACCAGGAGAGGGCGCCCACGGACCTGTCTTTCGTCTTGCCTTGCGGTAAAACCCAGCGAGAGAGTAAACACCAGAGCAGGAAGTTCTATCTGTTGCTGAAGTAAATTACAAATTTATGAAAAAGGACTTCAAAAGGCTCTGGTATCAAAGTGGCAGTTAAAGAGAAGGCAACACTCAGAGTCGCAGCTGCAAGGGCAGCGGCTGCATCAGCATCCTAAATTCCGGAAGCATCTTGGGCTGAATCATTTCTTTGCAGCATTTCTTCGAGCCCCTTTCCTTTGATATTCACGAGCCTTCCGACTTTCCTTTGTTCTTTTTTTTTTTTTTTTTTCTTCACACGTCAGGTTTTAGCGCTGACAAACTCCGGGCGTCAAAGGCATTAGATCTGCTCGCTGCACCAGTCGTCTCTGTTCCGCATTGTTCTGTAGCCCTTTGCAGGGTTCACGGTCAAGTGTGAGCAGGGATTGCCCCGGTTTTCCCACTTCCTCATTCAGACCCTGCCACCTTTACTCCGCCGACCGCCTTTTGATCTTTAGTGTTGCATTTGTGTCCCCACCGGCCTCTTTCCCTTTATTCCAGCTTCCCCGAGGGAGGGAGCCCGTCATTGTGGAGCCATTCACAGCCTGAGCTCCCTCATTGACGGCTTTTGCAGCCACAGAGGTGGTGGGGCCAGCACCAAACACAGCTCTGAATACTGGGGTGGCGATGGGGTAAGAACAATAGGACCTCTCCACTCTTCATTTTCCCTCTCCCTATCCGCCCTTTATACTGAGTCACACTCACATCAGGAAATCTGAGGATGGGCACAGGATGACTTGGGGTTTTGAGTTTGTCTTAGCTATCCCCCAAAGAAATATTTAATTCAAGAAAAGAATGAACATATCAGGGGCTTGTTACAGTGTTTGTGCTATTAAGTGGTTTAGAAACCTTTTTGCAATCGTGTTCTGTAAATTTCATCCCAAAGCAAATTAAAAGATTACATCTTCCGAAATAGCATAATTCAAAATAATATTTCATTAGTTGTTATTTTTTAAAGAATTTTTTTTAGAGCAGGTTTAGGTTTACAATAAAATTGAGAAGAAGGTACAGAGATTTCCCATACTCTGCCCTCACAGATGCATAACTTCCCCATTATCAACATCACTCAGAGGATGGTACATTTTTTTTTTTTAATCAAGAATCAACCCCCCACTGACACATCATAATCACCCAAAGCCCATGGTTTACCTTAGACTTCCCTCTTGATGTTGTACATTTTATGAGTTTGGACAAATGAATAAGACATGTATCCACCATTACGGTATCCTACAGAATAGTTTCACTGCCTTAAAAATCCTCCGTTCTCTGCCTATTTTCATCTCCTTCCTCCTCCTTCCCAGGCAACCACTGATCTTTTTACTGTCTCTATAGTTTTGCCTTTTCCAGAATGTCATATGGTTGGAATCATAGAGTGTGTAGCCCCTTCAGATTGGTTTCTTTCACTTAATAATATGCATTCAAGGTTCCCCTTGTCTTGGCTTCATTGGTTTTTAAATGTTCAAGGCATCGCCTACTTTGGGGGGGCAGGGAAGGGGACTGTGTGGGGATCTGCATCAGGAGATAAGTGCCTATAGGTGTAAGGGAGACATATTTTTTCGCTTTCAGAATATACACAGGCATCATTTCTCAGTTTACACTGAGGTACTCACATATCTATTCTAAACAGCACATTCCAATGGAAAATGCTCTACTGCTTTCTGGCGGGGGAGGGTGGGAAGATAGGAAAAGGAGGGCAAAATTATTTAGAGCATGGTTTTGTGATGACAGATTTAATGCATGGGACTCATATGATGTTTTGTTCCTTAGGGCTAGATTGTCTCCCTTTTGCAGTGAAGATTTATTTAAATGATGGTGTGCACTGCAGGGTTGTTATCTTGACTTTAGAATAATAAGAAACATATAGAAGACATGTGGGCACTCCACAGCTGTGCTTGATAGGTCATTATGACATTATTGAGGTTTTTTTTGTTGATTCATTTTTGGTTTTGCCAGTCCCTGACGAAGAGTCTTTCCTTGACCAAACTCTACTCGGGCTCTTCTGAGCTCTTCTTTTCAACGAGGCCTTGGCTTTTGGACTTCTCTGTTGGTCTTTGCATTGTCCAGTTTGTAGCAAGAATCATAAGTCATTTAACCAGAGCCCCTCACCCTCGATATCTGGTCACCCTTGATATCTACTCAAGTTCCTCTTTCCTCCACATGCCCCGGTTGGTGTCTGATGACCCTTGCCTGCCTTCAGCAAGAATCCAGGTAGGTTTCTCTTGTTGGGCCAGAATCCCCTCTTACCCTGATGTTTCGTTTAATAATGTTCTACCCAAGGACACAACCGCCCTCCCACCCCTTGACTATAAATTCCCACTTTTCCTTGCTGTGTTGTAGTTGAGCCCTGGATGCTCCTGACACAAATTTCTGCCCTGCTAACTTGGTCCTCCGAGGCAGGGCTCAGCTGCCCATTGCTTCTGTTGGGTGCAGGGGGCTTCGTAACTGACTCAACCTTAGAGATCTGTGTGTCTTCAGGTCTCAGCTGTCCTGGTTTGGGCCCATCACTCACCTCTTACTCCCTCCAACCTTCTTCATATAACCTTTAGAGTGACTTGCTAAGGAAATGTGATCCTATCACCATTTGGCTTAAAACTCTTCCAAGGCTCCTCATTGCCTTCAGAATAAAGTTCAGATTCCAAGTGGTAGTAGGCCCTCTCCAGACTGTAGTGGTGCAGCTTTGTGTGGGGGTTAAAGGCATAGACCTCAGAGTCCGCCCTCTTGCAATCAAACACTGCTTGTGTCACATGCAAGCTGTGTGACCTCACTCTCTGGGTTACCCTTCTTTTCAGTAAAGCAGGATATTTCTTCATAGAGCTGTCATGAGGATTAAATGAGTTATATCTAAAGCATTTAGAACAGAATTTGGCATATGATAATCACTATATAGTTATTACTGTTGGGACACTTGGGTGGTCCAGTCGGTTAAGTGTCTGCCTTTGGCTCAGGTCATGATCCCGGGGTCCTGGGATCGAGTCCTCCTTGCTCAGTGGGGATCCTACTTCTCCCTCTGCCTGCTGCTCCCCCTGCTTGTGCTCTCTCTCTCTCTGACAAATAAATAAATAAAATCTTAAAAAAAAAAAAGTTACTACTGTTATTACTCGGGATTGAGTCTTTAGCCATCCACTCTTACCAAATACTCCATCCAGACTGAACTACCAGTATTCCCCTTGAACGTGTCCTCTTTTATGGTTACATCTGTGTATGTGCCGTTCCTCTGCATGAAATATTTTCCTATTTCTTCAATTTGTCCCACTTCTATTTGCCTTTCAAACCTGGCAGGTTTTCATGTCAGGAGAAGCCTTCCTTTGCCTCCTATAGGATTTAGATGAATCTACCATAGTGCACCAGCAACACCTAGTATCACAGGGATCAGGCTGTCTTTTAATCTGTAATTAACGTATTGTTTCACTTGCAAGGCTGGAAACATCTTCAGAGGAAGGGATGCCTCTCAGTATTTGCATCTCCAGTGCCTAGGACAGTGATTGCGGAGAGAAAATGCTTGGTGAATGAATCCCATTGCTTGCGAAGCTATGATTACAACTGTGGTCTCTTTGGCTATCCCAGGAGCCGAGCTGGACTCTGCTTTAGTGTAAGCCCAGAGTAGTTAAAGCCAGAGGTGTCCCTGACAGTGACTCAGCCTCTGGGTGTTGGACTCACTGCTGGGGTTTTACCCTCCAGAGATTCTTCTCCTACAAGGAAGTACTAAAACTTATCTTCCTTCTGATCCTTGACTCTAGTACTGCCCCATCAATCTTGAAGAGAAGGTGCTCTACTTTGGGGACAAAGCTGCAGAAAGACTTTCTTGTTGTAGAATGAGTGATAGTGATATAATAAGAAATATATATTTAGTCTCTAACCCCCATTCCTGACCCAGAGCTCCTAAAACTCTTGTAATTTCCTGAGCAAAAGGGGTGGTAGGGGGATTTTTTTGTTGTAATTGGTCTTAGTCCCCAGCAAGAAAGCTTTCTAAGATCCTTGGGATCCCAGGAATGTTAAGAGTGTTTTAATGTTAATGAGATGACTGGTGGCTAGAAGCCCCTAGATCTTTAGGATAGGGGGCTAGTTGCCAGAGGAACAAACCATGTGACTAGAGGGTTAGAAATTTCAGCCCTTTCCCACTTCTAGGATGAAGAGAGGGGCTGGAGATTGAGTTCAATCATCAGTCGCTAATGATTTAATCAACCATGCCTATATAATGGACCTTCCCTAAAAATCCTAATAGAAGGGGTTCAGAGGGCTTCCACATTGGTAAATATATTGAGTTATAGGGACATGGTGAGCCTGGAGATGGCATAGAAGCTCTATATCCCTTCCCACATTCCTTGCCCTATGTATCTCTTCTATTTTGCTGTTTCTGAGTTACACCCTTTATAATAAACTGGTAATAGTAAGTAAAGTGTTTCCCTGAGTTCTGTGAGCTGTTCTAACAAATTATTAAACCTAAGGAGAGGGTTGTGGGACCCCCTCATTTATAGCCAGTTAGAAGTGTGGGAGGCTGAAACTTGGAATTTGTGTCTTGTGGGACTGAAGCTTTATTCTGTGGGATCTGCACTAAGTGTGGTTGTTAGTGTCCGATTTGAATGGTAGGACACCCAGTTCGTGTCTGGAGAGTTAGAGAATGGGTGTGGGAAACACCCCTCTCCCTGATTTAGCAAATGTGTCATGACTGACACATTCCAAAGAGATCATCAGAGAGTCCAAGAAGAGATACCCTGACTGCCAGAGACCTCTCATTATGTAAAAGTATCTATTTCTCCTTTTACTTAGTAATTTATTCCGGGTGGCAATGAACCCAACCTAAAGACCACATTGTCTGTATGCCTTGCAGCCAGGAGTGGCCACATGAGGAGGTTCTTGACAGTGACAGTGTTGGTTGATAAAGTGTTGGTTGATACTACTGGTAAGCCTTTGTAGAAGGGGAAGAGTGTACCTTGCTTCCTCCATCCTGCTGTTTGGAATGTGCTTGTGACGGTGGCAGCTATAATAGCCATTGTGGGTCAAGAGACCAAGGCCCTCAGCCTAGAGGGGGAGTGGAAAGCTAACAGGCGCCGAGGTCCCTAACTGCCTTAGAGCCACTGTAGCAGCCTTGGTCTGCCAACTTCTGTCTGGCTCTTGCCAGGGATCTTTTTGATTTTCTGTCCTATTGCGTTAAACCTAACCCAACTGAGCCGGTGTGCAATGTATTCTTGTCCTAGCAGGAGCACGTGGAAAACTTCTGGGTGGATTTGGACCATGTCTCAAAATCAAGCCTCAAATGGACTCTCTACTCTGCTCTGAGAGTCTGTATCTTCCTGGCCTGTGGAAACCTTTGGCAATCTCCTTCTCTTTGCTTTTGTGTACCCTCTGACCTCCTGCTCCTGCTCCTATGTGATTCCTGACCTCTCTCCCTCGGCTCTCTGGTTTCTCCTGTCCTTCATTTGGATTTGCCCTCCTGTCTCCTGGTGACAGACCTACAGCCCCGCGTGTTTCAACACCATGCCCTCAGACTCCAATCCTGCCTCGATGATCTTTATCTACAACCCCTAGATACTCTCTCAGTACTCACGAGTAGACACAGCAAAAAGAGCAGGAGCGAACCCTCCAGAAGTTCTACTAACAGGAATTTCTTCGCCTCTATGAGCCCACAGGGCCTTTTTACATGAACTTATTATTTTTAAGGTTGCTGTGCCCCAACTCTCAGATGGGTACTTTCTGTGTTGGGGGAGCCCCCAGGGATGGCCAGCCATCCAGAGCCTACTGTGGAAGGCTGGGGGTTGCTATTTAATGTCAGCCTGCTGATTTACGAGGGAAGCCATTTTGCAGCAATCTTAAAGAGGCCGTAAATTCAGGGAAAGCTACAGCCACCTGGCTTTGCACGCTGTCAGCGTGATCCCTGACAGCTTGGCCTCACCCTTGGGACGTTTCCTTTCTCAATGCTAACCTTAATCACTAGCTTAATGAGAGTCTCTTAAAGATGATTACATCTTTCTCTGATGAGAACAGATCCTATCAGGCTGAGGGTTGAACACCCTGCTCTGGTCTGTTCCCCACAGGATGACCCTGGGGTGCAAGGTTACAATCGCCTCGTTAGACCTCACCCGGGGGATTTTGAGGTTGAGTAATGTGTCTTTCTCAAAGTGTTCCCACGTCCAGGGTTGCGTTTTAATTAACTTTCAATCCCAGGCAAATACGTGACAGCCCACTTGAAGGGTATGTTTGCTTGTTTGGCAGAAATTCAGGGCTCCCTTTTAAGCTGGCTGGTGTTTCTCAATCTGGGTCCTTGGAAATGGACCCAACAGCAGCAGCTAGGTCTCTCTCCACTTGCGCAAAGGTGGCACAAATTGCTATTGTTTCTATGACAACTGATGGCTTCCCCCCTCCCCCACCATCCCGCTTTCCTAAAAGCTGCCTGTATGATGGACAGCAGAATGTGGAAGAAATTTGCGAGGCAGAAACTAGCCTGGTAGATTGCAGAAGCAAACGTGCACAACAATTTTATTGTCTCTCTTGGTCCTGGCTTTGTCTCTCTGCGTTCTGTTCCCGTGTTTGCCATGCAAGTCACATAGAAATAGGAATAATAGCTGCTGGGCTGAACAAAGAGAGACCCCAGCAATTTGTATGCAATCTCATTTGAACTCTTGGATTTTGGAGGGCAGTTTTGCTTCCTTTTCTTTTTCTTTCTTCTTTTTTTTTCTTTTTCTTTTTAATTCTGCTGTTCAGCTTCTTGTGCCTAATGAGGCCTTTCAGAAGGGAAAACTAGCAAATGGCCAAACAAGAGTTCTGTCCTTTAAGCAACTGCCTTCCAAATCCTTTATCAGAATATAGTTGTGCTACGAGGGTAAGGTAAGGATCTCTATATTTGTAATCTACGTTACATCAAACAAACCGGACGCTCCGTGTGGCTGCTCTAACAGCAGATGAGGAAAGTGTAGGAAAAATTAATTTTCTGAGGATAATAATTGCCTAGTTATTTAAGTAGCTCTAGTCAGTGGTTCCCAGTCTGAGGGCTGAATATCTGTGGAAGGACCTTGACGTCAGTGCAGAGTATGGCAAATCTATTTCATTAGAAGATCGGTACCGTCCTCAGTCTCAAGGAATACAAAGGCTCCCACAGATTGGCAATTTTATTTTTTTCAACTGTGGGTGGCTGCCACTCCAAGTAGTAACATGCAAATTCATTCTAAAAAGTGATTATGTCAGCAGGAGCTTTGGCCATTATTTTCTCAGTCAACTGAGGCAAAACAAACTCTTGCCACCAAAGGAGAGGACTCTTGGCATTTGTAAATATTAAATGAGAGGGCTCATAAGCAAAATGTTTTGGGAACTACTCTACATAGTTCTAAGAGCTTGGTAGGGAAGTTCCAAGAACATTTTGGGGGCTGGGCTGTCAGACATCTCTAGAGGTATTCAGAGATTGCGTAAGCTGTCTGGGAAGCAAGGACAGAGATCATCCCATAGAGAGATGTAGGTATGAAGGTTAAGTCTCCGGTTTGAGATCACACAGCCAGAGGGGCAGAGTGGGAATGAGTCTTGCATCTAGTTTCTGCCCCAGTTTTATTAAAAAATAATTGACCTACACCATTGTAGAAGTTAGGCGTACAACATGATTGTTTGATTTACATGTATTCTGAAATGATCACCACACTAGGTTCAGCTAACATCCATCTTCTCATATAGATACAATAAAAAGGAAAGAAAGAGAAAAAGAAGAAAAGGAAAAAAAAACTATCCTTGTGATGAGAACTCTTAGGATTTACTCTCTTAAACTTTCTCATTAGCTATAGTCATCATGTTGTCCATTACATCCCCTGTCCTTATTCATCATCTTCTTTTTTCTTTTTTAGATTTAAAAAAAAATTTATTTTAGAGAGAGAGAGTGCAGAGCAAGAGAGAGAGAGCGCACGCACAAGCAGGGGGAGCGGCAGGCAGAGGGAGAGGGAGAAGTAGGCTCCCCACTGAGCAGGGAGCCAATGCGGGGCTCTATCCCAGGACCCTGGGTTCATGACCTGAGCTGAAGGCAGACACTTAACTGGCTGAGCCACCTAGGCACCCCCTTATTCATCTTCTAACTTGAAGCTTGCAGATGAGTTTGTACATATAAGCTGGGAGTTTTGACCACCTTCTTGAAATTCCCTCCCCCCACCCTCCACCACTGGGAACCACAAGTCTGATTTCTTTTTCTATTATTATTATTTTTTAAGATTTCACATATTAGATCATACAGTATTTGTCTTTCCCTTCGGACTTATTTCACTTACGTCTTCAAGATCCATCCATGTTGTTGCAAATGATAGGATTTCCTTGCTTTTTATGGTTGATGGATATTCATCCATCAATGGACACATAGGCTGTTTCTATGTCTTGGCTGTTTTAAATAATGCTGTTTTTTTTTTTATTATGTTATGTTAATCACCATACCTTACATCATTAGTTTTTGATGTAGTGTTCCATGATTCATTGTTCGCGTATAACACCCAGTGCTCCATGCAGTACGTGCCCTCTTTAATACCCATCACCAGGCTAACTCATCCTCCCACGCCCCTCCCCTCTAGAACCTTGTTAGTTTCTCAGAGTTCATAGTCTCTCATGTTTCATCTCCCCCTCTAAATCCCCCCCTTCATTCTTCCCTTCCTGCTGTCTTCTTCTTTTTCTTTTCTTTTTTTTTTAAACATATAATGTATTATTTGTTTCAGAGGTACAGGTCTGTAAATCAACAGTCTTACACAATTCACAGCGCTCACCATAGCACATACCCTTCCCATTATGAACATGGGGGTGCAGATATATTTTCAAGTTAATGTTTTTGTTTCCTTTGGATATATTCCCAGAAATGAAATTACTAGATTGTATGGTATTTCTATTTTTAATTTTTTGAGAATTCTCCTTACTGTTTTCCACAGTGGCCACACCAATTTACATTCCCACCAACAGTGTACAAGTGTTCCCTTTACTCCACATCCTCTCTGATACTTGTTATCTTTTGTCTTCTTGGTGATGGCCATTCTAACAGGCATCAGGTGATATCTCATTGTGGTTTTAATTTGCATTTTCCTAATGACAAGTCATACTGCGCATCTTTTCATGCACCTGTTGGCCTTTTGTACATCTTCAGAGAAATATCTATTCGGATCTTTTGCTTATTTTTTAAATTGGGTTATTTGGTTTTTTGCTATTGAGTTGTATGAGTTCTTTGTATTTTTTTGGATATTAACCCCTTCTCAAATAGATGATTTACAAATATTTTTTTCCTACTTCATAGGTTGTCTTTTCACTTTGTTGATGGCTTCCTGTGCAGAAGCTTTGTGGTTTGATGTAGTCTCAGTTTTTAATTTTTTATTTTGTTGCTTATGCTTTAGGTGTCATATACAAAAAAATCATTTCCAAATCCCATGTCCAAGAGCTTTATTCCTATATTTCAAGGTTTCAGGTTTTATATTTAAGTCTTCACTCATTTTGAGTTAATTTTTGTGAATGGTGTAAGATATAGGTCCAGTTTCATTTTTTTTACATGTGAATATCCAATTGTCTCAGCATCATTTTTTAAAAGACTGTCTTTTATCCATTGAGTATTCTTCACTCCCTTGACAAATACTAGTTGACCGTATATGCGTGTGTTTATTTCTGGGCTTTTGGTTCTGTTCCATTGGTCTATCTGTCTGTTTTCATGTCAGCACTACACTGTTTTGATGACTAGCTTGATAGTATAACTTGAAATCAGGAAGTGTGAGGCCTCTTGCTTTGTTCTTTCTCAGGATTTCTTTGGCTCTTCAGAGTCTTTTATCATTCCATATAAATTTTAGGAGAAATTAGGAGTTTATTCTACTTCTATAAAAAATGCCATTGGAATCTTGATAGGGATCACATTGAATTTATAGATGACTTTTGATAGGTAGTATTGACCTTTTTTTTTTTTTAAAGATTTTATTTATTTGACAGAGAGAGACACAGCGAGAGAGGGAACACAAGCAGGGGGAGTGTGAAAGGGAGAAGCAGGCTTCCTGCCGATCAGGGAGCCCAATGCGGGGCTCGATCCCAGGACCCTGAGATCATGACCTGAGCTAAGGCAGACGCTTAACGACTGAGCCACTCAGGCGCCCCTAGTATTGACCTTTTAATGATATTAATTCTCTTAATGTGTGAACATGGGATACCTTCCCATTTGTGTATTCTTCTATTTCTTTCATCAGTGTCTTGTTTTTGGAGTAGAAATCTTTCATCTCCTTAGCTAAATTTATTATGAAGTATTTTATTATTTTTGATGCTACTGTAAAGTGGGATCGATTTTTTTATTTCTTTTTCAGAAAATTTGTTGTTGGTGTATACACATTGTACTGATTTTTGCATGTTAATTTTGTATCTTACAATTTTACTGCATTTATTGATTAGATCTAACAGTTTTTTGGTTGAGTCTTTAGGATTTTCTGTACATAAAATCATATCATCTGCAAACAGGGACAGTTTTACTTCTTCCTTTCCAATTCTGATACCGTTTGTTTCTTTTTCTTGCCTGATTGGCAAGACTAGGACATCTGGTACTGTTGAATAAGAATGGTGAGAGTAGGCACTCTTGTCTTATTCCTGGTCTTAGAGGAAATGCTTTCACCTTTCAATACTGAGTATAATGTTAGTTGCGGGCTTGTCATATATGGCCTTTATTATGTTGAGATATGTTCCTTCAGTGCCTAATTTTTAAGGGTTTTTTAACCTGAATGGATGTTAAATTTTGTCAAATGCTTTTCGTGTTGAGATAATCATATGATTCTTTCATTCTCTTAATGTGATGTATCACATTGATTGATTTGTGTATGTTGAGCCATCATTGCATCTCAGGGATAAATCCCATTTGATCATGTATATGAACCTTTTAATGTGCTGCTAAATCTGGTTTGCTAGTTTTTATTAAGAATTCTTTGCATCTTTATTCATTAGGGATAATGGCCTATAGTTTTCTTTTCTAGTAAGTATCCTTTTCTGGTTTTGGTATCAAGGTAAAGTTGGCCCTGTAAAATGAATTCGAAAGTGCTTTGATTCTTTGGAAGAGTTTGAGAAGGATATGTTTAGTAAAATTCACCAGTCAAGCTATCTGGTCCCAGGCTTTTCTTCATTGAGAGATTTTTTTTTATTACTGATTCACTCTCCTTACTAGTCATTGGTCTATTCAGATTTTCTATTTTTTCCTGATTCAGTCTTGGTAAGTTTTTTTTTTTTTTAATTTTATTATGTTATGTTAGTCACCATACAATACATCATTAGTTTTTGATGTGGTGATCCACGATCCATTGTTTTCATATAACACCCAGTGCTCCATGCAGTACGTGCCCTCCTTAATACCCATCACCGGGCTAACCAATCCCCCTTCCCCCTCCCCTCTAAAACCCTGTTTGTTTCTCAGAGTCCATAGTCTCTCATGGTTCATCTCTCCCTCCAATTCGCCCCCCTCATTTTTCCCTTCCTTCTCCTAGTGTCCTCCATGCTATTTCTTATGTTCCACAAATAAGTGAAACCATATGATAATTGACTTTCTCTGCTTGACTTATTTCACTTAGCATAATCTCCTCCAGTCCCATCTATGTTGATGTAAAAGTTGGGTATTCATGCTTTCTTTTTTTCTTTTTAATTTTTTATTGTTATGTTAATCACCATACATTACATCATTAGTTTTAGATGTAGTGTTCCATGATTCATTGTTTGTGCATAACACCCAGTGCTCCATGCAGAACGTGCCCTCTTTAATACCCATCACCAGGCTAACCCATCCTCCCACCCCCCTCCCCTCTAGAACCCTCAGTTTGTTTTTCAGAGTCCCTCGTCTCTCATGGTTCTTCTCCCCCTCCGATTTCCCCCCTCTTCATTCTTCCCCTCCTGCTATCTTCTTCTTTTTTTTTTTCTTAACATATATTGCATTATTTGTTTCAGAGGTACAGATCTGAGATTCAACAGTCTTGCACAATTCACAGTGCTTACCAGAGCACATACCCTCCCCCGTGTCTATCACCCAGTCACCCCATCCCTCCCACCCCACCCCCCACTCCAACAATGCTCAGTTTGTTTCCTGAGATTAAGAATTCCTCATATCAGTGAGGTCATATGATACATGTCTTTCTCTGTTTGACTTATTTCGCTCAGCATAATACCCTCCAGTTCCATCCATGTTGTTGCAAATGGCAAGATCTCATTCCTTTTGATGGCTGCATAATATTCCATTGTATATATATACCACTTCTTCTTTATCCATTCATCTGTTGATGGACATCTTGGTTCTTTCCACAGTTTGGCTATTGTGGACATTGCTGCTATAAACATCAGGGTGCACGTAACCCTTCGGATCCCTACATTTGTATCTTTGGGGTAAATACCCAGTAGTGCAATTGCTGGATCATATGGTAGCTCTATTTTCAACTTTTTGAGGAACCTCCATACTGTTTTCCAGAATGGCTGCACCAGCTTGCATTCCCACCAACAGTGTAGGAGGGTTCCCCTTTCTCCGCATCCCCGCCAACATCTGTCGTTTCCTGACTTGTTCATTTTAGCCATTCTGACTGGTGTGAGGTGGTATCTCATTGAGGTTTTGATTTGGATTTCCCTGATGCCGAGTGATGTTGAGCACTTTTTCATGTGTCTGTTGGCCATTTGGATGTCTTCTTTGGAAAAATGTCTGTTCATGTCTTCTGCCCATTTCTTGATTGGATTCTTTGTTCTTTGGGTGTTGAGTTTGATAAGTTCTTTATAGATTTTGGATACTAGCCCTTTATCTGATATGTCATTTGCAAATATCTTCTCCCATTCTGTCGGTTGTCTTTTGGTTTTGTTGACTGTTTCCTTTGCTTTGCAAAAGCTTTTTATCTTGATGAAGTCCCAATAGTTCATTTTTGCCCTTGCTCCTCTTGCCTTTGGCGATGTTTCTAGGAAGAAGTTGCTGCAGCTGAGGTCGAAGAGGTTGCTGCCTGTGTTCTCCTTTAGGATTTTGATGGACTCCTGTCTCACATTTAGGTCTTTCAACCATTTGGAGTCTATTTTTGTGTGTGGTGTAAGGAAATGGTCCAGTTTCATTCTTCTGCATGTGGCTGTCCAATTTTCCCAACACCATTTGTTGACAGTCTTGGTAAGTTTTATGTTTCTAAGAATTTTTCCATTTCTTCTAGGTTGTCCAATTTTTTGGCATATAGTTGTTCATAGTAGCCTCTTATCATCATTTGAATTTGTTATTAGTTGTAATATCTCCTTTTTCATTTATAATTTTGTTGATTTCAGTATTTTCTCTTTTTTTCCTGATTATCTAGTTAAAGGTTTATCAATTTTGTTTATCTTTTCAAAGAACCAACTCTTAGTTTGGTTAATCTTTTCTACTATTTTTCTGTTCTCTATTTCATTTGTTTCTGCTCTAATCTTTATTGTTTTTTTTCATCTGCTAACTTTGGGCTCAGCTTGTTTGTTTTTTACTGGTTCCTTACAGTGTAGAGTTAGATTGCTTATTTGAAATCTTCTTTCCTCTGAATGTAGGTGTTTATTGCTGGAACTTCCCTCTTAGAACTTCTATTGCTGCATCCCACAAGTTCTGGCATGTTGTGTTTCTTTTTCCATTTGTCTCAAGAAACTTTTTAACTTCCCCTTTAATTTCTTCTTTGATCCATTGGTTGTTCCGGAGAGTGTTGTTAATTTCTATGTGTTCATGAGCTTTCCATTTTTCCTCTTGGTATTAATTTCTTGTTACATGCCATTATTGTTAGAGAAGATACTTTGTGTGATTTCAATCTTCTTGAATTTGCTCAGATTTGTTTTGTGGCCTAACATATGATCTATCCTAGAAAATGTTCCATGTGCGCTTGGGAAGAATATGTATTCTGCTGTTGTTGGATACAATGTTCTCTATATGTCTGTTAGGTCCATTTTGGTCTATAGTATTGTTCTAATCCACCTTTTCCTTATTGATTCTCTGTCTAGATGATCTATCTACTGTTGAGAGTAAGGTATTAAAATCCCCAACTATTATTGTATTACTGTTTATTTTTCCTTTTATCTCTGTTAGTTTTTGCTTTATACATTTAGATGCTCCAATGTTGGGTGCATAAATATTTACAATTGTTATATCTTCTTGATGTATTGACTGCTTTATCATTATATAATGAGCTGGCATGGGCAAAGTGGGCTCTAGGGCTGGGAAAACTCTTTGTTTGAGGATCCTAATAAGGCAGATCTACACTCCATTGAGTTCCCTGTTCAGTGTGCCCCTGACTTGGTTCCACAGATGAACAGAACTGCTGGTTGGGATTACGACTTGGGCACTGCAGATATGAACTTGGTCTGCTAAGATCCATGTGCTGGTTGTTGCAAGATTTCCAGTGGTTGAGCCCCACAGATTTCCCTGTAACCTCCATGGTGCAAGATCAGAGTAGGGGCTCCTGTAAAGTGACCCACAATGCTAGGGGTGGGCTGGTTGGTCCCCTGGGTTCTCTTTTCCCACTGGAGAAACCAGAGGCTCAGGGGAGACTTCTCTGCCTGGTGCTGTGCTGGCCTTGGGAAGGGACAATGCAGTCAATGTTAAGCTGCTTGCTTCTCTTACCTTCCTAATGCAATCTGTCTTAGTCTCTGTGGCTCAGGGGGTTATTTCAGGTTCACCCACATATTCTAGGATTCTCTTGGTGGTGTCTTTTTCTTGAATAGTTGTTAGCTGTTCTTCTTGTGGGAGCAAAGTCAGGAACAACCTGTGTTGCCATCGTGGTGACGTCACACTGCATCTAGTTCTTTACTGTTGGCAGGTGACATAAAGACTTAGCTGAGGGAGAAAGAGAACCCAGACCTCGGAGAGGCTTGCCTTACACCTTGCCTTAGGCCATCTTTCTGAGCCTTCCTCACTTTGACATTCTGAGGCTTTGTCTTATAGAGCAAATGGCTTGAAATTATCTCAACTGAGTGCTTATGGAAGCTGAAAGGGTGGGAATAAATGCAAAATTTATCCAGGCAAGTGGCATCTGCATCTAGCTGCAGAGCCTGTGTTTGGGAACTCTCCAGGGAGCTCTCTTCCATTTTAGCATGCAGGGAGTCTGCTCAGGAGTCTTCATGGAGTTCAGAGCCCTCCACAGCCCACCTTTGTATCTTTATCTCTCTTGGTTCAAATTCTTGGGCTCTTCCCTGCAGTCAAACCAATCTACTCATAGTGTCAGGTCTTCAGGTTTTTTCTCACTCAGTTTCCTTCATCTAATGCTAAAAGGGGACACATTATAGCAAAGTGGAAAGACTGACATAAGAGATACAGTGGTCCAAACTATGACTCTGCCATGAATTAACTGTGTGACTTTTCTATGCCTCTGTTTTCTTTGGAAAAAAAAAAAAAATATAAGACCTACTTGTTGGAGGCACCTTGGTGGCTCAGTCGGTTAAGCGGTTAAGCGTCTGCTGTCAGCTCAGGTCATGATCCCAGGATCCTGGGATCGATCCCAGGATCCTGGGATTGACCCCAGTCAGGCTCCCTGCTCAGCGGGGAGTCTGCTTCTCTCTCTCCCTCTGCTCCTCCCTCCCACTCATGCTCTCTCTCTCAAATAAATAAATAAAATCTTTTAAAAAAAAAGACCTACTTGTCGTAAGTCTTGAGGTATGAATGAGTTATTGGAGGCATTACCTCAAGTTGATTGGTACTCACATATGGGTACTCAGTGAATGAGTAACTTGTAATTACTCAGAATGCCCTCCTTCATCTATGACCATTCAACCCCTGCCCTTCCTTCAAGATTTTACCTAAGCATTTTTAAAATTGCAAAGAACTTCCCAGCTCCTTCTAGCCCACAGTGATCTCTTGCTGTTCTGAACTGTCTAGTGTACTTACTTGATAGTTAATACCTGGTAATTTTTTTTTTGATATTTTTGTGTGCACAAGAGTTTTAATTACATCTTTTGTTAGAAATAACTTTCCTGTGGAATTTCCTCTGCTTGCCTGTAAGATTTTGAGACCCTTGGGACTATAGCTTAAATATCCTTTAATCTCCGCTGATCTGCAATGTGATAGTTTCTTGGTAGGTATATCAATAAGAGCCGTTTTATTGAATAAATTAATTTCTAGTGTTGATTGTTGTAGTCCTAGACACAGAGGAAAAGGATCTTGTTTGGGACATGTAGATAGTCATTTGTGCAGGTTTTAAGGTATTAGAAGGTATTACTACTTAGAATCTAAGCTCATGGTTATGAAATAATTGATGGAACTGTGAATACTGAGCCTGCTGGCATCCTAGCTCCCCACCAGGACCATTTGAACACTTCACATTAGTAATAACTTCCTTGCAGGGTAGTATGGGCTTCCCATGAACAGCTAATTAGGGGGAGCAGGGTACTCAGTGAATGAGTAACTTGCTCATTACTGCAAAGTGGTTGAGTTTAGAACAAGCTAAATAAGAAGATTAAAATCATTTCAGAGGAAACATTTCATGGGATATTAATACATTGGCTGTAAATAATGAAAGATAATGAGAGCATTAAATCCTAGCAACAATATATTAACTGCAAGAGAACTAATTTGTAAATGAGTACTTTGCTTCTCTCTGAGATGCATTTTCGTTTGCTGAAAGGAATGCTGAGAATGGCCGCCAAGGAGACACCTTTGGTAAGATTTGAGAGTAACTTCTAATAGCTTAGTTGTCTTGGGCTCATTGAAATATTTGGGCTTGGATTCTTTAGCAGTGAAAAAGAAATACCCTGGAGGAGAACAAAGATAAGTTTTTTTTAAAAAAAATTAATACTCTTCCCTTAATGGAGATGAGAAATTCATTGGATGCTTTCTCATACTATGTATTTTTTGTCATGCCCAGGAGTAGATTCCAAATGCAGGGATTTTACTGACATCCATAGGTGGGTGGGTATGGGAGAGAGGAAGCATTGGTGGTGGCTGTTTTTCAGAGTCTAGTTTACCTCTTCCCTTTCTGTAACAAGGTAGTACTAAGAATGGGACAGATGCTTAGGGGAAAGGAGCTCAGATGGACAGGTAAGCCCCTAGGTTCTTTTCCCTTGCTCCTGATTTGCTCCAGAAATCATCCCACTGGGAAAGCAAGAAGGGAATAGGCATCCAGAAGGGCTAATGGAGAGACAGAAAAAAACCACTCTTGGTCTGTATGGCTGGGCTTTGACAATACTTTATAATGAGAGTTTAAAGGCTGTTCTCTGGAGCCTATCAAAAGAACAAGCTGTGTTTTGTGAAATCTGGTGTAGGTGGGGAAGGGGAGGTTTGAGCTGTTTCTGACATTTACCTCCCTTCCTTTTTTATTGACCTCAAATTTGAGTTAAATTAATATTACTTAACCTAGTCCAGCTCTTTGCTCTTCTTGCTAAACATCCTTCAACATCTCCTTTAATTTTATGGAAGCAGACCTAGAGACACGAAGGTAGATTAGTGATTTACTACAGCTATAAATTAGTAGCTGAACCAAGAATAGAATACAAAACTAGGGATGAGCAGTTATTTGCTTTAACTATCACATGTTCTTTGTTATCAATGAAGAGCTTATTATGTTGCTAGGATACGTTCTGGTCACTGTTGAAAGGCATTGTTCTAAGTACAATGAAGACACTTGGCTTGATTCATTGCCTTGGAGTCTTAATAATCATATTATTTCTTCCTCCAATTCACAAAATTTTATAATTCATCATGAGTGTTTTAGTCAATTAGTACAAATTAGAAAGGTCCTATAGACTACAGATTTCCTGCAGGACCCTGTTTGATGATTACAAATCCAGTTTCACTAAATCTTGGCAAGGATAAAGCAATTATCTCAAGTTCATAGAAGACCTCACATTTCTCTCATTGTTTTCTATATTGTCCAGTAAATTCAGTATTATTATTTGAATGTCAAATTACATCTTTTGAATTATATGCACCCTAATATATAGGGGTAAACTTAGACATTTAGTGGAGTCTTATTTTAAAGAATTGGCTGACTCTCTAAACCTTTTCTCTGCATCTGAAATAATCAAGCAGCAAGAATCAGGAAAGGAACACTTCCCAAACCAACACTTTCTTGTACAGAAATTCCAATGCTGATCTGTTCTGTAATCAGATTTTATTGGAGTCTAATGTAGTTTTGTTTATGATCCTTAAAAAAATAGTATTAACTGTTTTATTTTTTATCTACCCTTTTGTTGGGCAATGAACAGTAGGTAATTTTTTTCCTCCCTGTGAAGGGTAAAGACAGAATGTTCCAAGTCTGTAAAAGCATTAGTACCACTTAAAATCCAAAATGTGAAAGGTTCAATGTAATTAACACAGAGTATCATTTTGCTTCACAGCTTTTTAAAATTGACATATCATAGACAGTTGTACTGCTCCTCAGTTTGGTAACATTAATAAACAAGTGCTTGTAATTTAAGAGTAATTATGAATCCGTCCATGTGTGATTTTCTAATGAAGTCAAATAAAGAAATCAGCAGTTGGGAGGCATTCTTTAGTTTTTAATTAGGAAAATAGCAGCAAGTTTAAGGTCTCAATTTTCATCCAATTCTTCCCATTGTATTGCTCTTATGTAATGGTATGATAAAGTCATTGCATTTAGACATGCTGAGTTTGACAGCACACTACTTGGAGCTGTGAAATCCTTTTTTCTGCCACTTTCAGAAGCTGTGCTATTAATCATGTAATATATTTGCACTTGACAGAAATAAAATGCTTTGAGATCCTTGGACAGAAAGTGCTGTAGAAAATTATAGCACACTTCATTCTCCCAAAGACTTTGTGAGGAAGACATGTGGTTTTGCTAGTGACATTGGACAGTGTAACTGACTTACCCAGAGTCCCACTGTAAAATAGGGAAAGAACATAGGTGTTGATTCTTGATACCTTCAAAACATCTATTGGTCAAACAAAGCTGAATTTATTACTCACTTAAATAGGGAGAATGCCCCCTTGCTAATGTCTAGGATCTCGGAAGAGAGAGGTCAGAGGCAGAAATTTATAGGACTTGGAAATCTGTTTGAAATTAGGGCAAATTTCAGTGTGGAGATCTGTTTGGAATATGGTAAAGATCAAATTATACTTTGGGATTGGTGGACTAAGGGTTTACATTCTTTATGCCCTTATCTTCCTTGGCAAGAATTTTCTGGAACAAATAGTAGAAGCATATTGATTTAAGAACCTTCTTCTGTGTTGACTCTCCCTTTTAGTACAAAGGGTGGCAGGTAGTGTTTGGAAATGGCATAGTGCTACAGAAGTAAGTAACATTTATATTGTGCCAGGTACTTGCTCATGGTTTCTTACATTATTCAATTCTCACAACCAAAAGAATAATAGCTAATGTACAAATTTTTCTATTAACCATAGCATGACCTAGTGTAATGGTCTCCACAGAATAAATAAGCAAATTGCCGACACAGCAGTGTGAGCCATAAATGTGGGGTTTATTTAATCCTCATAATAATCCTAGAAGTCACACAATATTATTATGTCCATTCTACAGGTAAGTAAACTGAGGGATTTCTTTCTGAATCAGGTTGGATTCAGGTTTCTGCTTTTCTTGATACCATTTCAAACCTTACTCTGGTGATTTTTTGTATTCTACTCAGATGATGAAATTTTCCTTTCACTAGCTTCACTTTACTGGTGTACAGTCTCTTCCAATTAACCTATCTTGAGCTCATCCTGCTTTGTAGACTTTCACAAACTACTTTGTAGAGTTTTCTAAATGTTCACAACTCCTCTTGCAAAGTGGAGTTCAAATAACACTCAGCTTAGAGTGTTTTCTTTCTTACGCCCACACACTTTCCCTACCTCTGCTATTCTTCATCAGCACTTTGCCTAACCTTAGAGCTAGTTCAAGGTCACCATGGCCAAGCACAACATGCTGGCATTTATTCAACAGCAGCCCTCAACACAATACAGTGCTACATCATCTAGAAGGCAGCCTTATACAATTAAGCGGTGTGATGGTTAAGTTTATGTGTCAAATTGACGGGGTCATAGGGCACACAGATATTTGGTCAAACATTATTTTGGATGTGTCTGTGAAGGTGTTTCTGGATGAGATTAACATTGAATTGGTAAAGAGAGCAGATTGCCCTCCCTAGTGTGAGTGAGCCTCATCCAGTCAGTTGAAGGCCTGAATAAAACGAAAAGGCCAAATAAGAGAATTCCTTTTTCCTGACTGTCTTTGAGCAGGGATGTCAGTTTTTTCCTGTCTTTGTGCTCAAACTGAAACATCAACTCTTCCTGGGTCTCCAGTTGAAGCCCTTCAGACTGAAACTACACCAGTGGCTCTCCTGGGTCTCTAGCTTCCCAACTGCAGATCTTGGAATTTAGAGACAGCTGGGAGGTAGTAGTAATAAGGAACTGGCTCACATGCATGGTGATGGAGGCTGATAAATTCAAGGCCTTCAGGCTCTGTCTCAATGGCTACGCATAGTTCTTAGAAGCAAGTACAAGCCCTTTGCCATGGACTTCAAAGCCTTGGGTGATTTGACTCCTATTAGTTTCCTCAGCTTCATCCCACATGATACTTCCACTAAGCACTCCCTCCCAACAACGTTGTACTTTTTGCCGTGAAGATAATTTCTTGTACTCCTCAGGGCCTTAGCATGTGCCATTGCTTCTTTCCACTGGAGTTACCCCACACGTCCCCTTCATTGGGTTGGCCACCTCTCATCTCTTATGTCTGACCTTCAATGTCATTCCTAGGACAGGTCTGCTCTGGCCAGTCTGTCCAAAGTGTCTGTGGTATATTCCTCCTGTCACATTACCACCTTGCCTTGTTTATATATTTTATAGTGACTCTCACAATCTATAATTATCTTAATTAATGTAAGATCCATGAGGAAAGATAACATGTTTGTCTTGTTTTCAGTTCTGCGGTACTTATCTAGACCCGACAAATAGAATGTGCTGCAGAAATATGTGTTGAATGAATTATATTTATTATGTATCTATGTGTTCCTTTTTTTTTTTTTTTTTTTTTTTTTTAAGGTTTTACTTATTTGCGAGAGAGAGAATGAGAGACAGAGAGCATGAGAGGGAGGAGGGTCAGAGGGAGAAGCAGACTCCCTGCCGAGCAGGGAGCCCGATGCGGGACTCGATCCCGGGACTTCAGGATCATGACCTGAGCTGAAGGCAGTCGCTTAACCAACTGAGCCACCCAGGCGCCCTATGTGTTCCTTTTAATTAATACACTTTATCATATGCCCTCTGAGAACAGAGCCCAATGTTAGGTACCTGGTAGGACATAAATAAAGTGGTGTTACTGGGTCCTATATTACGGGAACTTGGACAAGTCTTTTTACCTTTCTGGAACTCATCTACTTTGTAAATTGAGAAGATTAGATGCAAAAGAGTACAATCTTTTATTTCTTCCACACATTTATGGTCACAGCAAATTCCCATTAGTAATTTCTCTCATTGAATACAGTGAATATTGGAGAATTGTTCATTGGATTGTCCAATCCTTTGCCTTAAAATAAATGGACTCTGTTATCCCCCACGGTTCCCATCACATTTATGTTACATTTATGATACCTGCCTTCACACAAAGTAGTTGTGTGAGTCATCTAACAGCCATTCTGGGATATTTTATCACATTTTCAATAGCAGAAATATAAAATATAGGTGAAATACTTTAAAAACACTTCTTTATTAAGCATATTCTTTATTAAGTGATCTTTATGTGCTGGATATTCTGCTAGGTTCCTTGCAAAGAGTAGTGAACAAAAACATATCTAAAGCTTACTACTATGGAGCTTTTAGTTTGGTGGGTGAGATAGGTTGTACAAATGATTGTACTAATGGATGTATAATTATAAACATAGCTAAATTATCTGAAGGAGGAAAGGAACCTGACTTAGGTTGGGGTGGCAAGGAACCTTCTGGGGGAAGAGATGGTTTAGCTGAAGCATAAAGGATGAGTAGACTGTTAACTTGCTGGGAGGTAGGAGTGAGAAGAGGAAGCGAGAACATTCCATGCAGAGGGAGTGGCATGTGCTAAAGCCCTGAGGGAGAAAATAATTGCCAAGGAACTGAGGAAAGTGTCATTGGGGTTGGAGACTAGAGAATGAGGCAGAAGATGGTACTATTTGATGCTCAAAAGGTGGGCAAGGGCCAGGAATGCAGGCCCCTGTCAGGATTTTGATCTTTAGTTTGTGATTTGTGGGAAGTCAATAGTAGTGTTTATAATGGTGCTGCCATCATCAGATCTTGGTTTTGAAAATGTTACTCAGGCTGCTATGTGGAGAATGTACTGGAATGTACTGGAGGAGGGTTAGTGTGTAGGAGGATCTGTTGGTAATAGGCCATTGCAGAAGCTTTTGCAAGAGATGGTAACATAGATTAGGGGCACAGTAGTGGAGGAGGAAAGTGGTAGACATAGTTGAGAAATATTTAAGCTAGGATTTCTGGTTTGGCACCATTTACTGACACTGAGAACATTGGAGTAAGATCAGGTTTTAGGGGCAGATCATGAGTTCAATCTTGTACATGTTGAGACTGAAATACCTCCAAGCTATTCAGTTGGAGATTTCACGGTGGGAATTAGACATATTATTTGGAAGCTCAGAGAACAGGTTTGATCTTGAGAGTCTAAGGGACTGGAAATGCTAGTCAAAGGTGTGGGTCTAGATGAAATTGCCCAAGAAGAGAACAATGAATAAGAAAAGAAGGTGGTAGAGGGCACAGTCTCAAAGAGCTCTACCATGGGGTAGAGATAGCAAAGGAGGCAAAAAGATTAAAGACATGGAAGGAAGGCCAAGGGAGTGGAGTCTCATAGACACCAAGGGAAGAAGTGTTTTAAGCTAGAGAGACTGACACATGCTGTCAGGTAAGCTGGACACTAAAAAATGTTTTCTGGATTTATTGACATGTGACTCAAAGGCTTTTTCAATGGCATGTCGATCATAGAAGCCGTATAGGTGTAAGTTTTAGTAAGCGGAAGATGAGAAGTGGAAACTGAATCTAGTCGACTCTTTTAAAAGACTATCTGTAAAGGGAAGCAGAGATATTGAATGCTGTAGAATGATGAGGGAATTTTTCTTTTTTGAAGATGGGATAATCTTGAGCATATATGATGGCTGATGGGAAGGAGCCAAATGTAAAAGGGAGAGGTTGATTTATATAGGAGAGAGAAGGTCTCAGACATAGGGGAAAGTGAAGGTGCCACAAAATGGAACTGGTAGGAGGAGGGTCACCTCCTCTAATATAAAAGGAGGAATGAGGCATAATATGGGTATACACGTTTGGGAACTCATTGGTTATTTCTTCTTCATAATTATGTACTAATTATAATTCTTCTAAATCTTGGCTTTAGGGGAGGGAAGAGATTATTTGTTCCCCAGTTATTTTGCTTTCCTTTTTATTTTAAAGAGCACTTACAGCATCCTTAAACCTTCTGTTTTCTTCATTTTGCTTCCCAACACCTTCATTAACATTTTCCTTTATTCAAATCCTCATTCATGACCTTCTATATAGGATGGAGACAAATTGCTTAATACCTCAAAATTAGCCCCTCTAACAAAATATTTATGCTGTTTTCAAAAGGATACAAGATAAAGATGTGTGTAACTTTTTTTTAGAAATTGTATATACGTGACAAGTGACTAAAATTCTGTATTTGTAATCATTACCTTTAGTTCCTAGATTAAAATAAGCATTCTCACTGGTTGCAGAGAAACCAATTAAACAGGCAACTTTATTGAAAGCAATTGTGAGTTTGGGAAGGGACCAAGGAAATAGAAAATTGTGTAATTTCAAATATATATAATACCTCAAGTCTTTGTGTTGGTTAAGTCTCTTTAACTTTCTGTGATATGAAACCTGCCTAGAATTCTAATTACTCCTGTGTCCAAAAACTGCCAGGTATACAATCCAGCCAGAGCATTATTTCCAATTTGAGTGCTGAGCAATTGATCAGTTCCATACGGGGGTGAGCCATTTTGTTTCCAAGACAACAAAGAGTTGTACTTTAAAATCATCGATCTGGTTGCTTTGGCTGCCCTAATGGTGAAATTAGATTGATGGAGCATGATCGGACAATGGTTTGGTGATCTTTATTTGTCTTGGACTTTCCACTATAGGGATAGCTGTACATCATCCCTACATACTTACAGTCAAGGTGAATCTTTTCTGCCTAGCATCTTTATGGAGAAGATGTTTTAATTCTAATATCATTTCCTTACTCCAACTTCAATACCTGAAAAACAGGCTGCAAACTAGAACTCAGGGAGTAGAAATATCCTATCTCTCAGATACTCCTCATGTCATCACCAGCTCCCACACAGTTTCCTTTTAAAAGATGACCTGACTGCAAAAAACAATTACTCAAGGAGACACCTGATTTCACTCCCTTTCTACTCTTGACCAACCATACGTTATATTTCCAAAGAATTTGTCAGTTTTTTTCTTCAGTGTTATTCTTCAGAGAATGGCAAATCACTGGGGATGGCTTCAGGCTGAAGTTCCACTGGGGTTTATGAATGGGACAGTTGCCATGATGTGGAATTGCAGAACAAACTTTCACTGTGAATATTCTACTTGAATTTAACTTCGAAGATGGTAATAGGGAGAGTAGACAAAGTGAGAGAAAAGGTTTTTCTAGATAGGGAAAGAATGTTATCCAGTGAAGAAATAAAATGGCATTTGGGGAAGACAGAACCCAACCAGGTTGCTTGGACTAGAGAAGGAGAGACAAACAAAGAGTAATCAACAGGTGTTATCTTGAGTACCAAACTGAGGTAATTGGCATTGGCTTTCTGAGATGGCGTGTAATTTGAGGAGGATTCTGAAATAGACTCTGTGTTGTGGAGTGAATACTGTGAATGCCTTGTAATGTCTGCAAAGGGCAAGGGGGAGGGTAAGCATTGGTACATGTGCCATATGTTTGGCATTCCTGCTATAGATACCCTACTAATGGAACCTATGAAAAGAGGTGTGCTTATAGGATATTCCAGAGAAGGCTTGGAGGCTTGGTTTCTTTTTCCACTTCTTAGATCATTAAAAAATATAAGATAAGTACTTTTTCTTCTCTCTGCTTCTTTTTCTTTCTTAATGTCTTTTAAAAATACTCTTACATTATAAGATAAGGTAGATGAAGTTTTGCTACACACACACACACACACACACACACAATCGGTGTGATGTGTTTTGTTTTTAAAATGAGTTCCTGTTCTAATCTGAAGATGAAAACATTTGTAAGACCAAAAAAGAGTTTAAGTATCAGCTTGCCCAATCATTTTATTTTACAGAGAAAACAAGGCTCACAATAATACAATTAGCCAATATATAGTAAAATTGATAATGCACTTATCCTGAGATTCAGCCATTCCACACCAAGGTATGTACTCTATAACCATGCTTCCTAAAGTTTTGCTGTCTTATCATATGTTGAAAATGTTAATATTCCACTTTAATGCAACTACCAACCCCCAAATATCACCCATATAATCTGTTGATAAGACAAAGCATAGTTTACTGTTTATACCAACACAGAACTTTGGTAGTATCTTGGAATGGTAAAATCAAGATCAGAATTTATTGGGAAATGGAATTTTGGTTTAAGACAGGTGCCTCAATGTGGAATCGTGAGTGGGATTGAATAAGGATTATGATACAACAGTCCAAGATTGATGGAATAACCAAGGAAGGATTTTGAGTCAGGAGATTCAAAGAATCTTAGGGCACTCACTGTCTGCTGATGCTTTCCATCGAAAAAATTGATTATTCTTTTGGGAAGTTTCTATAATGAACAATCAAATAATTTGTCTGAGCAAGAGGATCCTGAGAAGTAAAGTAATACTAATGTAGTGAAATAACAAAGTCATGTTAACATGGATGGTAAGATCTGGTCTTTATTCTCAGTGTCTTGACTGAGTGTGAGAATAGATCATTTTGTTCTTATTTCACAGCATGCACTGCCATAAGCTGGTGAGGTAGCTCATGGATAGAGTGGACCAGTGAGGGGCTCTGGTCAACCCAGGCTCTGACCTGGCCAAATCTGAGGGCAGGAGAGATGCATTTACTGGCACACCCATTTGTGCCCCAAGTGATCAGTATACTGGCTTAAATTCTCTATTTTAGCAAAGAGATAAATACAAACATTTTCATAGCAGCATTGTTTATAAGAACATAAAAAATTGGAAATAACTTCAATATCCATCTCCAGGAGAATAAATAAACTGTGGTACATTCAAATAACATGGGATACTGTACAATAGTGAAGAAGAATAAGTTACAACTACACATATCAATATATGATTCATAAATAAAATCTTAAGACAAAAAACCAAGTTGCCAAAGAATATATACAGTATTATAACCTTAAAATACAGAATACATTTCTACATATTGGGTAGCATAAACACTTGTGAAAGCGTATGAAAGATGAACTGTGTGGATGGTAGTTGTCTTCTCAATCTGGGAGGGGTACACGGGGGACTTCACCTGCAGTGTTAATTATATTTGTGAAGTTAGATGGTAACTTCACAGTGTCTATCATATTCTAATTTTATACCTTTTTTATACCTTAAATATTTCCTAATAATTTTTCAGACATTTAAAAAATTATTTTAAAAAGATGCTAAAGTTTAGATAAGTGAGTGACTTTGCCAAAGCTCAACAAATCAGACAAAGATCTGGGTTTTTACTTCTCTGAGGAGAAGTGCCGTAAGTCCTGGTGATGACCGGCTGTTTGTGTTTGTGTGTGTGTGTGTGTGTGTGTGTTCTGGACCCAGGAGGAGGGAGCACATCCATGGTGATTCAGTCAACATTGTTGCTAGCCTCTTGGAGCCAGGTTTTCTTGTATGTGTCTTCAATTGTCTGCAGCAGAGAGGTTAGTAGTTGCTGTAATTCTCTGAGGACAGCTATCCTGGGAAAGAGTTGGAGATAGATGAGAGTGGAAAAAAGATTTGAATCCCCTATTATTTTATGAGACAAGACCATCAGTTGTTCCTTGTGAATTGAGAAAGTGATCTAGTTTGGGGGCTATAGGTTGCCTGAGTGACAACTTCTCAAGCCAGAAATCAGGTTAGGGTAGCCACAGTTAGGCTATAAATGTAACATTTAAATAATAAACATGAATAAAACAAGAAGAACAGCAGGGTCGCATTTAAATTTTCACTTAAATGTCTAGTAAAATGCCTGCTGGATTCTTATTGATTTTTATTTTTATTGATTTTTTATTTTTTTAAAAGATTTTATTTATTTATTTGACAGAACACAGTGACAGAGGGAACACAAGCAGGGGGAGTGGGAGAGGGAGAAGCAGGCTGCCCGCCGAGCAGGGAGCCCAATGCGGGCTTCTCCGCAGGACTCTGGGATCATGACTTGAGCCGAAGGCAGACGCTTAATGACTGAGCTACCCAGGCGCCCCTCTTATTGATTTTTAAAATGAGTTTGGTAGTGTTTATCAACGCTATTTTAGTTCAATGAATCTACCACTTAACTTTCTACAGCATAACAATGGGGAAATAAGTGAGTGTTCATGCAGAGATTGGCTTGCATCCCACTTTGACATGGAACCAGTGCAGTTGAAGCTCTAGCAAACTTAGGGTGATTGACAGCACATGAATCAAGCAATTATTGTCAGTATCTCTACTTTGCAATTACCTTAAAATTTGAAAATGGATAATTAGTTCCTAATTCTTTAGTCAACAACAACAAAAAAAAATAAAATAGAACAAAACAAAACCCCCCAAAACCCCAAACCTTCAGCCTTTGAGCTAGGCTGAGCTTGGCAGTGTTATTCTGAACCTTTCCAAACACTTCAGTTAACCTGTTGTATGCCGAGTGACATAGTTCAGAAAGATATCTTGTAGATATGTTAAGATATCTACAAGATATCTTAACATTTTATCAATGTTAAAATACTTGATAACTTTTTTGGCCTCAATGCACATATACCCCAACAAATCAGACTGATTCATCGGGGTATGTGTGCATTGATGTATATAGGAGAACAATCTTTTCTTTCTCCTTTTTACCTAATTCTTAAATGGATTTACGACCCCAAAGATCCACAATTATGGCTTTGTGGAGGGAGAATGCCAGGGTTCTTGGAAGCCACAGTGGTACCTTTCACAGAGTGTTTGAACTCAAGGAAGACAGCGTGTGTGAACTCAGGCTTCCTACTCGGGTGCTCTAAACCACAGTAATTTGTGGATTTTTTTTAAAAAAAGATTTTATTTATTTGTCAGAGGGTGAGAGAGAGAGAGAGAGAGCACAAGCAGGGGGAAGCAGGTTCCCTGCTGAGCAAGGAGCCCGATGCGGGGCTCGATCCCAGGACCCTGGGATCATGACCTGAGCTGAAGGCAGACACTTAACTGACTGAGCCACCCAGGTGCCCCTAATTTGTAGATTTTTGACTGAGGATTGAGAGAGCAAAAATAAAAATAGTATCTTCACAATAATAGACTGTATCAAATTTAAGGTGATTTTGTGAAAAGTTCACTGTCAGATAAGAGTGATCAAATAAAAATCAGCCGATGAAATAAAGGCACTTTCTATAATGTTCTTTGCTTAGAATTTTGTTAACAGAAGGAGTCTTGGTATATTGTAAAATAAACGTTTCAGAAATATTTAGTTTAGATTAACAAAGGCCAGCAGTAACATTGCATACAGAAAGCTTAAAATCCCTAAGCAAAAAATGGTACAGTTCATTTGGAAGAAAATGCATCACTGCTGTGACATTAATTACTAATTTCCAAGTTTCAATTTTACCATATGTGCTGCCTGTCAGTGCAAGCCCCTAATTTCCCAGTTGCTTAATGTGGCACTAATAATTTCTAACTTGAAATATGTTCGTGTGATTTTTATCTTTAAGCAAATAATCTTTTGAGTGTGATTTACTCTGCACATACTGATTGTTTTTTAAAAAATTTAAGCAAATTTTACTTTTCCTCTCTATGTCTTTCTCCCTTCTTTGCTGACTTTCCTCCCTATTTCATCCCTTGTGCCCCTCACTCATTTGTTCTTTGGTTTCCATAAGTAAATACAATCTCAACTAGCTAATAATTTCGTATTTCCAGCAGATACTTAGTCTTCAATAAAGTTGGTGGAAGGGGACGCCTGGGTGGCTCAGTTGGTTAAGCATCTGCCTTCGGCCCAGGTCATGATCCTGGGGTCTTGGGATCGAGTCCTACATTGGGCTTCCTGCTCAATGGGGAGTCTGCTTTTCCCTCTCCCTCTGCCTGCTGCTTGCCCTGCTTGTGCTCTCTCTCTCTCTGTGACAAGTAAATAAATACAATCTTAAAAAAAATAAAGTTGATGGAGGAATGCAGGAAAGAATGGCAACCAGGCACCTGGCTCCACCTGGTTCCCAGGACCACGGGTAGCCTGGGAAGGGAGACTGTCCCAGGAATAGCTTCTTGTACTTGCCCATCCTGGTGAGAGGGAAACTGGGTCTGGATTTGATTTGATTTTTTAAAAACTTCCCTTTTCTGTATCTCATTTATGAGGTGGCCATCTCACAGTGTTCATATACATATGCAAAACAAAACCTTGTAGTGCCCTAGTTTATCGAAGAACCTTGAGTTTTCCCTTTTTCATTAATAAGACTTCATCTAAGATTTGGAACTGAAAACACTCAATATTACCAGATGCTATAAGAAGTGACTTCTGCTGATGGTGTGATTTCTCCTTGATGTTTACTGGGACTCCTCTAGTGAATACTAATGTTATGTTTAAGTTGGAAAATGTGAATCACGTAAGTAAAGCGTAGTCTTTTGCTTTTTTTTTTTAAGTGGAAGAGGGATAATCAGTTTTATTTGATTGGCTATGCAGTCTCCAAACTATTGTTGAGTCTTAATATATATTTAATTATGATCTTAAAGAGGGAAATGAAAAAAAAGAGTTTAGAAAGCTTTTTATTGATTACTGCAGAAAGGTCAATTTGTAACAGAAATGGGCTTGCTTTGGCATTTCAAGTATTTTGTAATCATTTATCTTCTTGTAATTTAAATATACTGTATTAGAAAGGGGGGGGCCTGTGTAGTAAATTCAGATTTGAAAAGAACTAGCACAATTAATGGAATATTCAAAAGAAGCAGGTGTAATAGAAGAAGTTTTACGCCCAAATGGAAACCCTATAGTGAATTATCCAGTACCCAGAGTGATCCTTCAAAAATGTAAATATGGTTTCCTTCACTGTAGCAACTTCTTAAACAAATTGATGACAACCATGTGTCAAAGTTTAATTTTAAACTTGCCATAAGGGAAGAGACCTCTGAAAAAGTCAATTCAAAGATTCCCTCTTGGTAGAGATATTTTATATGAATGTTTAATTGAAGACTATAAGACTCAGGCTTCTGACAAGACCCGTCTGTCAGGTAGGTGGGTGATGCCTTTTCCAGAAGGAATTCTTAATTTCAATAAAGTCTACCAGAAAACTGTTTAGGCATTTTTATTAGGGATGGCATATATTTCCTAGAAGGGGTTGCACATTATATCTCATAAAATCCATGTTTGGTACAAGTTTCTTTCTCATGTCAGTTCCCTTTTTGTAACCCTCAAATTCTTCTCACACTATTTGGAATAAAATCCAGATCCACCAAGACCCCACACCCGTCCAATGTAATTTCCTATTACTCGACCTCTTCCTCTGTGCTCCTTGAATATGCCAACCATTCTCCAGCCTCAGGTCTGCAGTGAGCTTGCCCTCACTTTATTCATGTCTCTGTTGAAATGTGGCCTCATCTAGAATGACAGCCCTCCTAGCCCCATCCCCTCTCTGTCACCTGACATCTCCTGGCTTGTTTAGATTCTAAATGCCACTAGCTGGCATTATAACCTCTATTTACTGTTTATTGCCCACCTTCCCCAGTTCCCACCAGAGCATGAAAAAACTCCATGAGGGCAGGGACTTTATTGCATTCATTAATATATTCCCGGGGGCTGATGCATAGTACATGTTATGGGCTAAATTGTGTCCCCCAGAATGCATAGGTTGAAGTCTTAACCCCCAGGTACCACAGAATATGACCATATGGGTCTTCGCAGAGGTCATTAAGTTAAAATGAGGTCATTGGGGTGGGCCCTTATCCAATATGACTGGTGTTCTTATAAGAAGAGGAAATCTAGACACAAGACACATAGAGGAAAGATGATGTGAAGACAAAGGGGGAAGAGAGCCATGCCCAAGCAAAGGAGAGAGACCTGGAGCACATCCCTAGTTCACAGCCCTCAGAAGGAATGAACCCTGCCGACACCTTGATCTCAGACATGCAGCCTCCAGAACTCTGACAAAGAGTTTCTGTTTTTCAAGCCACCTGGTCTGTGGTACTTGAATGGCAGCTCTAGCAAACGAATACAGTACATATGCTTAATAAGTATTTGTTAAGCTAATAAAGAAATGGTTTGGAACATTTTTAAAAGTAGCGATATTGTTGAACACTTATCCAGAGAGGGAGTACAGATGATGATTTCTCAATAGAAAGTAAAAGTTGGCCTGGAAACAGTGTATTGACTTGATGGAGGGTAAGAACACTTCAGCCTCATCGTAGCCATCGAGAGATCTAATCTGACAAGAACAGAGCACCCAATACATTGACGTCTTGAAAGTAACTTCATCTCGCAGAGGTTTGAGAATACAATGCACTGCTACTTGGGGCTTAACCATCACCAACAACGAAGAGAACATCAGGGTAAATGATGGTAATCTGAATGTTAAAGGAAATGACTCTGTCATCTTGGAGTGTGTGGCGGTCAAGGATGCAGGTTATTGTCACCTGGGGAAATCAGACTGAAAACTGAAAAGGGAAAAGATAGATATTAATTCCATTATTAAAAACACTGCCTGGAAGAAACAGAGGTGAGTCTAAAAAACATAACTCCGACATTGCGATTACAACTGACTTCAATGAGGATGTGCACAGGAGCTCAGATAAAGGATCCACAGGCAGCATATTCACAAAACACAGAGGGAGGGACACATGGCTAAGAACAAATACAGAAGAGTGGCATAAATCAATAGGACCAGTGTTAGGAATCCTGCAGACAAGAATGCCCCGAGACTCCAAAGTGCTAAGGACAGCAACATTTCAATTTTGATTTAACGTGTTGGAAACCCCCAAACAAGGAATATTTCTGAAATGCCTGAAACCTGCTGCTCGAAACAGATGGTGTAACGCTAATTGCCACTGACAAAGAGAAAACAAACCTGCTTCAGTCTGATTTTATTCCCATACTCTTCGTCCACAAAAATGATTTAAAATTGGGAAGCCCAAGCCAGTGACATTAAGAAGGAATTACAAGTCATACTAGGTCAGGATAGTAAATGAAGAAGTAATTGTTTTTAATGAGGTCAAATCCAAGACCTGGATGAATAATATCGCAGAGCCATGAGAAAACATGCAGGTGTGATGCTGGGCCACCCTCATTCTTCGCTTTTGAAGAATAACGGTGACTAACAAAATGAAAATATTTAGAGAGGCACAATGTTGCGTCCATTTTCCAAAATGGGAAGGAGATAATTTCTAAAAAGTATGCAGGATTGAGCTGACCATTGATTTTTATTAGTAAACAGAATATTAGGCAGATGGTTTGTAAACACTTCAAGAAGAAAGTAGTAGTCATTAGTTGTCATCCGTCATCACTACCCTCGATGACAGGCATTGTCATGATGTCCATGGCGTTAAAAGTAATTCGTGCCAAATCAAGTTCATTTGTTTTTGGAAGTTACCAGCTGGTGGGTCAGGGGAGCATCTGAGACATACTTGATCTTGATTTTATTAAGGTATTGGTATCTGAGGACACCCATTTTTAACTGCCTACTGGTAAGTCATTTCCTCAACCACAGCATGACAATCTTCTTCCACAGCTTTTCCTCTTTAGGGCTTAGTTAGAGGGGCCACCAGTCTTCTAAGATAGAATTGTCTTAGTAATCCTTGATGCTTTGCTCCTCTTTCTCCACTGGACTAGTGCCAACATCTCACCTTTCCCTCACCGCTCTGGATCACACTTCGTGCACAGCCAGACTTATTTGAAGATGGAGCTGATTATGCTTAGAACTTCACTGGCTCTTTGACATCCACAGGATAAAGACTCGGTACCTGATCCCAAACCCTTCATGGTCTGCTCCTGACTTTGTCAGCAAAACAATTCCTTTCCAAAGCACTGCATGCCATCTTTCATCTTGCTGCACTGAGCTTTACCTTACTCTTATTTTCATACGCCATACTTCTAATGCCCTGCTCTTTACAAATGCTGTTCCTTCTGGTTCCTGTGTCTGATTTCCTTTTGTGTCTGGCAAACTCCTACTCATACTTCAAAGCCAAGCTGGTGTCACCTGTGTGAAGTCGTTTCTGAGTCTTCAGGCAGGGTTAGCTATGTTCTTTTTTATATTCCCACCACAGCTTATTCATATTTTTATTACCGAACTTCTCAGGTGGTATAGAAGTTATTTCTCTACTGCTCTCCTTCTGCCAGCCATTCACTGGATCTTCTAGAGCTGCTTTTTGTCAAATACATTTTGCTCTTTCCCTCTGTTAACATGTTGCATACACACGCTCAATGAATGTTAAAAAAACAGACAAAACAAAACAAAAAAGAGGAATGATTCTTTTTATTGGCAAGATGGAGACTTTTGGACACACAGTTGGCTGAACAGTGATATCCGAAGAGTGTGGCTCAATGGATGATTGAAACCTTGCTGCCTGAACTCTTTCACATCACTTCTTTTCTGCCTACAGATTTCCATTTATCTTCATTCATTCTTTCCAAGTCTTCTCAAATCAGCATAAGAAGTATCCCATGTCCTCTCCACAGTTAGCCCTTGCACCTCTCTTTTCAATCTGTATCCTTCCATTTGCTTTTGGACACTTACATACAGGTTTACTGTTTGCCCCGTCCCCTTCCCCAAACCCCATGTGAATCATTCACAAGTTAGACTGGAGAAAAGAGTTCCGTCAGTGTTAAGGTGATGAAAGGGATCCTTGCAACATAACCAAAGGGCAAGAAGGTGACAAATACCAGTAAAATCACTTAAGAATAACATGATTTCTTATAAGAAAAACTAGTGAGAACTTGTTTGTTCAGGACAGTTGACTTTTATAGTGTGGACTGTCTATTATTGTTGCTGTTCTTGTTATTATTATTAAGCTATTTAGGGAGAAACTGCAACCTCTAGTCCACCTTAGGCACCCTTCTTTTCACTATGAAGCACCAGAAATGAGGATAAAAGAGAATGGTTGTATTTTTTATTTTATTTTATTTATTTATTTGAGAGAGAGAGAGAGAGAGCACGAGCAGGGAGAGGAACAGAGAGAGAAGCAGACTCCTCACTGAGCAGTGAGCCTGATGTAGGGCTTGATCCCGGGACTCCAGGGTCATGACCTGAGCTAAAGGCAGATGCTTAACCAACTGAGCCACCCAGGTGTCCTGGTTGTATTTTCATAACCCATGCCAGCATGGGCTTAGTGTTTTCCTGGGAGAAAATATAACAGTGTTGAAATAGGAGGACAGGAGGGAATCCTGAGGGACTCTCTGAGTTAAAGAGGGCCAAGAGAACAGCTGGGAGGAGAAGGGGTGCTGTGAGGAGAGAAAGAAGGAGGAGGTCAAGCAGAGGTCTGAGCTGGCCTAGCCAATGTTGAGCAGGGACTTCTTGAGAGTCTGCCTTGATGCTGAGTAGGGAGGCCATCACGGGATAGATCCCAGGCTCCCCTCTGAACAAGCAGTCTGATGCAGGGCTCGATCCCAGAACCCTGGGATCATGACCTGAGCCGAAGGCAGATGCTTAACCGACTGAGCCACCCAGGTGCCCCATCACCCTAGACAGAATCTCTTAAGCAATTACTCCCTATTCCCTTTCCAGCCCCTGGTAACTTCTAAATCTCCTTTCTGTCTCTATGAATTTGCCTATACTAGGGACTTCATGTGAGTGGAATCATATGATTTTGTCCTCTTGGCTTTGGCTAATTTCACTTAGCATGATGTTTTCAAGGCTCATGCATCTGTAGCAATGTCAGAGCTTCCTTCTTTCTTAAGGCTGAATAAGATTCCATTGTATGCATACACCACATTTTGTCTGTCCATTCATCTGTTGACCAATGGCCAACTTTTGAGCCCCCAGAGTTTGCATTTTATTACTGGAATCTTTGAGAAAAAAAAGTTTCTTTGAGTTTTTTGGGTGATACTGTATTTGTGTTCTCTCAATAGTGAGAGATGGAAATACAAGATGGTCTCTGTCCCCTGCCCATTTGAGGGTCACAGATTGATCCCTGTCTTCTCTCCCTTCTTTCCTAAAAGGGCTTGATGTCTCTTGACTCTGCCTCAATCCCTGCACATAATCCGCTCCTACCATCTATCTGTAGCCATCTTTATCACTGGTGCTATGCTGAGTCATTTACCTGAGGTAGCTGACTTCTTAATCTCCCTGACAGAGGAATGAGTCTCTTGCACAGGACAACCTCTCTCCTAAAGGACAGAGCCACTCCTCAAGCCTGGATCTTCCAGGTTCCAGGGGATGAGCCCTGCCCCCCACTGGCTCTCTTCAGCCTTCCCTTCATATCCTGGTCCATTCCCTTTGCCAACCCTCCTTTCAATCTCCTTATTCTGTTTTCTGTGATTCTAGCTCTTTTCTCTTTTCACAGCCAAACTTCTTGAAAGCATAGTCAATTCTTGAATACTTTCTCAGGATTCACTCACCTTGTCATTTCTTTGAAGTTGCTCTCCGCCCCATCAACCTACTTAAACAACTTTCTTGAAGGTCATTAACAAAAATGGTGATCCTTCTAATAACATTTTCTTGATCTCCATCCTTCTCATTCTGTCTAGAGCATTGAGGTTGAGTGAATTCCAGGAGGTTAGTGAGGGTCCATGTAGGGTTATGAGTAAGAAGACACACCATTTACACCAAACCTTGGAAACTTTTCCCTTCTCTGTTATCTGTATATCCCAGGCCTTACCAAGCTATGATCACAAAAATAATCTTTTATATTCAGTTTATCATGGCCTGCCTGAAGGAATTCTAGTGTTCCACTGAGTTTTCTTTCCAAACACCTTCAGAGGTTTCCAGGGAATTCTTTCACATTTCACGTTTCATAGATTTTTCTCTGATCCTCACAAGTCACATTAGCTGACCAACCTGACACAGCTGTGTCATTTTTTGTCATTTTAAGTTGGGCTGTCCCAGGTTTCTGCCATTCTCCATATCCTATCTTTTTGTCTCATTTTTATGTTGATGCCTCCATAGGCAGTGAGTGACCTTAGTCACTGATGTCTTCTGCTTAGTGACTCCATTTACTTAGCCTTGGAGAGGGGACTCTCTCTTCCCTTAACTGCGCTCCCTCCCAAACATGGAACAGATCCTCCAATTACTTCTAAGAATGACTCTTCTTGTGGCCTAAATGCAGGTCTGAGCCTGACCTCAGAAACCCTTACTGGCTGCCACCTGGGAAATCCCTTGCCCATAATGATTGCTCTTCTAGAGATTCACACCTCCTTTCCTCCTTTAAAAATTTTTATTTTATTTAAAAAAAATTATTTACTTATTTTAGAGAGAGTGTGCACAGGGGCAGGGCAGAGGGAGAGAGAGAGAGAATCTCAAGCAGACTCCCCACTAAGCACGGAGGCCAATGGGGGCCTCCATCTCACGACCTTGAGATCATGACCTGAGCCCAAACCAAGAGTCAGATGCTTAAGGGACTGCAAGTGCCCTTAAAAAATTTATTTAAAAAGCTTCTTCATCTTCCACCTTTCCTAACATTTCTGCTTTTTAGTCTCTAAAAGCAAGTTCCTTTACCCAGCTTCTCTTACCTCTATATCTTTTTGCACTTCTTTCTCAATACTTCAAATATAACTTTTGTGTAGCTAATGAAATATGTCCAGTTCTGATCTTTTCCCCGAACTCCAGGTACACATTTCTAGATGTTTACTTGAAATCACCACTGAAATGTTTCATAGACACCTTCAAAGCAATGCTTCTTTCAGGCATAGAGAACTGTGGCAAAATTGTATACTCTGGGGTTTTTAAAACTATGTGGCAGGAAAAAAAATATATAAATATAAATTTTGCAAATTTATTGCTAAGACCCAAACTGATGAAAACTTCTTGCCTTCCACCATGCTTCGTACTCTTGACTGATTCTGGGACTGGAGCTTTTACACCTTGGCCTTGCACATAGCTGAGTGTTGAGTTCAGGTTGTGACCATTGTTCCCTGCTGGCTCGCTCTTTCAGCCTTTGTCCCAAACTCCCAGGGACTGTGGACTTTTCAAGCCGCACATACCATCCCTAAAAGCATTCAGGCAAAGATGGGATAGCTTTAGTCAAGATTACTGTACAGGGAATTCTTGCATTAAGAGGAAAGTTTTACTAAATCACCTTTAAGATTCTCACCAGCTCTAAGAGCTGGTGCTTTCATAGGATAAAATATTTAATATTTTCTTATATGGCTATATTCCCTTGATTTAGCTGAAAGTTTTTGTCATTTATATATATGTTTTAGGCGGATGTTAAATTTTCCTTATGGATTTGTTTGAAATAAATGGGTCATTACTTGCAGCTTGGACAGTTTTTGGCTTATGTGGCTTATTCTGACTTTGATTATTTGTTTTGGCAGAGAAAAACTCCTGATTAGTACTGTGGCAGAAACTGTTGGTTTTCTTGCACACTGTTCTCTTTCCTCCAGAGTAATAGCATTTTCAACTGGATACATAGCAGCCTTTCTGACCTTCTAACCTCCTTGGAGTTGGGTAAGACTGAGTTCTAAATATGAGAAATATGATTTGCAAAACTTCCATATGTCCTTAAGGGGATATGGCTGACTTTTCCCTTTCTCTGATGGCTGCAATGCAGATGTGGTAGCGAAACATCTTGGACTATAAAGGTAAGTGCAGTACTCTAGGGATGGACGAATGACTGTGTAGTGGGAGCTCCTACCATGGGAGCCCAGTTGGGGAGAGGAAAAACTTTAATTTTGTTTACGCACTATTATTTTTTATTTATTTATTTACTTGAGAGAGAGAGAAGGAGAGAGCACAAGCAGAGGGAGGGGCAGAGGGAGAAGCAGGCTCCCCACTGAACAGGGAGCCTGACATGGAGCTCGATCCTAGGACCCTGGGATCATGACCTGAGCCAAAGGCAGACGCTTAACTGACTGAGCCACCCAGGTGCCCCAAGCACTATTATTTTGGATCTTCATCTTATCAATCAATTAAAATTGCATCCTAAGAAAACACAACGGGCTTGTCTTTTTTTTTTTTTTTTATCCTATAGTTAAAAACCTTATCTTCTATGTATCATTTTGGTAATTGTTATTTAGATATATAAACAGACAGAGCTGTATATTGAAAGTAGATTCTCTTGATGGGCCCTGAAGACTGGACAAAGATTTTAGAATAAAGGTGTTGAATTTGTGGAGAAGAAAAGAAATGGAAGTGAGCATTTATTGAGCATCTATTATACACTAAGTACTGTGTCAGGTGCTTTGCCTATGACATCTCATTTAATCCCTGAGTTAAGATTTGTTATCCCCATTTTATTTATTTTTACTTTATTTATTTACTGCCTGTGCTCTCTTCTAGGATTTTTATGGTTTCAGTTCTCACATTTATTCTGAGCTTATTTTTATGTATGGTTTAAGAAAGTGGTCTAGTTTCATTCTTTTGCGTGTAGCTGTCCAGTTTTCCCAACACCATGTGTTGAAGAGACTGTCTTTTCCCCATTGCATATTCTTTCCTGCTTTGTCAAAGATTAATTGACCACATAATTGTGGGTTTATTTCTGGGTTTTCTATTCTGTTCCTTTGATCTATGTGTCTATATTTGTGCTAGTACCATACTGTTTTGATTACTACAGCTTTGTAACATAACTTGAAGTCTGGAATTGCGATGCCTCCAGCTTTTCTTTTCTTTTTCAAAATGTTATCTCTATTTTATAACTGAGGAAACTGAGACTTAGAAGGAGAGTTCGGTCACTGACCAGTAAGAGTAGAACTAGAATTTAGCTGCAGGTCTGATCTCAAAGCCTTCTCTTCTCCCTCTATGCTAGGGGAGGGGGTGACTTCGGAGTCATGGGTGTGGTGGAGATCTGGAGTGAGGGCATCATGGGAGCTCATGACAGGGTCTTATTTATGTGAGGGCCTCCTGGGGAAAATGGTACAATGACTTTTGACTAAAGGATGAACCTCAGGGTGCTGTACTCCCTCTAGGAGGAGACGGGAAACTTGATTTAAGTTAGGAGAGTCAAGGCACTTGGACCTTTTTCTTAGGTCCTGGTTTACAGTCAGTGGTGAGCCGGCACTTTTAAGTGCAATGCTGGCTGATGAGGGTCAAATATTCTCAAACATTTTCTTATCCAGGCCCTTGAAAGAGGGAACACTAAAAATGCAGAGAAAAGGCTACCTTTGGGGGTTTAATACAGAGTGATATTCATCCAAAATCAGCCTGAAGGAGAAATCTTGTAAATCCAAGGACTCTAAGGGGAGCCTCTTTTTTAATCCAGGGATGGTGAAGAAGCTGTCAGAGAACAGTGCCACCACGTGGTGGATAAAATAATAGCAATAGCTGGGAAAATGGCCGTAGGAGTGGGCAACAGCTTGCAGGAGACACTGGGAAATGTGGGGGAAAGGAAGCCACCCCGAGGTGAAGTTAGGGTGGACAAAGCCTTGTTTTTCCAGTACAGTACTGATGAGGGTTCAGTGCGGCCTAAAAAATAAGGATTTTATTGGAATGGTTACCTGAGAATTTCATTATTTCCAAGGGGAAAGGAAGGTTACTTACAGAAGTTGGAGAATGTACAAGTTAGAGATTGTAGAAGCAAATTCTTTAGACAACAAGGAAAACTTGAATTGGGTGTTTCTCCTTGAGTGAGACTCATGGCCATGACCAACAATCCCCAATGGCTCAGGAAGTTTAGGGGAGACTGAGACTGCCTTGAGTTTGGAGAGTAGAGAAGGCACAGGTAAGAAAGGGAACCAGCACGGGAGTATTGGGTCCCAGGGGGACACACTGAGTTAGAAGAAGTGACTGGACATGGACATCTGGAGCTCTGGGTCTCCAAATAAACCCAAATGGTTCAAAGCTGGACTCTAACTATATCCTGTGGCTGGAATAGCTGACCTTGGTCTAGTTTATAACCTTTTATAATTTCATGCTCCAGGAAAGTAATCTTGTGATTTTTCTTACAGTCAAGATGAATATTTTTGATCTCATTGCCTTGTACCAGAGGAAAAAGGAACCAAGACATTCCCTGAGAGATGTCAATCACAGAGCCTGCTGGCCCTCAGTCCTTCCTCCGTGAAAACGGCCCCGCTTGTAGCCCCTGCTGAGGAGACTTCTCTGTGCAGATTGTGCACTTTTATCCTCCTCCCCATCTCTGCCTACCTTGTAACTATTATTTGGACAAGGGTGGGCACTTGGCCCAAAATTGGCTATTAGAGCCCCAAGTCGAGCTTCCTGCTCAGCACTAAGTCTGCTCCCTCTCCCTCTGCCCACCAGCTCGTGGTCTCTCTCTCTCTCACTCTCTATCTCAAATAAATAAATAAAATCTTTAAAAAAACAAAAACAAAAACAAAACAAATTGGCTATTAGAATCCTGACCCAGGAGTTGGTCATGATAGTTTTAGCTTTCAGATATTTGAAACAGAAAATGCTGAGACCACCAGATAGTGGGTAACTAGAGCAGAAGCTGAAAGCATTCAGAGAGGGGCCAGGAGGTTGAGTGAATTCCAGGAGGTTAGTGAGGGTCCATGTAGGGTTATGAGTAAGAAGACAGTCAGGCTCTGGCAAAGATTTTCTGCCTGAGAGATTATATGGCCCATGAGACAATGCTAGAGATATCGATGGTCCCTAGAATGGCCTTACCTTCTGATGACTTTCTGGTTCTTGTTGCAGTCCTAGTTCTACTCCACTACTATGTTTATACACAAACTCATTTCTTGAGGTAGATTGAATGACTCTCTTCCCTGCAATAGGAAGAGCTGGGATTGAGCACAGATAAAGGGAAAGAGATCACAGGCCAAGAAGGCTTCCAAGTTCTTGGATGGTGAGAGCACAGGTCCATCAAATACTAATACTAGCATCTGTACAGAGCTGCAGAGCTCTAAGGCCTGTAGACCTTTCACAGCTGTCCCTTCATTTGGTCCTTATAATGACCTTACAAGGGGAGCAGAGCAAGCATTTGTGTCTTCATTTTACTGATGAGAAAAGTTCATGCGCAAGGGTTTAATGACTTACTCTAAGCTATGTAAATAATCATCGGCAGTGCTGTGACTTCCAACTGAAAACTCACAGAGATGTGATTCCAGCTCAAATCCCAACTTGATTTTTCTCATTAGCTCCAACCTCTTGTCCAAGCTTATACATTGGAACCACCTGCCATGCTTGTAGTGTTTGTGCCCTAGCCTCAACCTGTGACATTCTGATTCAATAAGTTTGGGTGATGGTCCTAAGCACAAGTGGGTTTTAAAGATCCATGAGTGAGTGTGAGGAGCATCCCTTACTGAGAACCATTGCACCAGACAACGCAGGCTCAGCAGCAGCTCCCCTGTGGAGGTATCCACCAGCTGGCTTACAGCCCTCAGCCCTGAGGAAATTCCACAGGCTGGAGGGAAGATTAAGAAATTATTCTTCACGGGATGCTTGGGTGGCTCAGTTGGTTGGGCGTCTGACTCTTGATTTGGGCTCAGGTCCTGATTCAGGGTCATGGGATTGAGCCCTGTCAGGCTCCAAGCTCAGCAGGGAATCTGCTTGAGATTCTCTCTCTCCTTCTCCCTCTGTCCCTCCCCCGGTTGTGTGCAAAGGCTCTAAATAAATAAATAAATAAATCTTAAAAAATTATTATTCACTAAGTATATGGGGAGTGTTTAGAGAAAAAGTAAAGCCATAATGATGTCAAAGGATGATTTGAGGCCTTTTATCCCCATAACCTCCATGAACTGTCCACTCTTTGATAAGGACAATTAAAACAATGTTATGTATTATGTGGATTATATCTACAGAAAATCTTGCTATTTTAAAAAATTGATTTAGAACATATAATCCAAACCCAAACCATGGACTTTCTATGCAAATATCGCTTCAAGGCCAGTCTTTAACTCCCTTTTCAAATAGATTGTCACCACTAAATCCCTTCTATATGGATATCCTGAAGCTGTCAGGAAGGCTTATATGTGAGGTTGAAAGAAGAGTTATTTCAATAGTGAATGAAAAGATAAATAACCTCAGAGAGAATTTCAGGGCTCTTCTTGTCCTGGCATCTGGCTAGTGCTCCAAGGAACTGCGGACCTGCCTTGGGAGAGGCTGTAGCAGAACCAGGCCTCCTCAGTTCCTCCTTCAAAGGAGGGTGGCAGACCTGCCTGATGCCAAAATATAGCGTGATCATAAGAGAAAACTGCCCAAATGCTGACAAGAGGATCACAGGAAGTACAGGGAGTTGGAGAAATTAAAGAGGATACCGTCTATTTGGATCTCCCTCTCTGAGCTTCCCCACTTTCACCACCGTATTGCTATTTCACCCCTACCACAGTGCACACTAGCATCTTCCATTTCAAGGCTGGTTTATTCAGAATGTTTTAAGAGGAATGGACAGAAGTCAGGTGAGAGGGAAAAAGACTGCAAATTCTTCCACATTTAAGAAGACTGTTTGCGGGAGTCCAGAGTGGGTATAAGGAACCTGAAAGGACATCTACTCCGCAGGAAACAGGACCAAAGGTAACACTAGAGAAGGGAGGACATCCTGTGAAAGGAGTGTGGAGGGGACGCCAGAACATAAAAACCATAATGAGGATGTCAGTTTAGAAGATAGGAATTCACTAAGACAAAAAGTAGTTGTTAGTCCTGAGGGTGAGCTCATGAAGGAACGAGGAGGAGATGGCAGAAGATCAAAGCCACAGTGAAAAAGCTGGATGCCATGACCTGGGCTCAGAAGTCCAAACTGGAGAGTAGTAGATTTGTGCTGGCTCTCTTGACTTTGAGAGCTGGCCCCTGGGCTTCACTTCATTCTTGGAACTGTATTTACCTCCTGTGCTAGGAATAAAAAAAAAATGGATAAAAAAGGGAATTTAGTCTTCACCACTAGCTTTTTTTTTTTTTTTTTTTTTTAAGGCAAATGGGTAACTGAATTTTGAAGTATTAAACTCTCTCTTTGTGTGGGTTAGTTGGAACGTCAAGACATATCGAATGCTGCTTTGTGTGAATCTCATGCTAATCCAGATTGGGCTTCCATGTGGCCAAACCTGCTTGGATTTTTCTGCTTATGTAAAATAAGGTGCCCAAAGTGGGTTGACTGATACATAAAAGTACAGTTTTAGTCTCAGGACATATTTTTAAATCTGTAGTGGTTAAGACTTATGCTTATGTTATTGTAACCAAATACACAATATTAATGAATAGAAGCAGTTGGATTTAATGGTTCACCTCTTTAGGAATGAGGAGATTCCACTTCTTGGTAGGTAAAAACATTAACAAACTATTGTTAATTTTAACATTTGTGTGAATAATAACCTAATGGGATTTTAAGAGTAGATTTCAGAACTCCTGGGTGGCTCAGTCAGTTAAGCATCTGCCTTTGGCTCAGGTCATGATCCCAGGGTCCTGGGATCGAGTCCCGCATCGGGTTCCCTGCTCAGCGGGGAGCCTGCTTCTCCCTCTGCCTGCTCTGCCTGCCGCTCCTCCTGTTTGTGCTCTCTCTCTCTCTGACAAATAAATAAGTAAATAAATCTTTAAAAAATGGTATTTATTTAAAAAAAAGAGTGGATTTCTATGTAGCTTGATATGTGCTTATTAATTTACTAATATACAGGTCATGTAGGTCAGACGTGATGTGATACCTATTTTTTTGAAAGTTAATGTTTTTTTGATGGATATATTATTTTGAAAGTTAACGTTTGTTTAACCTATTTGAGTTAGTATGCAATGGCCAGGAGCATGGAGAAATATCTAACTAACTTTAAAAGTTCAAAAAGTAGGAACCAAAGAGCTAGATGGAACACTCAGGAACCTCCTGAGTCCTGAACCAGAAGAGCACCATGATTTCCTAAAGGCGCTGGTGACTGAAGTGTAACATAGAAGTGTGTGACAATCATGAGCATAGGCTGTCCTGCTAGATGAGTGAATCCGAGCTGGGGGCCTGTGCAAGAAGACAGGCCTCGTGGAGAGAAGTCAAATACACCAGCATACTCTGCTGCCATCTGCCTCTCCTTGAACTGATCTATTTTCATTTATATTGGGGAAACTAAGGTTCGTACGTAGCATGTATTTCTGTATTTTGTGTGCGGGTGATTGTAATAATTATAATATAGCTCTAAAAATCACTTCTCGCTTCTCCATAGGAAAGCTTTGCTGGAATTTATTAGAGGACCAGTTAATCATCTGTAATTTTCTAGGCAGAAAAAATCATTCAGGGCAAATAAACTTTAGCTAATAAAATGGCCTGGATCTGCTTAACTAGATACCATCTCTCTCTCTCTCTCTTTTTAAAGCTTTATTTGTTTAAGTAATCTTTACACCCAACGTGGGGCTCAAACTCACAACCCCGAGATCAAGAGTTGCACGCTCCATTGACTGAGCCAGCCAGGTGCCCCCAGATAACATCTCTTTGAAATAAGAGTTTATGGTTTGCCCACAGGGGATTTGGAAGTTAGGGAGGTACTCAGAGATGCTATTTTTCTATGGTTAGACTCCTAAATAATAAACATCCTGGAAAACAGAAAGGTTATTAAGATGTCAGAAGTCGAGGACCCTAAGTTATGGGTGATATCTCAGTGCTCTGGTCATTGGGACATTCCAGGCTCTGGAAGCACTGAAGTTTGAACTTTGGAACTTGATTTCAAACCATATGGATGATAGAGAGCCAGATATATACAGTCCAAAGCTTACTAGAAGAGGGACCAGTACTCTAGCTACGTGGCCTAGGGACCAGTACTACCCAGTATACCCTGAAGATAAATATATGTATAATAGCCAGTATTTACTGCATGTTTACTAAGTGCTAAGAAGGACACTAATGCAAAGTCAGTTACATAATGGTCCTGGGACATAGCTCATTCAAAAATGGACAGCTAAACAATGGTAGAGCTGAGGCTAGAGTGTGTGTCAGCCTGACTCCAAACCTATCACAATGCTCAGCTTGCAGTCACAAGTTTTCTGTATCTCTTTTGCAGTCTCTTAACCATTCTGTCTCTGGCTTTTCTCAACAAGAATAACCAATGCTAGAATTGAAAGAGAAAGTGCTTATTTGTAGAGAAGCCCAGACACAGTACAAACTGAGTAACAAGGGACTAGAGCTCAGAGAAAGTGCTGGACAGAGGACACATACCAGGGACACGTGGTGGCCCATTTTGAACTTCAAAGGAGCAGTTCTGTGGGGCTTCCCTTGCGGCCAAGCCTGTAAACTTTTCATTTTTGTGACTTGACTTGACATCTGACGAAGCTTAGTATTCACCATGGAAATTAAGTGCAAGGGCCTGCTGACAGATGTTCCTTTTTGCCTTGAAGGAAGATAAACATGTAGTTTAATAGGCCAAAGCATATGTATTGCCTTCTTCAGAGGGTAAGCATATGGATGCTCCAGGGCCCCTCCAAATAGATCGTGTTTATCTAAAGCCTAGCTTGTGCTTGCCATTAATTGCAGGTGACAGCCTCTGTTTTTCCTAGCCTTGCTGAATGGCAGATGCTTCAGCTCCTTAACCTGACTTTCCCCTGGGCTGGGGCCTGGAGTCAGACCTGACCAATGCAGCTAGGGCATCGGGAAGGAGTCTTGCTCTGGTAGGTTCTCTATCTGTGCAGTGAGTGGGGTCCACATGAATCTCCCAGGCCTCAGGTTTCTTTCATCCTCCTCCACATGTGTGGCTTGTCTCTGGATTGCACCCCAGGGCTCCTGCTGGGGCCAACCCTCAGCCTGAACTCCTGAGGCTCTGGACCTCAAATCCTGGGTAGGTCTTGCTCTAAAATCTAACAAATCAACTGGACTGGAAACACCATTCCTCTACCTTTCAGTCTCTACCCCATGCCACCCATCAGACTGAACCCCTCTGGGCTCTGAGCTTGATTTGAGGCATGACTCTGAGGCTGTGATTTGGACTGCTAGCCGTCTTTCCCTGTGTGGTTGGCTCACTAATTTGTTTTACTTTCATTCATGTCTGTTTCTGCCTCTGTTTCCTCTTTCCATTTATTGCCCCACTATGGTAATTTTACAACCAATCTCTGTCTCTCTTTTTAGCATGAAGAAATGGTTCTTTGATTCAGGGATTTTCTTGGCACAGTGGTGATTATATGTTCCTCCTTTTTTTTCTTATGTTCAATTAGCGAACATATAGTACATCATTAGTTTTTGATGTAGTGTTCAACGATTCATTAGTTGGGTACAACACCCAGCGCTCATCACCACACGTGCCCTCCTTAATGTCCATCACCCAGCTGCCCTATCCCCCACCCATCTCCCTTCTCCAACTCTCAGTTTGTTTCCCGGAGTCCAGAGTCTCTCATGGTTTGTCTCCCTTTTCTGATTTCTTTCCATTCAGTTTTCCTTCCCTTCAAGTGAAAGAACTGGGACTTGATGCTGTAGGCAACAGAGATCATTGAAAAGTACTAAGTTTGTGCCTGCTTGGCATCTACAAACCCCTTCCTGTCTCTGGAGGCCAAAGTTCCCTCCTGCGGGGCAGATGACCCATTGCACAGGTACCTGGCTGGCCCCGGCCAGGTGTGTGACCCAGCCTCTGCCAAATGGATGCTCCAGCCTGGGACTTTTAAGCCTGAGTGTGGAAAGGGATTGAATCCACATGTGTGGTGGTGAGCCGGGGCTACTGCCATAGTAAGTGTTGTTAGAACAGAGTGCCAAGCAGACCATTTTTATGCCCCCTCTTGGCTGTGCTTTGCTTTCCCTCATACAGGTCTGTGTTCCGAACTGGGTTCCCAAGGCTGCACGCCAATCTCCGCGCTCTCTGAGGACTTTCCAGTACATTCCTTTTCTAATCAAGTAAGCAGAGTCGTGTCTGTTTTGTGTAACCAAGAACCTTTGTTTGTAAAGTGAAGTCACAGGCCCAGGTTTGTTTTGGTTGGGTGACCCTGACAGCGGAGCAGAGGGTGGAAATGAGGTGGCAAGTGAACGCGCCGCCCTCCCAGGCTGGAACGGCTCTTCCGCCATGTTCTGAGAGGACCCGTGGGGGCTGTTCACAATCTATGGAGCAATCCTTTTCCGCACCGAGCAAAGCTGAAAGAGAATAAGGCCCTCCCAGTCCTGTCCTTCTTGGAGGCTTTGAGTGACCACAGAGAATGGCAAGGGGAAGAGGTGATCCCCGGCCGGCCCTCCGCTGCTGCCGTTGCGCGCGCTGACACCACAGAACGGGGAGTCCGATCGAGGACTGTGGGGATGTTTGGCTTGGACTTTTCAAAGCCCAAATTATGCTGGCCATAAAGAAAAGGCACAACAGCCCTGCAGTCTCCAGGGCTGTTTCTTATGTGAGCAGTAAATTCTCTTCAAGAAGAGGGGATGGATAACGGCATTAGGTAGTATAAATAAAGGTGCCATTTTTATCCCATCTTTAAAGGTTTGGCTTAAAAAAAAAATCCAGAGTATGTTTTCTGAACTTGCTTTAATTAGGAGAGGCACTGATGTTGGGCTTCCCACAGCTTTCCTTGTGGTTTGTGTGTTCCCTTTGTAATCCATTAAATTTTATGGCATTAGCAGGGATTTGAAGCACCTGATTTAATCAATAGTCATTTCTCCTGCATCAGCACTTTTGTGCAGTGCTCTGTATGTTAAGCAGTATTTTAGAGCGTTGTCTGACCTTTACCTCTTAGACTGCACTTCCTAATTATAACTTCTCCTGTTTGACCATGATATATATCTAAGGTCAAAGGCTATTAATAGCACTTGTGAATTTTCCCCAAAGGATCACAAAAAACGCCCCAATATGGAAGTCAGGATTGTCCGTGCATTTGGATCGGGGCACGATTGGGGCTGGCCGACTGTGCCTTCTGATGTCACGTTAGTTTTTTTTTTTTTTTTTCTTTCTTCTTTTAATAATGTTCAAGTCATCCCACATATGCTACTTGGGATTCTGACTCATTCCTGGGTACAATTCAAGTTGTGGCCATGCTAAGCCACCGGTATGAGGCAAAGCATCTGATTTTTCTTCATACCCCTGTTGCGCTACTGAAACACTATGCTGAAAACCCATGCTGTCTATCTCATCAACAGGCTGTCTTCCAGTGGCAGACGTCTAAATCTTAAGGGACCCATGTCCTGTTTCCTCTCATGGGGACGGGGTTCCTCCTGCTGCACGCAGTGCTTACTGGTGTTGGAAGCCTTCAGGTCTCTGTGCTGTTCGTCAGTGGATCCGCATCTAAGAGGATATTAAGAGGCTCATCCTTGTGGCCTTGGTCATCTCTCTTAGTAATATGGGAAAGAAACTTTGGGCTAACAGATTTGGCCGCCAATAGGCTTTGCTTATCTCCAGAGCAACCTCTCATTATGAGTCAGATCTGGGAGTTTGATAGGTCCCCTTACTCTCAGTAGCTCGGAAATGAGAATCTTGCTGTGGATGTGCTTTGAGTCCTCCTCAAGCCAATGTTTTAGCCGCAGTAACAGCCTCTTTGACTATACTGTGCCTCCGTGTGTCCCTTCTCCGACGTTGGCCCCCGCTTCCAAGCCCAGCCTGATCATTTTCATGTGACAGTTCTTTCAATAGAATCATTTTCCAAAATATGCCTCTCCTCAAACGTCATCCATGTTAGTACTTTGGTCTTGTCTGTTCTGTCTGTTTTAAAGCCTGGAGTTGGCCTGCAGATCCCCAAAATTCTCTCCCAGGCCTGCCTGCCCCAGTGCCTTCATCAGAGTATTCTCTCAGATGCATTTGTCACGTGCAGACTTACTGACTCTTTTTTTTTTTTTTAAAGATTTTATTTATTTATTTAACAGAGAGAGACACAGTGAGAGAGGGAACACAAGCAGGGGGAGTGGGAGAGGGAGAAGCAGGCTTCCCGCCGAGCAGGGAGCCCGATGTGGGGCTCGATCTCAGGACCCTGAGATCATGACCTGAGCCGAAGGCAGACGCTTAACGACTGAGCCACCCAGGCGCCCCAGACCTATGGACTCTTACATCTTACATCAGGGCTGGAATCAGGGCGCACCTTATAAACAGAAAGTATTGTGAAGTGGGAGGCGGAGACCAGCTATGTAACTTTGAGCAGGCTTTTTTTTTTTTTTTCCAAAATATCTCTGAGCCTTGGTTTCTTTACCTCTGAAACTGGGCTAATATGAATAGTTCATTGGGAAGATTCAGTGAAGTAGCATTGGTAAGGCATTCAGCAGTGTCAAGAACTATGAACGGTCTGAGGTTTTATCTCGCTTGCAAGCTCACAGGGTAGCCTGCTACAGGTTCACAGATGCTGGCAAAAGACACAAGACTCCTGGGTCCGAGACAAATGACTATGGCTCACAGCAGTTACGCTGGTATCCTGAGCTCTGCCTCCCACAGGGCAAAGCTACCAGGGCCAGGTGATACCTGTACCCGTGGTGGGTTTGTTACAGAGAGAAACTCGGATCTTAGGGAACTCTAATTATTTATTTATTTATTTTTATCCCCCCCCTCCCCCGTTATTTATTTATTTATTTATTTATTTATTTATTTATTTATTTATTTATAGTGAGCTCCAGGTCCAAAGTGGGTCTTAAACTAACGACCCTGAAATAAATCAAGAGTTGCGTGCTCTACCCACTGAGCCAGCCAGGTGCCCCTAAGGGAGCTCTAGTGTTTTGTAATGGGCAGGAAGTAAACCTGCTCTTTTGCTCTGGCAGAAACAATCTCTTGTATCTTCCAAGACTATTAACTCTGCAAATATCCTTGAAAAGATAGTCCAGAACAAAAGCACTCAGGGCCTCTGTTTGCAAGATGTGCAGGAATGTGAGAGACCCCTCGAGGATTGTCTCTCAACACACAGCACCCGGCTCCGATGAGCTCAATGAATTCCAACTGTCTTTATTGTTAATAAAGTACTAATGTAGTACTTAGCGTATAATAAGTTCTCAGTAAAATGGTAGCTATTAAGAGTATAGATGTCTACCCGAAAATAATGAAAGTCAATTCTGGCCAGTGAACAATAATGTATATTTAGAACCTATCTCCAAGCTTGATACACAGTAGATATTTAATATGCATTACTGAAGGAATAAATATGATTTCAAAGTGAGAACATTTTAAAAGTTGCACTAACCAAATATAAGACGTGATCATCAGGCTCCAAACCATGTATCTTTTTCTTCTTTCTTTTCGACCATACAACTCTTTTTCAGAATATTTTCCATAGAGTCAGCTCTTAACAAATACTGTTTGAAAGACTAATAGTAAAATAGATAAAATGCACAAACAACCCTCCAATTTTAATTATAGCAATGACTTCTTCTTTCTTACCATATATTGTAGTAAACTGCTGAACAAATACAGTAATTAGGATTTTCAATTTCTCTCTCTACTCTGGTATTTCTCTAGAAAATGGTGAAATGTATTCCTTACCAGGCTATTGTGAAAGTTTTGAGAGCACTAACATGGCTAAAATGTAGACAGCAAGAGAGAGGAGAACTAAAAGTATAAATAACACACAAACTGGATAAGCAGCTCTACAATAAATTGAAAGTTGATGTAAACTCAGAATAGTACTCCTACTTTTCCCATGGCAATTTACCAAAATTCATGCATATTTTGCAATAAAAAAGTGTTCACCAAATCACCCCTAGGCATAAATCTTCTAACTTCTGAAATTAAAATCTCTAAAGAAAACTCAGGAGTCACATTAAACCAATTGCACAAGCCTGGTCAGCATTTCCCATTATCTGGGTGGAAAGAAGGATCCCTTTGGCTGGGGGTCAGAAAGGAGTCAGGTTGTTGATGGAGGCTTGAGAGCTGACTGGGGGGTGAGGGGAAGTGGGTGAGGAGAGGAGGGATTTAGGCATATTTCTCCCCACAGGCCTCTCCTGAGCCCCAGGGAAGGTCTTTCTGTCTCCTGACGCTTGGCTCCCTCTCTGCAAATCAGGGAGGAGGCTGTGTGCTTTAAAGAAGGCGGTAATGGATGTGGTGAGGCGGAGCACAGCAGGTCAGACTGCACAGATTTGGTATTCATAAGGTCATAGTACTGGGCTGCTGTCTGTCAGTTTGGTACTTTTTTTTTTTTTTTTTTGAGTCTCCGAGGCAAGTAATGAATAAAAAAGTAATAATGTGCTGTGTATCACCTGCTGTTCTCTAAACTATAGTTAAATTTCCCCTGATAATTTCTTTTCCATTAATCCTTTTTTTCACTGTTTGGATATCTTTGGAAAATTGCTGACTTGGCAGCTGAAAATATTTTCTTGGCAAGTCCTTTGAAAGTGTAATTGTATTAAAGTGCCTTTTTCTTATCTTTGCCTTTAAATAACTTTTTTGGGGGGGGTTCTCTGTTGAAGAAAGAAGAATAAGCTAAATGGTGCATCTGTATCCTCCACACATCATTACTTTGAACCTTTGGAGACCAGTGATATTCTCTACTGTGAGAGATTTTAGCCTTAAATCAACAGCATGTCAGGGAGCATTAGGAGGAGGAACAGGACACGCATATGCAGATAGGTCTGGTGTCTTCTGGATGACCATCAAGCATAAGTGAGCCGCCAGCAAACCAGCTCCAGAAACAAGAATCCTTAATTCCCACCACTCTCTCCCCACGCATTTAGTCTCCGGAGACGCAAATACAATATGCCAATTACGGTAACACTTTCTGACCTCAATTTATCAAGAAATACAAAATTGCATGTTCAATATTTTGTGAAGCTAGTATTTCAAAATTGATTTTTAGGCAATGGTTACTTGTGATTCTTTTTGCCTCCACTGAGAATTTGGGGTTAGGAAGAGCAGTATATTTCTCTTGATGTCTCTCTTGGATAAATAAAAAGAAAATAGGAGGCCAATTTCTGGTTGGCCTCAAGGTCTCTCCCAGGCAGACTCATTTCATCCCACTTCCCCAGGGCTTATGCTTGGCCTCTGTTCCTGGAGAAGAGAATCACAGAATCACAGAGCTGCAAATAGCTTGTTCTTGTTTGAGAGTCATCCTTGATTCGGGCCAAGGGGATTCAGCTCTTGATGGGGCCCAAGGAAAGGATCCTGGTGTTTTTCTTGGGCTTCGGGGCTTAGTGTTCCACAGAGAAGTGATTTTTCCACCCAGCAACCTGTCCTGGATGGGAGCACTGACAAAGTAGCTGAACAGGAGCCCAGGGAAAACCCACCAGAGCTCGCATTTGTTACAAAATACTGCATTGCTAAGTACTAAATAAGACTGCTTCCCTGTCCTGCTCTCTGGTTGGCAAGACACAAAGGCACCCTCGAATGGAGGATGGAATTGGAATTAAGGGTTGGAATGAGGTGGCAGCTGGAGATTCTGCATCAAAGAGCAAGGGGACCAACCCTGGGGCTGTGGGCACCTAAGGCAGGTCACTCAAGTGCATGGTGAAAGCTTTTCATTCTATTCTGTATTCCTGTGCAGTTACTAAGCTGAGTTTAGGTCTTAGCTCTGCCATTTTATTAGCTGGGCAGCTTTGGCCAAGTTACTTGACCACTCTGCGCTTTCGCTTCTTTATCTATAAAGAGACAATAACACTTTGCTGGGTTATTTAGGGATAAATGTCCATTTATGTAATGCTTCTGGTGCATAGTAGGTGCTACATGAATGCCATCCATCACCCTTTCTTTCTTTATTTGTGTCTTAATGGGCAATCACACTACCCTTGCTGGACTGGTCCTCCAGAGCCCCTTCTCCACCCTGATTAGAATGAGACACAGACTTATTGCTCTGGATTTCATAAGAAATGCTAGCTTTTGTGCCAACCTGCCAGCTCTTTCAGGAAATGAAAATGGAGAAGCAGGAGGTTCTCTGGGATCCGGAGTTACCTCAGGGCTGGGGTAGGAAGTTAAAATGGAGAGGCAGGAGGTTCTCTGGGATCTGGAGTTACCTTAGGGCTGGGGGTAGGAAGTTAAAATGGAGAGGCAGGAGGTTCTCTGGGATCCGGAGTTACCTCAGGGCTGGGGGTAGGAAGTTAAAATGGAGAGGCAGGAGGTTCTCTGGGATCCGGAGTTACCTCAGGGCTGGGGTAGGAAGTTAAAATGGAGAGGCAGGAGGTTCTCTGGGATCCGGAGTTACCTCAGGGCTGGGGTAGGAAGTTAAAATGGAGAGGCAGGAGGTTCTCTGGAATCAGGAGTTACCTCCAGGCTGGGGGTAGGGAGTTAGACCTTATCAGTTACATAAAGACAGGGCAGACCTTATCTTTGCTGGAAGGATTTCATGGATACCGATATAACAGACCCATGTGAAGTGAACAAATGCATTTAAGTTTCTGGTGGCCAAAGTGGGGTGAGGAGAGAACTAATGAGGGCAAATGGGAAAGAGGTGCCTTATATCTACTTTCTATTTCTGTGTCTTGACTCCCTTTTCATTAATTTGTACCCTGAGGTGGGTTGTACATAAGGAACATACAAACAGACACACTAAAGGAGGGATAAAATTCTTTGAGTTTGGAAAGAGCGTGGCTGGTGTAGCATTTGCAAGCAGTCTTTTTTTTTTTTTAAAGATTTTATTTATTCATTTATTTGAGAGAGTGAGAGAGAGAGCACATGAGAGGGGGGAAGGTCAGAGGGAGAAGCAGACTCCCTGCCGAGCAGGGAGCCCGATGCGGGACTCGATCCCGGGACTCCAGGATCATGACCTGAGCCGAAGGCAGTCGCTTAACCAACTGAGCCACCCAGGCGCCCTGCAAGCAGTCTTAATACAATAGCACTTTACATTTAGTATTTTAGAGTCTTACATTCCCATCTCCTGTCTAATCCTCAAAGAATCTAGGATATCTCCAGGGACGCCTGGGTGGCTCAGTCTTAAGTTCAGGTCATGATCCCAGGGTCCTAGGATCCAGCCCCACATCAGGCTCCCTGCTCATCCGGGAGCCTGCCTTTCCCTTTCCCTCTGCCCCTCCCTGCTGCTCATGTTCTCTCTCTGAAATAAATAAATAAAATCTTTAAAAAAAATCTAAGATATCTCCTGTGTTATTTTCCCATTGCTGCTATTAACACCTCACCACAAATTTAGGGTTTAAAAAAAATTTCTAATCTCACAGTACTGGAGGTCAGAAGTCCAAAATGGGTCTTATGAACTAGAACCGAGGTGTCCACAGAACCGTGTTTCTCCTAGTGGGTCTCAGGGAGAATCTGTTTCCTTGTGGTTCCATGTTCTAGTGGCTGCCGGCAGCCCTCGGCTTGTGGCCCCTTCTTCCATCCTCAAAGCACACTACTCTATCCTGGGCTTCCACAGCCCCATCTCCTCTAACTCTTCCTCTACTGCCCCCCTCTTATCTGGCCCCACCCAGATAACCCAGGAAAGTCTCCTCATCTCAAGATCCTTACCTTAATCACATCTGCCAAGTCCAGTTTTCCATGTAAAGAAATGTGTTCATCGGTTCTGAAGCTTAGGGTGTGGACATCTTTGAGGGACTGTTATTCAGTCTACCATGCCTCCCCAAACCACCCCTTCCTGGTGGTTAGTACATATCTCTTTCTGAACTTACACATTATCTGACTTTCCTTTATTAATTAAGTGAAGGAACGAGTTGTGGAAGAAGCCATACCCTCTCATTGTTCCTCTTCAGCGGTAGGGTGGAAGAGGCCAGCGAGAAGTGGGACACAAACAGTATTAGGAGTACTTGCTGGAGTTTTGGTCACTCCCTTGGGTCTTGACAGACAGGTTTCCAAGAGAATGGTGCTTGGCTAGCCCTGGATCAACAGGGCCAAGCAGGCATATACATGCATTTTCTAGCGTCTGATGAAATAATCGGGCATCCTTATCCCTAAGAAGAGCTTCTCTGATTACTTGTAATGCATATACGTACAACTGCAAAGCCTAAATACAAATTCTTCCACTGTTATTGCAAGGGACACCACCAACATGGCCTTGAGCCAGTTTAGATAAACACCAATAAGAAGTAATAAATTTATTCATTTACTTACTGCAGAATCAGCAGGGAGCCTTTTTCAACCCAGGGCTGTCCATTTTCAAAGGGGTAATGGTACTGTAAGTGGAGGATTCTGGCGGCTCTGACAAAGACCGTGTTCTCGTTTGTTTTTGTTTATAGAGCTATGACTATTCAACCAATTCCAGGAAACTCTCTCCTGCTGACAGTATCTATGGGTAGTTCCTTCAAGCCCATTCAGTTCAGTGCACTGATGTACAAGGTATGTATAAAGGGTAACGTTTTCCTATCTAAAATCTATTTTTCCCAAAATGTGTAGAATTGATTTTCTCACATGTCACCTAACAACCTTCATCAGAAAATTTTTGTCAGACGCCTAACAAAGCAGAAGGTCTACCCATGCCACGGGTCCTGTTAGCAGAATACCAAAGTCTATCCCACTGCTCTCGGTGGTCCTGCTGCTAACACATGCAGCCGCTGGACAGACTGATGCCCTGCTCCTCTTGCTCTCACTGTGGTGCCCATCAGCTGGAAGATGTTTTACATTCATTTTCCCCAATTCTCAATGTCATATTAATCACCATGTCTTTTTAAAAACTGATTTCATCAAGTTATTCTTTATGTACAAATGCATGTATCCATGTAACCATCATCCCAGTTAAGGTACAGAACATTTCCTTTACTGCACGACATCGCCTCCTCCCCTCTGCAGTGGATCCTTCACCCCCCTCTGGCCCCAAGCAACCACTGATCTGCTCTGTTACTATGAATTAGTTTGCCTTTTCTAAAATTTCATACAAAAGGAATTGTATCATATATACTCTTTTGTGGCTGGCTTTTTAAAAAATTTTTTATTTTACTTTATTTTTTTATTATTATATTAATTGGCTTTTTTTTTTTTAAACTCAGCATAATGTTTTTGAGATTCACTCATGTTTTTGTTTATATCAGCGGTTTGTTCCCTTTTTATTGCTCAGTAGTATGCTAGGGTATGGGTTTCCCGCATTTTGTGTGTCTGTTCAACCTATTGATGAATATTTGGGTTGTTTCCAGTTTTAGGCTCATATGGTTCCTTCCCTTCCTCCCTCTGTCCCTTTTTTCCCTCCTTCCTTCCTTCCTTCCTTCCTTCCTTCCTTCCTTCCCTCCTTCCTTCCTAAATACCAAGGAGTGGAATCTCTGGGCTACGAGTAAATATACATTTAACTTTATAAAAAAAATCAACAAACTTCTTTTCAAAGTTGTACTATTTTATATTCCTACAAGCATTGTCTGAGAGTTCCAGTTGTTCCACATGCTTGCCAGTAGTTGGTATTATATTTTTTATTTTAACCAGTGTGCCGTAAGATGTCATTGTGGTTTTAATTTTCATTTCTCATAACCGATCATTTTGGGTGTCTTTTCATGTGTTTATAACCATTTAGGTATCTTCTTCTGTAAGTATAGGTTAACATTCTTTGCCCACTTTTAAATTAGGTTGTCTTATTATTATTGAGGTACAAGATTTCTATTTGTATTCTGGGTACAGGCCTTTTCTTAGATATATGCACTGTAACTATTTTATCCCAATCTGTAGCTTGGCCTTTTATATTTCTAAACATTGATTTTTTTAACTTTGATGATGTCTAATGTATTTGTTTCCTTCCTATTGCTACTATGACAAATACCACAGATACAGTGGCATAACACAACACAGATTTATTGTTTTAAAGTTTTAGAGTCAGAACGTCACACCAGGTGGGCAGGGCTGTGTTCCTCCTGGAGTGTCCGGGAAAGAATCCATTCTGTTGCCTTCCCCCACTTCCAGAGGCTGCCTGTATTCCTTGCCTGGCGAGGCTACATCACTCTGACCTCTGCTTCGGTCCTCACTGCACCTTCTCAGACTCTGACCCTCCTGTCTTCCTCTTTTAAGGGCCCTTGTAATTGCATTAGGCCCTCCTAGATAATCCAGGGTAGTGTCTCCATGTCAAGATCCTTAATGTAATCACATCAGCAAAGTCCCTTTTGCCACATAAGGTAACAGTCACAGAGTTTGGAGATGAGCACCCAAGACATTCATTTGTTAAGTGAATGCTGATGAACCTTCTGTCAAGCAACACAGGACTCTCCTCTCACTGGTGTTGCAGACTGATAGCACAGCAACTACATTCAGTTATGAAGAATGGGCTGGATAAAGGAAGGATGATAAGGAGCCAATTTTTTTATTTAGGCAAAATGCCAATTAAGTGTTGTTATGCAAAGGGATATTCTAATAGACACAGCAGAGTTTTTCGTAAAGGAATTTTAGTATTTCATATGATAACCTTAATAGTTTTCCATCATAACTGGGGAATAGGTAGTCTGATTAATAAATTCTTTCGGTTAAAAAAGATCCTTGTATCGGTTTTGAATTTAAGAAGGCTAAAGGATCTAATGTTTATTTAGTATGTTCAATGTGCTTGGTACTGGACTAGGTACTTTACAAATGTGATTTCAAATCCCCAAAACAACCTTGGGATGTTAGACTGAGGATGAGAATATCCACAGAGGTACCATAAGTTGCTTATGACCACACAGTTAATGGAGGAACCAGTATTTGTACCTGGGGGTGTCTTCTTCTAGAGTCTGTACCCTTTCTACTTCCTTTAAAAATTACTAAATTCTCTTATTACTAAAGCTAATCGCAACTTTACTGGGTAATTCACAAAGAATCTATAATTTTGTAGTGACTCAGGATGTCACTGAACATCAGTTGCTATTTTCCTTGAAAGGGGTAGATATGTTAGTTATGTTGCTCTTCCCAGTTGATAGAACTTCCCGTATATTTTTAGATGGTGTGATATCCTGGTAACATAGAATTTGTGTTGGCAATTGGAATTTTAGGATGTCTCCAAGATGCTATTGTACATAGAGAATCCGGGAAAGCCCCAAATCAGGCCCCAAATTGTGGTCGTTTCTCCCACTGAGTGTATAAGCTGTGAATATTCCCGAAGGAGATAATAAAAGGAAACATAACTGAGGGAAACAGGATGTGACTTTATTGTTGGCTATGCCCATAATCCTCAAAGCAGAATTCAGTGAAAAACATGGCTAGTGTGGCGCTCTAACGGGATTGGGAAATTCCTCTGCCCTATATTCTTTTACTTTTAGTCTTTAAAACAATTTTTTTCTCTAGCTTCCCATTTCTTTTTCTTTTTTTTTAAATTTTATTTTATTATGTTATGTTAATTACCATACATTATATCATTAGTTTTTGATGTAGTGTTCCATGATTCATTGTTTGCGTATAACACCCAGTGCTCCATTCAATACGTGCCCTCTCTAATACCCATCACCAGGCTAACCCCTCCCCCCACCCCCCCTCCCCTCTGGAACCCTCAGTTTGTTTCTCAGAGTCCATAGTCTCTCATGGTTCGTCTCCCCCTCCGATTCCCCCCCTTCATTTTTCCTTTCCTGCTATCCTCTTTTTTTTTTTTTTAAACATATAATGTATTATTTGTTTCAGAGGTACAGGTCTGTGATTCATCAGTCTTACACAATTCACAGCGCTCACCATAGCACATACCCTCCCCAATGTCTATCACCCAGCCACCCCACCCCTCCCACCCCCCACCACTCCAGCAACCCTCAGTTTGTTTCCTGAGATTAAGAATTCCTCATATCAGTGAGGTCATATGATACATGTCTTTCTCTGATTGACTTATTTTGCTTAGCATAATACCCCCTAGTTCCAACCACGTCGTTGCAAATGGCAAGATATCGTTTTGCCGGAGACTGGGGAGACAGGAGATAAAACGATTTTTTTTAATCCACAAGGGTTTACAAGTCAAGCAGGTTTGTTGCCATGCTTTCTAGAGGAAGCCATCAGAGCACTAGAGAAGTCCATCTCAGGGTCCATCGATGGTTTCCTTATCCATGCTACTCTGAAAGGACTGGTGGGCATTTTAGCTGAAGACACAGTGTTTTTTGACGTTGTTCCCCAAAGTTTCTGAAATTGTTCAAAACAAAACATTAATTATTTCCAAGCCACTTTATAGGTTTGGTGAAAATTTATCCTATTTCCCATCTCAAATTATATGCAGCTCCCGTGCCAGGCTACCTTAGCAGAGAGGTTTATACGCTGTTTGCTCGTGACAAAATTCCCCAAGTAATAGGATGCCAAAAATAGAAAAAATGTCCCAAATTAGAACAAGATACAATTCTCTACTTCTTGTTTCCAAAGAAATATTAAAACCCTCAAATAGAATTATTCTTTTATTGGGGAAAATTAGTCTGAAGGAAGTAATCTTTCAAGTATTTTTTCAGTAATAGACATTAGAGTATCTCTCCGGAGTTTGGGTTTCCGGGTTCAGTCTGGTCTATCTTACAATGAAGCTAATGTGTTGTTTTATAGCGTTTCCACAGTTGGATCAACCCAACATGTAGTGTCTCATATGTTCTCCTTTCTCCCCAAATCATGAAATATGAAACAAAAGGTTGACCCTAATTTTTATGTCAATAGGAACTTTGAGAAAATGATAGGAGTTTAGGAAACATAAGAAAATTGAGAAGAGATGCATTAGTACCACACAAGTTTGGGGGATTGAGAGAGCCAGGCAAAAGCCACAGTGACTTAGCAGAGGCAAATCAGGTAAGAAAGCAGCCGCTTTGGGGAATTTTGTCCAGCAGATTCAGGAGTCTGAATGCAGTGGACCTAAAGATGATGGGCAGAATCCAGAGGAGAATCAACCTGAGGTTAGGGGCCTTAGATAACATGTATTTTTTAATGAGGAATGATTGGTTTTTGCTATGAATATTGAAATGGTTTAAACAATAAGAAAATGCATTATCTCACAGAGCTAGCCATGTAGAAGTGAGAGAGCTGGTGGGCCCGAGAACAGTGTAATCTGGATTGGAGTTCATTGATATTTTCAAGGACCTGAGGTCTTTCTGGCTCCATGCTCTGCTGTCCTCAGGGTGTGTGTTGTCTGAATGGTGACTCCCCTTATGGTGGCAAGATGGTTGTTGTTGGCAAGGGGACTTCTTGCTTCCTTGTTTATGTCTAGCAGCAGAGAAAAGAAAAAAACCTTCCCCTTGATCAAAGAATATAATTCATTCCCTTTAATCTGATGGGACAAATAGATCACATGCCAATCCATTTTGGCCAAGAGCTATCCCTGGGTCATGTGTTGACCACCACATTGGTTGATCTGTGATATTCTCTGAAAGTAAAAATGGAATATATAGCTGAACAACAATGGGGTTCTGTTGAGAAGGGGGATAAAAAGACTGGATGTTGGTTAGACAGCCAACAGTGTTGACTAGACAGTCCAAAGATGAGGGGTTGAGTTGCCCAGGGAGTGGTGGGATTGGTTGCATACTCAGGGTAAAACCATGAAGTGTTGAAGGCTTGCTTTTCCATGGTGTTGGAAATGTGGAGCAGGCCTGAAAATGTCAGGATGAGGATGGATTAAAGTAGAGATGGTTCTCACTGTTGCATGAGCATCATAATCATCTTGAGGGCTTGTTAAAATACCGATCACTGGGCCCCACCTCCAGAATTTCTGATTCAGTAGATCTGGAGTAGGGTTCAAGAATTCGCATGTCTGACAAGTTCCCAGATGCTGCTGGTGCTGCTAGTTTGGGGGCTTTGTTTTGCGAATGGCTGGATTAGAGGAATAACCTGTCAAGAGCTGTTCAGTGTTTCTCAACTTGTGGAGCAGGGGTCATCTATGTCAGAATCACCAGTAGAGCTTGTTAAAGATCCTGGTTATACAGGTCCTGCTCCCACAGATTTGGATTAGTCATTTTGGAGAAGAACCTACAAATCGATTTCAAACAAGTTCTCCAGTGATTTTTTTGTAGTTAAGGTTTGTGAACTCAGTAACTAATGTTGGTGACAACATACCTGCTTGTGAGCCTTGTGAACTCTGTTAAACGATGTGAAGTTCTTTTAAGCCATCACCCATCCCCGTGTGCTCTGTGTGGTAAATAGACTATTGCAGTGACACACCCCTACCCTTTTTTTTGGAATCACTATAGCATAGAGTTAAGCACTGGGGTTTTTGGAGCTTGACAGAGACGGGTTTGAGTGCTGTGTGTGCCAATTTCTATGTGGGTGACCTCGGGCAGTGGGACCTAACCGTTCTCGAATAATGAGACAAATATTACATAATAGTCACTTAACATAATATCTGATGTTTAGTAAGCAACCAACAAACACTAACCCTTCTGTGATTTCCTCCTATTCCCCATTCCCAGTAGTGTTACAGCTGATTGACCAACTAGACACATCTCTTCTGGGGCAGGGGAAATTGTCTTCCCAGAGATGGTTTTCTATTCTGATTGACCCGAATCAAGGAAGGCATCAATAAGAGGTAAACCAGAGGAAACACTAAAAAGGGCTTTGGGACTCAAAAAGCAGAGAAGAAAAAACTCTCTTCTGTGGGTAATGCTGGTGAAAAGTGAGGCGACAGGGAAATTTCTTTTGGAGGCTGTTTCTTGCCTGCTTGGTTATAACTCCTTCCCCCATTCATAATGTCCCCTGTTATACCCTCCAGGACTCTGTCTGCAATGGACGTTTGCACACATTTAGAGGAGGGATGTACATATTTGTACATACTTAGAGAAGCTAGAAGAGTAGTGGTCAGAAAAATGAGGAAAACTCTTTTGTAGCTCAAAACAGACCATGAAGTCCAATAAAGCCTAGAGATATTCTCAGCATGGCCCCAAACTCTGGCACTGTTCCATTGATTTATTTTATTTCCCTGCATCTCATACACATGAGATGGGGTAATATTTTTTTCTGAGTCCTTGCAACACAAGGCCAAGTAGATAAACTCTGGTGAGTGAATGTTTTGGCCTCATCCATTTGACTGATCAAATAGCCTTTCTCACAGAGTCATTATTTTTTCTTGTCCTTTAGATTTTTCTTTTTCTTTCTTTCTTTCTTTCTTTTCTTTTCTTTCTTTCTTTCTTTCTTTCTTTCTTTCTTTCTTTCTTTCTTTCTTTCTTTCTTTCTTTCTTTCTTTCTTTCGAGTGTCTTCATGTCAAAATGTACTTGGAATTTAAAGGACAAGATATTTTGCTACTTTTGGCTTCAGATAAATCCTTTTCTTGCTTGTGCTGAGGTTGTTCATTATACATATATAATATATTCTCTTTATGAGTTCTGAACTTTCATAATACCAGATCAACATGAGACAATAAGCCCCAAATTCAAAATGAAAACAAAGTAAAAACAAAAATCAGGCTTTTACTTCCTACTCACATCATACTGGCATTTCTCATCAGAACCAAATCCGAAATCATAGTGTTTTCAAACTTGAAAGGGATTACAGACCAGAAAACTGAGGCTCACAACATGTATGGTGTACGCTAGTGTTGCTCATTTAGCTGGTGTCAAAACACAGATCTTACGGTTTCTCTTTCCTCAAGCTCCATGCTACCACTCTTATTTGGAACCCACAATTCTATAACTACTAAAACCCTAAAAAGATTCAGAAAGACACACTTGCAATTATCACACTCTGTCTTTAAGATCTATTTCAAATCTATTCCACTTCCACAGACTTATAAATCACTTTATAAGTTGGCTAATTTGTTTATTAGGATAAGTTTTTGTTTGTTTGTTTTTGGTTAAAAGTTAAACTTTTATTTTACTGCAAATTTTTATTTAAATTCTAGTTAGTTAACATATAGTGTAATATTGGTTTCAGGTGTAGAATTTAGTGATTCATCACTTACATACAACACCCAGTGCTCAAGTGTTATCTTTAATACCCATCACCCATTTAGCCCATCCCCTACCCACCTTCCCTCCAGCAGCCCTCAGTTTGTTATCTATAGTTAAGAGTCTCTCTCTCTCTTTTAAAGATTTTATTTATTTATTTGACAGAGAGAGAGAGACAGTGAGAGAGGGAACACAAGCAGGGGGAGTGGGAGAGGGAGAAGCAGGCTTCCCGCGGAGCAGGGAGCCCGATGCGGGGCTCGATCCCAGGATGCTGGGATCATGACCTGACCCTAAGGCAGACGCTTAACTGAATGAGCCACCCAGGCGCCCCTAGTTAAGAGTCTCTTATGGTTTCCTTCCCTCTCTCTTTTTTTTCCTCTTCCCCTATGTCATCTGTTCTGTTTCTTAAATTCCACATATGAGTGAAGTCATATGGTATTTGTCTCTCTCTGACTTGTTCCGCTTAGCATAATACACTCTAGCTCCGTCCACGTTGCTGCAAATGGCAAGATTTCATTCTTTTTGATGGCCGAGTAATATTCCATTGTATAAATAGACCACTTCTTCTTTATCCGTTCATCATTTGATGGACATTTGGGCTCTTTCCATAATTTGATTATTGTTGATAATGCTGCTATAAACATCGGGGTGCATGTGCCTCTTTGAATCAGTATTTTTGTATTCTTTGGGTAAATTCCTAGTCGTGTACTTGCTGGGTCATAGGGTAGCTCTATTTTTAACTATTTGGGGAACCTCCATACCGTTTTCCACAGTGGCTGCACCAGTTTGCATTCCCACCAACAGTATAAGAATGTCCCCCTTTACCCGCATCCTTGCCAACATCTGTTGTTTCCTGTGCTGTTAATTTTAGCCACTCTGACAGGTATGGGGTAGTATCTAATTGTGGTTTTGATTTGTATTTCCCTGATGATGAGTGACAGAATAAGTTTTTTATTGATGACCACTCGTGTTCCCCACCATGGGGCAGGGTAATTGAAAGTATTCAGTGAATGGCTTCCTTTCCAAGCTGAGGGATGCCTTAATGGTGATGTGTTTGAGACCGTGCCTCTTGCTATGGTCAAAGGCAGACATTGACTCACTTTTGCCTAGGGTGTTTTGTATTTTTTAAACTCCTGAGGTAAAGGATAAAAATGAGCTAGATGTTTTCAAGGATAAATTTTTAAAGATCATGTAAAATTTTATTTTTTTGTTTCATCAACTTAAAAAATGTTTGCTCCCACTTAAAAAAAATGTCAGTGCAATAGAGTGTATGCACATAGTTATAAAATAATAAAAAATGGCAGTCTCCTGTCCTATTCCTCACTACCCCTGAGCAGTCCACTTTTAATACTTTTTGCTTTCTCTTCTGACATTAACTTCAGTATACTGTTTTCACTTGATTCCTAAGGTTTAGACATTTTCTACTGACTTCCTCTTATGATAATTGAGGACCTGGCTTTTTACCAGCCTCCAAATTTCTCCCTTTTTTTTCCCTACTATGAATAATGGCTATAATTTTAGTAAAGTCAAAATATTTTTGCTCCACTAAATCTGTTGTATACATTTAAGAATCTTTCCCCAAATAGTTTCACAAGTCTGGTCATCTGCTAGTTGTCACTCCTTCTCCTTTCCCCCCTTTATTCTGCTCTTTGGAATACAGATCCTTCTGCTCCGATCTTTTCTCCCCCAGGCCTGTTGCACATAGTCATCTTCAGACCTCACCCCTCTTCTGTGTGGGTCTTGTCTCCTTGATCCTGTGCTTCCTTCTTCCTTGTTTTATTCCCTCATCCTTCTGAAGCAATCCTTCATAAATGAAAACTTAAATTAAAAAAAAATTGGAAAAACTTACAAAATCAGGGACAAAATATCACGAATCCTTAGGTTCTTATCATCCAGATTCAAGTTATCACAAGTTTGCCACACTGACTGCATTTGTCCCTTTTTCCTTTTTCTCCTCCATCTGTCCTCCCCTTCTCCCTCTCCTGCCTCTCGCCCTCTCCCTTTCCTTCCCTAGCTGTAGTGTTTTAAAGTAAAGGTCAGTATTTTAAGTCATGGTGTCAGATGAGCTCCCCTTGAGAGGCAGACAACATTCAATACATACAGCGAATAGGAGACTTTGTCGGCATCACCCAAGTTGCTGACACCAACTTCACAGGAAGGTTTATCCTGGAACTTTGAATTACATGAACCAATACATTCCATTTTCCAGGGACATGGTGTTGGGTTTCTGGCACATACAACATTTTCAAGCTGACCAGACATTTTGGCATAATGATTTTAGAACATTTTTCCTCCAAGATCATAGTACTTAAATTAATTAATTCCTCAATAAACTTGCTATTTGTGCTATTGTTATCCAGTAGGTGAAATGTTTGGTTTATGATATTCAGGTATGAATAGTTAAAGTAATGTGATATTTAGTTCCCTTGAAAATCTGGTTCCTATATAATACCAAATATAAATATTAGGATTTGACATCCAACAGGAAAACTATTTTGTTTTATTGGGAACTATACGGATTTGATGGCAAAGAGCATGCCATGTCTATTAATGCCTTATTACATAGGTCAGTTAACTTTAACCTAATATAGTAGATAGCTCCTTTTTTGGTATCACAAACCAGTAGCTGATGAAACAACCGATAACTAGAAATTATGCCATGAATTAACATGTTAACCTTGATATAATTGTAAATCCCATGCTAGTATTTTCATTCAGGGGTTCTTAATTATTGAAGACATGAGCATTTATTTTAACTTTTTGCATTTTCTGAATTGTATTAACAGAATAACAGAGATCAGTTTGATGTAAATAATTCAGAAATGCTGATAAAAATCTCTGCCTGGTCAATTTCTTTATAAGGGCTCCATTCTTCATGGGGTTTTTTGCTTTTTTACAGTACATGGATCCTGGAAACTTGCAGCTTTCTGAATAAATAACTTGTTTTATAGTCTTATTTTCTTTTCTTAGATCTTTATCCCCAGAAGGTAAGGAAATTAGGCTTATTATGAACAATTTATTGATGTATTTATAATAAAGTCTTCCCATTAATCTTACTTATACTGTACTTTACATGTTTTCAGCAATCATCTTCTGAAAAGGTTATGCAGAAAAAGCTTTGAGTAGCAGGGATCAATGGATTTATTCATATAAATGGTTATTAATATACAGATTAAGGTGATATAAAGATGGGCAAAATGCTTCCCCTTAGTGACAAATAAAAGCATAATTGTAACTCAATTTTAATACTAATCATCTCACATTTTAGCAGTAGGTTGGGTGAAAATTTTTATTTATTTATTTATTTTTTATTTTTTTAACATTTTATTTATTTATTTGACAGAGAGAGACAGCGAGAGAGGGAACACAAGCAGGGGGAGTGGGAGAGGGAGAAGCAGGCTCCCTGCCGAACAGGGAGCCCGTTGCGGGGCTTGATCCCTGGACCCTAGGATCATGATCTGAGCTGAAGGCAGACGCTTAATGACTGAGCCACCCAGGCGCCCCTGGGTGAAAATTTTTAACTAAGTAGTCATTTTAATGATGGCATTGATAATTTGTAACTCACAGGAATTTTGACGTGATTTCTACCAGCTCATTTTACTAACCTCCTAAACCCGGCTGTGGCAGATTGTGTTTTCCAAAAATGGCTAAATATATATCCCACTCCCCATGTGCTCCTTAAATTGAGACACTCCTCTCACCAAGAGGTAGAGTCTGTGCTCTGTCCCCTTGAATGTTGTGATGCTGTGTGGCTTCCAAGGCCAGCCTGCAGAGAGGATGCAGCTTGTACATGACTTGCTCTCTCTTGGAATGGGCACCTTGGAAGTCCCAAGCTGTCCTGTAAGATGTCCAGCTACTCTGAAGCCACCATTCTGGAGAGACCATGCGGATATACCAAATGGACAAAGAAAAATGTCAGAAGATCCCCAGATGTTCTAGTCTTCCCAGCCTGAGTACCAGACATAAGAGTGAATGAGCCACCCTCTGCCGGCAAACACATGTGCAAGCCTGAGGGGGAACTGCCCAGATGGGCCCAATTAAATCCCAGAACCATGCAAGAAAATGTTAAATTTGACTGTCATTGTAAGACACTAAGTTTTGGGGGTAATTGATTATGCAGCCATAAATGGAATACTGACCCTTCTCTATGGCTCCCTCATTCAGAGAACAGCACCATCATTCATATGACAATCCCCAAATTTCCACATCACATTATTTCTGGCTTGCCTGAGATCCAGATGGGGAGTTCCGATTGCATATGCAAATTTCCACTGTCTCAAATGGACCTATTTGGAGATACCTCAAATCACAGAGCAATAGGCAGCGATGCATGTGATCCATTCAGCGAGAGGAGCCAATGGTAGACAGCAATAATGCAGTCCACCACAATTACCAAAGCTGTAGAAGTCTATTAATACAATAAGAAGATAAATGTTTTTCTATATTCATATCTATGTGGTGACATGGAAAAGCTCTGAACACCAAAGTATCAACAGTCCCCCCGAGTGGGGCTAGTTCTCCTTAACCTCTGTACTGTTTGAATTTCTACAGTAAGATTTCAAGCACCTGAGGGAGACATGAGGCTGAGAGTTGCTGAATGCCACCTACAAGGTCATTTAGGAATCAAAGTCACAGAGCTAGACCTAATTCAGAATCATTTGCAGTGTATTTTGTCTGGCGTTTGCCTGCTTATCTGTATGTGTCTCACGTATTTTCCTGTTGTGATTTGAGTGTGTACAAAGAGAGATGACCATATGGACTGTATTTCTGGCTATTTTACTTTAATTCCAGTCTTGTATATGAGGCCAGAGTTATTTACTTTTGCTTTATTGCTTCCTCATGGCCTCCTTCAGGTTATTGACAAAGTGTTGATGCCAGGAAGATTAAAAAAGTCTTTGGTGTTACCCAAGAAAAAGAAGCTGCATGTCAGGTAGAACTGACCAATAGTCTTGTCAGAGAAATTAGCACGAGCTAATAGATTTGTGTTTTCCCTCAAAAGAAGTATCTGTTTTCAGGATTTTAAAAAATTTTTGTGGGTTAGTCCCGAGCATACCTTGGTTGTAACGAGAATTAGGGTTCCTGATTCAATTGCCATTAATTTGCAAATTGTCTCAAGGTAGTCCTTCTCTTTGCTTACTTATTTTTACATACAACAAGAAAAAGGAAAATGTGGATGTATATCCACTTAAAAAAGAATCCACGTTCGGGGTGCCTGGGTGGCTCAGTTGTTAAGTGTCTGCCTTCGACTCAGGTCATAGTCCCAGGGTCCTGGGATCGAGCCCCACATCAGGCTCCCTGCTCAGCGGGAAGACTGCTTCTCTCTCTCCCACTCCCCCTGCTTGTGTTCCCTCTCTCGCTGTCTCTCTCTCTGTCAAATAAATAAATAAAATCTTAAAAAAAAAAAGAATCCACATTCAAAATGGGAAATTTGTAAAACCGGTAAGTTATAGAGTTGGCCTATATCATTCTTTGATTTCCAAAAGGCTTTTCTTCCAGAATTCTTTTAAATAGAATGAGTCTAATATACTTAGGATTTTATTTATAGATCACAAAGAAATAGGAAGTGGTGGTCGGGGCGCCTGGGTGGCTCAGTCGGTTAAGGGTCTGCCTTCCGCTCAGGTCATGATCCCAGGACCCTGGGATTGAGCCCTGTGATGGTCTCCCTGCTCAATGGAGACGCTGCTTCTCCCTCTGCTGCCCCCTGCCCCGCCCCCTCCCCCCTGCCCCGGGCTCATGCTCATGCTCTCTCTCTCTCTCTCAAATAAATAAATAAAATCTTTAAAAAAAAAAAGAAATAGGAAGTGGTGGTGGTAAAGAGGAAAGGGCAGAGAAAAAATGTTTTAGGAAATCACAGTGATTAAAGATCAATAAAAGAATTTTAAAAATCCACTTGGAAAATTGTTAGGCCACCAGAAAAATATTAAGTTCCTAATAACTTTAGGAAAATTGTGATAGAAAATGAAACCTTTTATGGTTTGCAAGATGGAGAGTGTCTTTTCCCCTGTAATAAAAGCCATCTTTTGGCACAAAGGAGAGGTATGATAGTGTACTTTGTGAAAGCCAGACATGCAATAAATGATGAAGGCTCTATTTCAGCAAGTCACAGGCAGAAAACAAAACCCCAAATGATCGGCTAGAGCTACAGCTTTGTTGAACAGAGGATACTGCTTCATTATTCTACCATACACTTTGCAATCTAAACATTATTGCTCTATATAAAAAGGTGATCTGTACATTTGTATGCTGAATAGCAGGCATTCTTAATGCCTTTTGGTGATTGGGTTGTAAGAGCATATTTAGCCTTTGCTTTCATTTTTACTGTTGGAGCAAATTAAACCATCCATAAGGTCCTAAACAACCAAAGCTCTTCTTTTCTCTCAATTTGTCGGTGAGCACTTGCTGGACTCTCTGAGGAAGATTTCTTTCCTGCTTGTCTAGGGCAGCATCTCTGGTTTGCAGATGCACAGGCTGCATAGGAAGTACCAGGCTATGAATCAGTGGGAAAACAGATTCTGAAATCTGGAGAATCCAACATTTCATTTTGTTTTTTTTGCATAGCTTGGTAATCTGGACATGGTCTCAGATCAGAAATGGAAAGACTGAACCTGCTCTACCATAGTAGAGGCTGGGAAAAAGTTCCCTCCCTTCCTTCCTTCCTCAATGGCAAAATCCTTATTATTTTTTTCCCCCCCAAATGTAGAAATAAATATGCTCTTTGGGGAAAAAATGGTTACATATAAAGTAGGAAATTAAATTCTCTCCCTTCCCTGCCAATGTCCTCATAGGACATAACCCACTGTTAACATTTTCTTATAAATCATTCCAAATATTTTCTATAAATGTGAATATAATTGTATTTTTCTGAAACAAGAAAATGCAACACTTTTCATTTTGTAATGTGATCTTTTATCTTAACACCATATATTGGGCATTTTTCTGGGTCAGTATCTACAGACCTACAACCTTCAAACAGCAATATTGTTATTCATTTATTTTTATTTTTATTTTTTATTTTTTATTTTTTTTTCAAAGATTTTATTTTATTTATTTGAGAGAGAGAGAATGAGAGACAGAGAGCATGAGAGGGGGGAGGGTCAGAGGGAGAAGCAGACTCCCTGCCGAGCAGGGAGCCTGATGTGGGACTCGATCCAGGGACTCCAGGATCATGACCTGAGCCGAAGGCAGTCGCTTAACCAACTGAGCCACCCAGGCGCCCCTTTATTTTTATTTTTTAAAGATTTTATTTATTTATTTGACAGAGACATAGCGAGAGAGGGAACATAAGCAGGGGGAGTGGGAGAAGGAGAAGCAGGCTTCCTGCTGAGCAGGGAGCCTGATGTGGGGCTCGATCCCAGGACCCTGGGATCATGACCTGAGCCGAAGGCAGACGTTTACCGACTGAGCCACCCAGGCGCCCAACAATATTGTTATTCATTTAAACAGATCCTTCAGTGATGGGCATTGCGCCCCCCCATTACATATGGTGCTGCAAGGAATATTTTTTTCACTTACATCTTTCCACACTTACCCCTTCATTTCCTATGATATTTCATTCCTGTGATATTCATTTCTATGATATCTCATTCCCCCAGAGAGGAACTGCTGGGTCAAACAGTGTGCAAGATTTACGTTGTAGGATATATTGCCAGTGGCCCTCCAGAAATGTACTAGATACACTCCCACCAGATGTGTACGAAAGGCTTATATACTTTTGCCAAAACTAGATATTATCAATCTTTTTAATGTTTGTCAAACTAGGCAAAGGCTAATATCTAATTTCACTGTAATTTACAAAAGAACTGTTTTTTTCTGAATCCAGATCTGGTTGTGTTTCCTGCCGTCAAAGGCTCTGTTGCTTAACTTTGGGAACCCTCCCCTGCTCCCAATCTCTGCCTTGTCATGCTCTTTGGTGCATTGCTGGTCCTTGTTGGTATCTTGCTGCGGTCTATTCCCCTAGCTGAGCAGAGGGGGAGTTGCTCTCTGCCGATGACATAGATTCTCATCATATTTATGCACACACAATCACAAATCACAATCACACATATGCTACATAATACACATGTACATGATCTCTCTCTCTCTCTCACACATACACACTTCACATCACATACAAAACCACATAGGGAATCATATCACCCACACCACATCATATGTTAGTGTGTCATTGTACAGCAATCAAAATGAAATCAGTTTCTCTCAACTGGTTCAAAGGCCCATCACATTCCTGGGATGCTTCAAAAGCTCCCAGATGACTGTGCTCTTCTTGGGTGTCTGGCTTCTTATGTCAGCTCTCTGGTACCTTGCTCCTGGCTCTCCTGCTCAAGTTGAGAGCTCTTTCCTCCTGGCTGGGCACATTTGCACTCTCTGAGTGAGCCTGGAGGCTGCTGGTAGAAAGGTGAGAACTGAAGTTCTTGGGTACAAGCACTAATTTACAAGAAATGGTTGAAATCTGTTCTCTCTCTCTCTCACCCAAACCAATATATATTATTTCCCCTTGAATTTTGTTATAAGGATTTTGAAAAACTGTGGGAAGTCATAAGTAGATCCAGTTTTGTCTGGTTTCTGCTTAAAACATTCTGATTTACCATTAGTCTGATGTTTCTTTCCTAATGCACAGTTTGCTTTATTGATTTTTTTCCCCCTTTGTCACCAGCATTGCTCAAAACAGAACTGCTAAAATATGCTGACCTCTTTTCTTTCCTCAGAGTTCCTTAGCAATAAGACGTATACAGAACATATCCATCAAATCTACTATTTAATTAAAATATGAAGTTAGGTTGGAGAAATATAAATAATAGAGCTTGTAAGCAATTTGTATATGAACACTACTTGTCCCTCTGGTTTTCTGTGTGAGAGCCTGAATCTAACTCTTCAGAGAGGAGTTTGTGTAACACAGCTCTGAGCCAGACAGACCTGGCTTTGCATCCTCTGTGATTGTGAACCCAGGATCATCTCCTTTTCTAAGCCTTGATTTTTTTTTTTTTTTTTTTGCTTTATAACATGTGATTAATGAAAGTACCACCAGCCATGAGGATTAAATGAAATTCATGAGAATTAAGAAAAGGAATGAAGAAGAGGGCTTTTACTACTGCTAATTATTATTTTTTTAAGTAGGCTCCACACCCAGCATGGAGCCCAACGTGGAGCTTGAACTCACAACCCTGAGATCAAGACCTGAGCTAAGATCAAGAGTTGGACACTTAGCTAATTAAGCCACCCACGCACCCCATTGTGGCTGATTTTTTCATTATAAAAGTTATATTTACTTATTGAGGAACATTTGGAAATATAGAAACATATAGTGACAAAAATCACCCCTAGACACTGCTAATAGTTCGGGATGGTTCCTTTAGTCCATTTTATTTTATTTTATTTTATTTTATTTTATTTTATTTATTTATTTATTTATTTTTAAAGATTTTATTTATTTATTTGACAGAGAGAGAGAGACAGCGAGAGAGGGAACACAAGCAGGGGGAGTGGGAGAGGGAGAAGCAAGCTTCCCGCCAAGCAGGGAGCCCGATGCAGGGCTCGATCCCAGGACCCTGGGATCATGACCCAAGCAGAATGCAGATGCTTATTGACTGAGCCACCCAAGCGCCCCCCTTTAGTCCATTTTAAAACAATGCATAGTAAGGGGTGCCTGGGTGGCTCAGTCAGTTAAGCGTCTGCCTTTGGCTCAGGTCATGATCTCAGGGTCCTGGGATCAAGCCCCATATCAGACTCCTGTTTGGAAGAGAGTCGGCCTCTCCCTCCCCCACTACCCACCTCATGCTCTCTCTCTCGAATAAATAAATAAATAAAAATATTAAAAAAAATAAAACAACATGTGGGTTTTTTTTTTCTTTTAAGATTTTATTCATTTGACAGATAGACACACAGTGAGAGAGGGAACACAAGCAGGGGGAGTGGGAGAGGGAGAAGCAGGCTTCCCGCGGAGCAGGGAGCCCGATGCGGGGCTCGATTCCAGAACCCTGGGATCATGACCCGAGCCGAAGACAGACACTCAACGACTGAGCCACCCAGGCGCCCCAACAACATGTGGGATTTTTAAAAAACAGCATAATCATTATATTTACACATATCCATATATATGTATACATTTGTATGATATATAAAATATATGTGTATATATAAATGTCATATATATGTAAAATTTTGTGTGGGTAGAAAAGGATTTTGTTAAGATTCAAGTCCTTATGTGCTACTTACTTCAATCAGCCCGAGTCTATTGACTTTGTATCGAATGTCTGTCATCAGAGTTGTGTTTTAATCTAAATTGACCACTTGGGCATCTGTTAACCTTTCAACATTTCTTTGTGATATAGGTACAATCTCAAATCTTTCCCAACTCAGTCTTGTGAGTTTGCACTTTCCCTGACGTTACTCTAATGTGCTAGCCCTGGAACATGGGAGATTTCTCTTCTCTTATGCATTGGCAAATATCTCAGAATCTTAAGTGCATCTACTACACAGCGCTCCTCTGTGTCCTTTTATCCTGCTCCTGTTCGATACCGTATTAAGGAACTGAAACTCTAAGAAGGCACATCAGGACAGAAATGGAGGAGCCACCGGAAAGGTTACCATTGTCTGGGTGTGAGATAAATACCCTTCCCAGAAGAATTCATTATAAATGATGCTGCTTTCCTGCTGCAGGATTGATTTGCTCAAGAGAATGGATGGAAAATGACAGAGAAACACTTGGAAGCAGAGGGAGTGGTGGGGAGCAAGATGAGTAGCATTTGGACCCTGTTTTTAGGACAATGACTCTAGGGCTTTAGAAGAGTGATTGAAATTAAAATGAGAATCCTTGCATATTCCTCCCCCCCCAACTCTTCATGTGATTGCTTTTGAGCCAAGGATACTAAATGCAATAACTGAAAATTGGGGGAAATTATTTATTGAGAACACTTTTATTGTAGGGTGCTTTCTTCCTCCCTCTTTAAAAGAATCTTTTGCTGTCACAATGGATATGCAGTTCCCTCTGAACCGTAATATAAGGGGAGGAGAAAGTCCTTATTCCTGTGGAGATAACTGGAGTTGAAACATTTCATATGCTCCAGAGTAGAAAATTCAGGGACAAAATTGTACACAGAGAACAAAGGAAGCTATGCAGTGTGTCTACTCCCCACTATGTTGGATATAAGCCTTGCCTATGAGCTGAAATTAAACTTTGCCATAGCGACACTAGGAGTGAAGAATTCTTTGGGTTAAAAGCACTTTTGTAAGAGAAAATCTGGGATGATCTGGAGTGGTCAGGGGCGAATCAAGGGGTTGGAAGAAATGCACTGTAACAGTCAGTATCCTGAAATGCAGATTCAGACTCCTTTTATCCCCTGACGAGACTTGGTGATAAATGCCCCTTTAAACCCATGTGCTCTTTTTCACATTGGTGTCTTAGACTCTTCTGGTATGTTGGTGTGGAGTCTCCAGCGTTCTTCCTTTGCTTCAGCAAAAGTTTCCATCCATGAGCTCCAATTCTTTCCAGATATTAAGCCCTTGTAAAGGAGAACTATGCAATCCTGATTGATGTCAATACGTCGTTCTGGGGTTAGCCTTTGGCCAAATCTGACCCACTGCCTTTTTCACAAATAAAGTTTTATTGGAACTCAGCCAGCTAGCCCATTCATTTTTCCATTGTCTAGGGCTGCTTTTGCACTATAACAGAATTTAATTGTGACAAAGGTGGTATGACCCACAAAACCAAAAATACTCGCTATCTGACCTTTCACAGAAGAAGTTTGCTAAACATTGCTAGTTGATTAGATCATGGTGAGGTTGAAGCCCTAGCTTTTAATTTACATTTCATATATCCAGCCCCAGAAAGCTTCCTCATAAATGGTTGTGTGGCTGGTCAGATAGTAGTCCTCAATGTCTTTCCATTAGTGGGGACAGTTCCCCGTACATGTTCTGTAGACTTCACCCAGAATCAGTAAGATGAGCTGAGTAAACACAGGATTTTGACTTTCAAAATGAACCATGAGTTAGTTTCCAATGCTGCTGTAACAAACTACCATGACCTTAATGCTTTTAAAACAACAGAAGGTTATTGTGTTCTGGAGGTCAGAAGTCTAAAATGGGGTAGCAGGGCTGTGTTCCCTCAGGAGACGTCAGGGAAGACTCTTGTTCCCTTGGCCTCTCCAGCTCTAGAGAATGCCTGCGTTCACTGGCTCATGGCCCTGGCCCCTCTTCTTATCACTCGGACTTTAGCTTCCATGGTCACCTCTCCTTCTCTGACTCTGACCCTCCTGTCTCTCTCTTGTAAGAATTGGATCACCTGGGTAATCTGAGATAATCTCCCCATCTCAAGATCCTTAACTTAATACACTGGCAAAGTCACCTTTGCTTTGTAAGGCAACATAATCACCAGTGTGAGGAATTAGGATGTGGACATCTTTGGGAACCCCATGATTCTAGATACTGTAGATTGCAAATGCTTGCTTTCCCCTCTGCTCAGATATCCACAATAATTTTACTGATCGCCAAGCAGGGCGGTACTAAGAGAATAAAAACAAAAACCAAAAACAATAAAAAAAATGGTTTGAAAGTTCTTATAGGTGTTTTATATACATTTTGAATGGAAAGCATGAGATATATATAGTGCTTCAAAGAGGACAGGAAGATATTCGGGAGATGAGTGAATCTTGATTGTATTAGAAAGTAAATTGATTATTTACTACATAAATAAAATGCATATTTGCAGAAATAAAGCACTTTCCAAACGAGCATATTCATTTTCCACTGCATTTTCTAAGCAACAGAGATTGTCTGCACATTTTCCAAATGCAAGACTGCTCCCACCCCATGCTAAGTATAAGGTACTCTCTGCAAGTTACCATGTGTAAGAGCAATACATCTGAATGATTTAACACAGAAACACAGAGTTCATAGATAAACTTCTTCACAGAATATGTTGCTGACTAATTGTGTCACTTGTGGGACAGGCATCCATCATTCTCTGTTCTCTAAAATGGGACCTGCCTTTGGCCATAGTAGGGTAAGTATGGCGAGTCTATGTGAAAATAAGAATTTTTTTTAAGCATACTCATATTTTCAATGAACCACTCTCTAACTCATTGAGGACATATTTGCAATTTCACAGCCCAGAGAAGTCCCTGGGGCCCAAATAGTTTCACTGTGTGTGGGTGAAGGTGTTATGAACCACAGAATATTATACTTGATTTGAGTATCTTTACGGCTGTTTAACATCATCTCAAATTGATCTTTCTTTCCTTTCACTGCAAAGTGTTCCATAGCCCCCCTTCTCTCCCGGGAGCCCGCCATCCCATCCTTGGTTCACCACAGCCCCTTACTTGCTTGCAATTTGGCTTCTAGATTCCTGATTATGTTGTCCTCTGCTCCCCAACACACTTATTATTTTTTTTTTTTAGATAAGTCTCATTTGGTATTTCCTGGGGCCCTAACTGCGCTGTGTGTTCTTCGAAGGCAAATGTTGTCTTCTTTCTGCCTCGCAGACTTAGTGTGATACACGACGTCCTGCACATAGCGAGCTCTCAGAAAACTGCCTCCAATGAGGGTGCCGTGTTGCTCAGGAGTTTTCTGTTCTGCTCATTCTAATGGCCACTGATTAAATGGCTTAAACTAGGTTTTAGCCATGTTGCTTTCAGTTTGTTTCCCCCTCCTTTCTTTTGACTTCCTGTTGACCGTCTACCATGTAGAAACCATTCTCTCTTCTGCTGGACACCAAAGCCTACCGCACTTTACTTTGTTCTTTGAGTGTCTACCCTCCTCCAGAAAACCTTTGTGGAATTCCTCTAATCATTTTCACCTTGCCAGCAGCATCTAGGGGCCAAATTTATCTCCAACTCTACCCTGTAGTTACAGCTTATTCTTTGGAGGTAGGGCGGAAAACAGTGCTCAGGTCCATGGTTATGGCTGAAAAGCTAACGTTGGACAAACAGTTCTTGAAATTTTCCTTGGTCATCTTGCTACTTCCTCTGGGTCCCAAATGTTCCTCACTTATAGTTCTGTTTGGAGACTTCCTTATTCTGCATTGTGTTATAGTTGGTTATTTCTCAACCCTTATTTAACTTTCAGAATTTTGTAAAAAGAGAAGATGGACATACTCAGTGGCATACCAGTATAGTACTGGGTATTAGCTTATGGTAGGTATTCAATAGATATTTAGAATTTATTTATTTATTTATTTATTTATTTGACAGAGAGAGACACAGTGAGAGAGGGAACACAAGCAGGGGGAGTGGGAGAGGGAGAAGCAGGCCTCCCGCTGAGCAGAGAGCCTGATGCAGGGCTCGATCCCAGGACCATTAGATCATGACCTGAGCCGAAGACAGAAGCTCAACGACTGAGCCACCCAGGAGCCCCGATATTTAGAATTTAAATAAAACAGTCTTTTCCGCCTTGGAGCCAAGTTTGTCTTGTGTTAAGGACTATTTCTACCATGCAAAGAGCTGCTGTTCTCAAATAGTATAAAACTGTCATCTGGATTCACTGCCAGCCCAAAACCTTCCTCAAAATGAACAGTTTCATTCCTTATTTCTTAAAGCATAAGCTTTTAAATTGTTGGAATGATAATTACTCAGTATTGCTAAATACTTCAATAAATGTATAACGTGCTTTGCATATTGAAGAACTATTTATAGAAATATTTATAATTTAATTGTATAATTTGGGCAAATTAACCTCTCTGTGCCTAGGTTTTTTATTCTGTAAAGTCGGGGGGAAGTACTGAGGACAAGCTCATGATCCTTTTTCTTTTCAGAAATTCCTGGCAGTTCTACCTCTACTCCATAGCTTTCCTGTGCCCAAAGTGGTCTAATCTCTCTGCTAGTCACAGGATTCTCCAGATTTCCGCTGTACATGGGGACAGCTCCTAGTACAGAAAATGGCAACTTATGTGCGATAAGATCGCCAGTTGACCTTACCTATGTGTTCTCTGCATGCTTTTATTGCAATCAGGGTAAAAATTGGAAAATCAGGGTGATAGCATCCGTCTGAGGAAGGGTAGAGAGCTGATTTTGTGACAAGTTTTTTTTAAAAAAATGTTAACTGGGGCCCACGATGTAAATTAGCAGTTAAACTTTCCTCTGCTGGGTGAGATGTGTCAATCAAGAAATATCAATCTCAAGTTTTACTAAAGAGAGATCGAGGTTGACTTAAGACACCTGTCTTGGATTAACATGGAGCAAGACTTAAAACTGGCCTGCTAAAGAGAAGGCGAGGTTCTAGATGCTCTTTGTTGGGAGTGACATTTAGTGGGGCAGGTTTTGGAGCCCAGCAAGGGCCAGCACTGTTCATGAAACTGATCCTGCAGGTGCGAGGCTTGTGGGTTTCACTTCCAGTTTTCCCCTCCAGCGATCACTGAGAGCCCCCCTCGAGGCACCATCTGCAGGCCTATGGGAAAGATGTTTGATTTAGAGTACGTGGGAAAGGAAGAAGTTAATTTTGAAAGTCGATTTCATTACACTATCTGCTCTCTTAGAGCTTCCCCTTTGCGCCTCTCACCTTTTTTCTTACCCACGCTGCAGAACAATTTTGGCATTTGAGTCTACCCCAAACTACTGGTTCCTAGTTTCAGTTTCTGTATTTAGTTGGGAGATACAGATGGGTTGCAGGAAAGTTATGGTTCAGTGTCTTGCCAGGCTCAGCAGATACCGTTCAGGAGTGCAAGGCTACTACTGTTCATGTCTGACGTCTGTATCTTGGAAGCTCAAAGTATTTTGTTGATGTTGTCATTCATTTTACCTGAGACAGGCTGGAGGCATGTATTATTAAAAAATTTTCTTTAAAGCTCTACTTTCAAGTGTAAGAGAGATCAAAGGAAACTACTGCCTATATACCGGTTAGTCATATTTTAAAATATGACAGAGAAAAAAGCTGGGGGAGTTTTAATAATAATAAGTTTCTTTCATTCTCTTGGGACAGTATGAGGAGGTCATCAGGGATCCAATGACAAGGCAGGCTTCACTCAGGGAAGGGTGTGCTAAAGGAATAGGATATAGTGCAGAGACTTGCATTCAGCTTGAAGAGGGGCATGTTATACATGCGTACCTTTTCAGTGCATCCTAGGAGATTGGCCATTGATTTAAGATGTCTCCAAATTGATTGGACTTACACTTTCAAGCTTTGCTGACTCCATTCCTTTGTTTTTGGCCAAAAGAACTCACATTTTTTTTTTTTTTTAAATTTCTGGACAGAATGAATTGGAGGTACTGTAGAACCTTAAACTGTTATGATGGTGCTTCATAAATTAATCCAATACCTCATAAAAGTATTGGATTAAGAATCAACAAATCTGAATTATTTCCTTTCTTTGCTGTTGCGCATCTTTACTGAGTACAACACTAAGCGTCTCCAGGCCTGATTTCCTTTATCTATACAATGAGAGCAAGGAAACCTATCAACCTCTAAGATCCCTTCCAGCTTTACAATGTCCAGAAGTACACAACATGTTTTATTGCTTGCCATGCAGGAAAAAGTGCAGAGTATCAGAGTCTCCTTGTCTGAATCTCCCTTGCAGTCTTTCTCTCTCTCTCTTAAAATCACAGTTATAATTTGAAAAATCTTAGTCAAAACTCTGCATGTTTACCATAGAGAAAAATGAAAATAGATAAAAAATAATGAAAATTATGCATCATCTCACCAATCTTGGTTAACTACTATTAACATTTTAATGTGTATAGTTTCTGACATTTTTTTTTCTGAAAACACACACACACCCCTTCATTATGTCAGTGACATCTCAAAGGGTATTATGGTTTAGTGCATTAAGAAACTGGCACTACTAGATTTTGGAATACACCCAGAATTCCGAGGAGGATACAGAACAGTCCTTTGCTTTCTCCTTTGAGTTTTGTGTCCCTTCATCCAGGTTTGCCTCAGTCGGACTTCTGGCCTCCCTCCTGTCTTAGAATTTTTACCTTTTCCCCCCTTTCTCCTACTTTATTGGTTTGACTGGCTTCACCTTCCAGAGAGGCTGTGTCAGCTCCTTTCATCCTGTGCTTCCTTGGAAGGGACCTTTGCTTATTCAGACTTAAACATTTACAGCGCAATAAAAAACTTTGGTTATATTGATGACTTCACTAGGCTAAACAGATTTTCTATCTCTTTTCCTCCTACCTTAAAAAGACATAAACAAAATAAAATAGAACAAAAGAATCACTACAACAACAATAATGACATAACAACAAAATGCAAAACTCCTCCCAGGAAGAAGCAGAAGGGAAAGAAAATAAGAAGGTGAGGGAGAGGGGCACCTGGCTGGTTCAGTTGGTAGAGCATGTGACTCCGGATCTTGGGGTTGTGAGTTTGAGCCCCATGTTGGGTGGACAAGTTACATAAAAATAAAAGAAAAAATCTTAAAAAAGAAGAAGGTGAGGGAGGAAGAAAATTCTGACTTGCTTTATATTCACATATATAAATACTTTCCTAACATACTTCCTATCTCAACTATCTATTTAAAAAAGGTGATCATATTTCATATGGTTTGAAATCCACTTTTTCGCATAATAAATCCATCATAAAAATCTTTCCACATCATCTAACAAATATCTAAATCATATTTTTAATGGCTGCATATTCTTGCATTGAGGAGAGATAACTTTCTAACTTAACCCCTACTATTGTTTTTTCTATTATGAAAAGATTACATTACAATGGATGAACAGGCTAGGGTAATGGGATAGTTATTTATGTCTTTGTTTAGAGTCAAGTCCATGATAGGTATGTAGCAAATACGTGGCCATAGTCTGGCAGACAATATACATTATTAACAGATTATGAGCCTGTAGCTGAGGCTTTCAGTACAGTGCTCCGGGTAGCCACAACTAGCTGATTGGAGATGACAAGCTAGATGTCACTTTACATCTCTGGGTCCCCATATTGCCAACAGCCGGAATGAAGGGGTATTAGAATGTTTCACATTGATGAGAACAGTAAATTTTTTTATATTACGTTTATATAAATCCTACTGAGTTGGCAATTTGCAAAAAGAGATAGTTGGTACCATGGACTAAATGTGTTGCACTCCTCAGCCCTCCTCCCCTCCCCCCAATTTATATGTTGAAGTCCCAATCTCCCATGTGACTGTATTTGGACATGGGGCCTTTATGGATGTAATTAAGGTTAAATGAGGTCATAATGGGGGGGACCCTTGTCTGTAGGACGGGTGTCCTCATAAGAAGAGACACAAGAGAGCTTGCCTGCCTGTGCCTCCTGCCTGCCTCCCTCCCTCCTTTCCCTTCCTTTCCTTCCTTCCTTCCTCTCTCTCTTTCTTTCTTTCTTTCTTCCTTCCTTCCTTCCTCTCTCTCTCTTCCTTCTTTCCTCTCTCTCTTCCTTCTTTCCCTCTCTTCTTTCTCTCTCTTCTTTCTTTCTTTTCTTTCTTTCTTTCTTTCTTTCTTTCTTTCTTTCTTTCTTTCTTTCTTTCTTTCTTTCTTTCTTTCTTTCTTTCTTTTTCTTTCTCTTCCTTTCTTTCTTTCTCTTCCTTTCAGTCATGTAAAGACATGGGGAGAAGGTAGCTGTCTATAAGCCAGGAAGAGAGCTCTCACTAGGAACTGAACTGGCCAGCACCTTGATATGGGACTTATAGCCTCCACAACCATGAGAGAATAAATTTATGTTGTCTAAATTACCCACCTATGGTATTTTGTTATGGCAGCCAGAGCTAAGACAGTTGATACATTATCACTATAGTTGAGAACTAAATATCAGGATTTCCTCTGAAAGATGTGGTTCATTTGGCTAAACAAGAACTAATGTTTCCATTTGAGAGTCAGAAATTTTGAAACATTGTGTCAATTCTGTTGGTACATCACCTGAACAAATCACAGAATCATGGGATTGATAGGTGAGAAAGAAACACGTTCACATGGTTCAGCCTCCTATCAAGGCAGTAATAATTTTTTCAAATACCACACAGGTTTTACTTGAATTATTTATGAATAGTTCTTTATATGAAACAGATTTACCTAATTATAACTGCCACCCATAGGAACCAGCTCTGCTGTCTTTACCTGATGGAACAACTCTGTTCTTTCTTCCACTTCATCCATCTTTTCAGATGCTATGATGGTTAATTTCACGTGTCAACTTTTCTGGACCATCATGCCCAGATATTTGCTCAAACATATTCTGGATGTTTCTGTGCAGGTGTTTTTGGATGAGATTTATATTTAAATTGGTGGACCTTGAGAAAAGCAAATGACTCTCCATCATGTGGTAGGCTTCATTCAATCATTGAAGGCCTGAATAGAACAAAAGGCTGACCTCCCTTGAGCAAGAGAAAATTCTCCAGCAGACTGTTTCTTGACTTCATCTACAACATGGCTTCCCTGATGCACATGGGCCAGTGTTCATGCTGCCTGCTGCTTCCTGGTTCTACAGCACACTGCCTTTGGACTTGAACTGCAACTCTTTCCTGAGTCTCCAGCCTGCTGGCCTCCCCTGTCAGACTTTGGACTTGCCAAACCTCCACAATCACTTGAGCCAATTCCTTGAAATAATTCTCTTCTGTTATGATATGATGTGATATAAATAATACAAATATACATATGTAAATAAAATAAAAATAAATATGTGTATTCTGTTTCTCTGGAGAAGCTTAATACAGATACATTATATTTCTTCTCTTTTCCAAGCCATCCATTGGCTTCTCATCTCAGGCTTCTTACAATAAACTCAAAGACCTACACAATATTCCCTTTATCTCCTCTACCTGGAAAACTTCCATCAATAGCTCTCTGACTTCATGTGCTCCTCCTAACTCCCTGGATCACACTAATTTAATCACACTGGCCTAGCTGTGCCTGTTTCAATGTCATTGCTTTTGTAATTTCTTCTGACGAGAATACTAGTCCTTCAGATATCCGCAGAGCTGGGTCCCAAATTTTTTTTTCACATTTTTACTCAATAGTAATTTTCTGTGAAGACTTTCTTAGTCCCTCCTTTAAAAAATTCAATGACCCTTCCCAACATTTCCTATTCCCTTCTTTATTTTTTTTCCCTTGGCACTAATTATAATCTATTATACATTATATATTTTACTTTCATCTTTACCATCTGATTTCCCCTCTAGAATGAAAGTTTCATGGGAGTTGGAATTCTTATCTATTTTATTCAATGCTATATTCCCAACACCTAGACCCATGCCTGGGATATAAGAAATAATCAATATTTGTCAAATAAGTGAATGAGAATGTCAATCTTTTTTTTGAGACTTCTAGGTTGATTTTCAAAGCGAATCTTTAAAAGTTAGTAAATTTTTTGCTTAACTTTGATATTTTTACACTGGTAATTATTTTGAAATTGGAATATGTTGTATATTAAATGTGTACCTTAAGTTCCTTAGTTTTCACTCCACTGTTGAATGCTGTTGTTAAATCAATGAAGCATCTCATAAACAATGGCACCTTAGAACTAGGAAAATAATGAGCTTTCATGGGAGAATTCAGTTGATGATAGCAGTCATATGTATCAAGAACTGGGAAAGGTCTGAGATTTTAACCTACTTGCAAATGAACAAGTTTCATGGATGCTGGCTGAGGATATGAGTGTCTTCCCTCAGAGACAAATCCTGACTCAGGGATGAAGGACCTCATTACCTACGAAGCAGCAGGCAGCATGAACACTGGGCTATGCACGTCAGTTCCACTTGTCCCAGAGTCTTACAGAAGTGATGTGGATGGGCCTGGATGGATGCGTATATGTGTACTAGGTTGTATTTTATTTATTTATTGACAGATAAAAGTTGGCTTTATTGAATAACTGATCTGTGTTATTGCCGAGACCACTATGTACAGACAAAAGAGAGGGAGTTTTATTTTATTTATTTTTTAAATTTTAATTCTAGTATAATTAACATACACCATTATATTAGTTTCAGGTGTACAATATAGTGATTCAACACTTGTATACAACACCCAGTGCTCATCACAACAAGTGCACTCCTTAATCCCCATCGCCTATTTTACCCATCCCCCACCCCCTTCCCTCTGGTAAGTGTCAGTTTGTTCTCTGTAATTAAGAATCTGTTTCTTGGTTTGTCTCTCTTTCTCTCTCTCTTTTTTTTCTTTTGTTCATTTGTTTTGTTTCTTAAATGCCACATTTGAGTGAGATCATATGGTATTTGTCTTTCTCTGACTGACTTATTTCAGTTAGCATTATACTTTCTAGCTCCATCCATGTTGTTGCAAATGGCAAGATTTCATTCATTTTTATGGCTGGATAATATTTCATTTTATACACACACACACACACACACCACATCTTCTTTATCTGTTCATCTATGGATGGACACTTGGGCTGCTTCAATAATTTGACTATTGTAAATAATGCTGCTATGAACATAGAGGGGCATGTATCCCTTTGAATTAGTGTTCTTGCATTTTGGGAGTAGATACCCAGTAGTGTAATTACTGGAATGTAGGGTAGTTCTATTTTTAACTTTTTGAGGACCCTTCCTACTGTCTTCCACAGTGGCTGCTAAATTGCATTTTAAAAGAACCCAGAGTTTAGGGATCCCGAATCTTTTATAATGGGCAGTAAGGATGTCTGTCCATTGCTCCAGAGAGAGACACTATTTCTGTTTTTCCAAAGCTGTTTGTTATACAAAGATCCTTAAAAGATAGTCTGGAGCAAAGGACTTAATCCATTAGTGCCTTTGCAAAAACTCACAGAAACATGAAAGACATACGGGGAATTGTCTCTCAACAAAATGTTTATTTGGTTTGTACCATGGTTTGTACCTTTGATTTGCACAAAGCCAGGCATATGTTTTATGTATATATTTTATATATTTCCAAATTTTATATTTTATATATTTTATATATTGCCAAATCCCCTAAATTGGGGTAGTGTTTTATAATTATTATATAAATTATATACAGATATGATTAATATATAAAATATATTCTATACCTATATAAATTAGCATTATCTAAATATTTATAGTGTGACTGATAACTTTTTAAAATGTAAAGTAGGAAACTGATAAAGGATAAATGAATATCTCCTTACCAATGCTATTGCGTGCCTGCCTGTCTATCTATCCATCTATCTGTCTACCTATCATCATTATCAATAGTATGTTATTTGTCAAATAATGACCCTTGAATTTTCACTGTTATTAGCTAAAGGCTTGATATAATATCTGCGGCTTAAAGATGGGTATTAATTCTGTCTTCAGTATTGGTAATATAAAAAGTTTTCATTGAGTGGAGAAATGGAATAAAATATATTTAATGGGAACTATTGATTACGATGTTATGAAATCAAGAATATTGCTTATTTTAATCAACCATAACACAGAAAAAATGTTGAAAAATATCTTTAGGATATGAGGATGAATGATTTTTTTAAAAGGTGACAGGAAATTTGTCCCTGAATTAAGAATATGCTTACTTAATCTTATTTTTTTGTCTTGGCCTTCTCAGATTGACTCTGACTCAGCTGAAAGAAAGTATAAATATAGCAGTAGGTAATACAAGACTTCAGACAGGTTACTCTTGTGATGAGAGTGTGGAATGTACAGTGGGTTACAACTCTGCTGAATTTTTAGGGTAATTGCAATAGTTTAGGATTTCAGGATCATCGCCGATGTGATCGTCATCATTATTAGCTGGTATAAGCATTTACCCTTAATTTTCATTTTTAAACACTGCTTCTAGTGAAAGGGTGAATTTCAATTCAGTGTATTAAATTTAGTATTTACCTTCTAAAATCCAGTGGTTGGTTATGCTTGCTAATTCTGTTATAAAATTTCATCTGCTGTAAAATTTTAACACTGGAGAATTTACATTTTGTGCTTGAAATTCAATGCATTAATATTACAAATATGAGGCAGATGAAATATTGTTAGAGTAAAGTGACTATATAGAAATATGCCTGAATTCAGTAATTTGATATTTTAAAAAAATGTATTTGCCTTAACTGATTTGTTATTTTAGTCAATGATTCCTACACTCAGGATCTTTGTGTAGACCTTAAGAATAATTTGAGTCTCTCTCTCTTGGAGTAGACTTACTGGACACTTTCAGTTCAGAGTGGTACCCTTTAGGCTGGGCTAGTACAGGATTGGGGTTAGTACCGAAGATGAAGTCATGGGGCTCCCTACCGGTCTTCTCACTGAATTTTATTGCACATGGAATGCCCAATTGAATAGAGAGCTACAGATCCCAAAGATATAGACGTGAAGAATATGGAATTTTACTGACTCAATTGTGATTTGTAGGTCTCTGCCACATACTTTACTCCAACCAAAATCCTACACCACATGTTGTGAAGAGTTATTCTCAATACGGCAATATTTTCAAAGAGTGGTCTCTAAACTTTCTGCATCATAATCTCCTGGGTGCTTATTAAAAATTCAGATTTGTGGATTCCACTCCAAACTTAATGTATTGGAATCTTGGAGGTAGGGTATCTCATTTTTAACAAACTTCTCAGGTAATACTTGGACACAGTGAAGATTGAAGGTAAGTATACTGGTTGGGGCATCGGGAGAGAAGCCAGGTGATTAAGGTCACTGATCCTGGTGGGAAATTTGGTATGTAGTGTATTAGTGTGATGTAGGGCAAAATGAGTGTGATGGTTAATTTTATGTATCAACTTGGCTAGGTAACAATAGAGATATTCGGCAAAACAATTTCTAAATGTTTCTGTGAAGGCATTCTTTTAGATAAGATTAATATGAGAATCAGTAGACTTCAAGTAAAGCAAATTACCTTCCATAATGTGGGCAAGCCTCATTCAAGCAGCTGAAGGCCTTGATAGAAAAACATTGACTTCCAGAAGAAGAGGGATGTCTGGTAGCAGATAGCCTTTGGACTTGAACTGTAACTCTTCCCTGGGTCTCTAGCCTGCTGGTCTACCCTACAGATTTTGGACTTGCCAACCCTCCACAATCCCATGTGAACTTATTCATTAAAAGAAATATCTCTCCTCTGTCGATTCTGTTTCCCTGGAGAATACACTGTGGTACAAGGATCCCGTTGGGGAATGTGAGGACATATTCTCTGGTTTTCAGAATGAGAATTTTAAAATTTTGTGTTTGCATTTAATGAAAGCTACAATAATTAAATATTCATATTCAGGATCATCTAGATGTTTACCTCCTATCGGAGGGCCATCATATGATTTCAGTAATATAATTAGTAATTGGTTTATGATTGTTGTGCCAGTTGAGTGTCTAAACAGATAGCATTTAATTTTTAGAGTGTTTTTGAAACTTAAGTCCATAGACTTCTGTGTACAGTTGTCAGATAAAATGAAGGAGGTCCAGGTAAAACTGAACTTCAGAAAAACAACAAATAATTTTTTAATACATGTATGTACCAAATATTGCCTGGGACCTGTTTATACTTATCATTTTCTATTGCTTATTTGAAATTCAAATTCAACTGGGCATCTTGTATTTTTATTTGCTAAATCTGGCAATCCTAATTTTGAGGGTATATTTCCTGAGATTCAAATCTTCCCAGATTTGAGGCTTTCTTTTCACGTATTTGTGTGTGTGCTTGTATGTGTGTGTATTTGAGGCAGCGAGATGGTGCTTCTTGATAACTGCATTTTGTCATAGTTACTACTATGGTACTCTTCATCCTCTGTTTCATCAATCTCTGGGCAATTTATTGATATTAACCAAACTCTCAAGAGACCTTTTTGTAATTCAGAAAGTTTATATTGATTTACAACAGGAAATATTTTTGGCCTAGTATAGTTGAGGTTTCTGTGTGGCAGGATTCACTTAGGAACCAAATGGTATATGGAGATAGAGCTTGAGGAATTCAAACGTAGAGCAAAGGGAATGGATGGATAGTCTTTAGAAATCACTCTGATTGACATATTAGCTTGATAAAGCCCCTTTGTTTTTTCTAGAATTTTTTTTTTTTGTTACATAATTTGGACTTTTTTTTTAAAAAAAAAGATTGTCTCTTCCATTGGACATGGCTGAAACACATGTCCAAAATATTCTTTCCCAACTCTCCTTTCTATGGTCCCTGCACTGGCCCAAAACCCAACTCCTATTTCAGTTTTCTACCTCACTGCGGTACCTTCCAAACATCCTTACAATGTCAACATCCAATTTTACGGTGACTACCTTTTCAATGGACTGTCTCCTAATTGCTTCTGGGATGTTTTCTAGGTGCCAGTGGATCTTATTCATTCTGTTTGGATGACTTGTAGTCTCAGAGAGCATGTCCTTTTTATGTCCTTGTTCTTTCCACCTAATTTTTAATGTCCAGAGTTAAAAAAAAATAATAGGAAGACATTTTACTTTGGGGCCTTAAGTATTCACTGTCTATTCTCTAGGTGAAGAGTAATATAATCCTTCTTAAAGCTGGCATTATAGTTACATGCTCATTTCACATAACCATTGCAATTGTCTTATAGGCTCATAAGTGAAAGTTGATCCTCTACCCATAGAAAAAATTAGTTTCTACAGCATACGCATTAAAAACCATATGACTTTTTAATTTTATTCTTTTCTTTTGTAAGTGCTCCCATTTACTACAAAATCTAATTTAGGTGGTGATTTAGAAGAATGGAAACTATTAAAATAAAACCAACCAAAAATTAAAGTTATTTTATAGAGGAGGGTGAGAATCCCGTAATGATTTCTTATTATAAACTCTCTTAGAATAGTTCACAATACAACATAAAAAGTTAAAGAATGGCAGTAGTTTCCCCAAATAATTTATTTGTTTTTTCCCCAATAATTTAATATAAAGACATTATCTCTTATTCCAAAAGATGAATTTTCTTCCAGAGTTCAGATTTAAAACAGATGATTTGGGGCACTGACTGGCTCAGTCGAGAGAGCCTGCGACTCTTGATCTTGAGGTTGTGAGCTTGAGCCCCACGTTGGGTATAGAGATTACTTAAAAATAAAATCTTAAAAAACAAAACAAAACACTGAGATATTTTAACACTCAATCTGAATTCATTCAAACAATTAGAAATCTTGAGAGAAAAAAATGAGCGCTATTAAATGTGATGCTATCTAAAGTCTTATTTGGTCCAGCTTATCTCCTATAGTGTCACACACACACAAACACACACACACACACACACACACGTTCATACAGGTTCTTCCTTCAGATGTCCAGGTTTTTATTTAGCTTTACTGTTTAATAAGGACACTCAGGACACATAACTCCTCCCAACAAGGACATAATTTATCATTTCTAATAATTGTACCTTATACTTGCATTTGCTTAGGAATGTACAAAAGGCTTAGTAGGCATGTAGGGCAGGTATAACTACACTTTATTTCCATTTTGTAGGTAAAGAAAGTGAGAATCACAGAAGTGAAGTAACTTGTGCAGCTAAAAAGTGACACAGTGGGAACTCTAAGTCCAGTCCTTTTAACTCCAAATTCCCTTTCCCTTTCAATACAGTTAAGAGTTGTCATGAGCTTTACAAGAGGTAACGTGTGAAAAATGTTCTAGAGTATTAGTTGCTACAATATGTTCTCCAGCTCATTTCTTAAATCTGACTATCAGATTCCTTTGGGAATTTTTACTTGAAAAAATACTCCCCAGGTGATTCCGATGATCAGCTAGAAGGGAGAACAACTTGTTAGGCTGCATTCCCAGAAGACAACTCACTGGTTATGTCAGTAGACTGCAGGTTATGTATTTTGTCAAGAAGTGTTCCCTACCGCCTTTCTTTGAGTTGCTAAGTCTTATTCTCCTTTGTCCAAAGAAGACATAATAAAAATTACTATCTTTACCTTTATACCTTGCACATGTAGGTGATGTGTTAGAGGCTGTTGGCATTATCTAAATGTGAGGAAGGTAATATGATTATAATTTGCAGATTAAGATGCTGAGGCTCAGGGAGAATAAGTGACTTTCCCAAAGGAAGTGCCATTTAATAGGCTGATTTGGTTAACATTAGGCTGATTATTAGTTCATTAATGATAATGATCAGGAGTAACTGAAGCATATTCAAGTTCTGTCATCAAGAGTTTCTTTCAAAAAGAAAGGCACACAGGATCTTTTTTTTTTAAAATAACACTTTAGAAAGTTTCCAAAGTCCTTCCTCCTTTTCATGACACACACACACACACACACACACACACACACACACACACACACAGTCATTTTTTTAAGAATATGAAGACCAATCGTCTTGAAAGTCTTATTCAACAGAACAATTTATTTATGTAATTGAACAACTTTAAAGGACTTTCCAGACCATATTTTTTAAACCTTAAATATTTTAGTTCATCCTGTGAAGAAACATTTGCTTTTTAAAACAGCTGATGGCTTGAGTAACATACTTTACTTTGATCCTATTTTCTGCCTGGGGAAGAGCATGTCTTAGTCATCAGTCAATGTATAAAGTTTTATTGTTACTCCAGAGTTAGAGGAGGAGAAAAATAACCGAGGACAACTGCTATTTGGGAAAGTACCCAAGGGCTGGGAAGAAGATATGAGATGATTCTAGACTTGAAAATTATATTTTATGTTCAAAGTATCCCCTAGATATTATGAATTTGTTTACACACTTAGCTTAACTTTGAAAGGAGAACCTTAAATCAAGAAAATCATTTTAACTAAACCGTGCCTACTTCAAAGCAATGTCTTGGAGTCAGCTATAATTTGAGCAAAATAATAATAGTTACAGCAGATGCAGCTTTTCCCTCAGCCTGCCCAGAGTCTTACTGTGTGCAAGTTACTGAATCACTCTTGTCAATGAGACCCGTCATCCCTGTCTCACAATAGAAATTACAAAAATCAATGTGTCACACCTCGCTTCCTTGGAAAGCTGTGTGAGGATCTATCAGTCAACAGCAACTACAACAGAAACCATTCATGTCACCTGCCCCTTTCTTCTTTGTCCCCTCCACCTCTCACAGCCTGAAGAAGAGAAGCCTGGGTGAGTAGCCTCTCAATGGGTCCTGCTTATCTGCCCATTTACTGTAATAAAAGCCAATTAATATTTATTGAACATTTATAATGGGCCTAGCCTTGTGCCAGGTGTTGGCTCCCATCTTAGGGCCTTTGTAGTTGTTTCCTCTGTCTAGAATGTTCTTTTTGATCTTCACATGACTGGTTTCATCTTGTCATTCAAATCTTAATTGAAATTTTCGATTTCACCACTCCAAAAATGTCCTTTTTCAATCTGAGGTAAACAACTAGTCACATTCTATCATATCATTTTATTTTAATTCTCTGCGTCATACTTATTGTCTGTTATTTTTCTTATTTTAAAAAAAGTGTTTGTTATTGTCTGTCTCCTCTCATTATACTGTAAGTACCACAGCAGAGGGAAACTTCTCTGTCTTGTTGTTACTCTGTCCTCAGTAGCTAGAATATTTCCCGACACATGACTATTTGTTCAATGAGAGAGAGACTTAAGATACAACGGTGGGACAAAAGTAGATGTGGTTCCTGATTTCATGGGGTTCCTTGTAGTTTAGTGAGGGCAATAGACAGTATGAAAGAATCCTACAATTTCATGCAAATTTTCAACTATGATAGATGTGGAGATGGGGAGGTTCTAGGGGCACTTAGGAATGAGGCAATTAACCACAAAATGGCGGTCACACTAGATCCCTGAGAAAGAGCAACAGGGTGAGATAAAATGTAAAAGAAGATGTGAAAAAGGGTTGAGATGGGTAGAGAGATTAAGACCAACGAAGGTGTGTGTTCCAAATTCCCAGGCTAGAGGAACATGTCCATTCAAGAAAAAAGCCAGTGTGGTTGACTTGCAGAGGGAAAGTGAAGGAATGGCTTTGAGATAAGGCTGGTCAGGCAGGTGGGATCCAGGCCAAGGGAGGATCCTCTGGGCAATGTTAAACATTTGGATCATTAGCCTAGCATTGATGGAGAGCCTCTGATGAGTTTTAAGCAGTAGTAGAATGATGTGATCAGATTTGCAATTTGAAAGAGGTCAGTGTGCATTGTAGAGAATGGACCAGTGGTGGTTTAAATGGGAAAAGTACTGCCACATTCAAGGAAGAGATGTAGGTAGTTTGGATTAGGACACTGTAGAGGAGATATAGTACAGTAGACCTATTCAGGAGATGTTTCAGAAGTCAAATCAACAAGATGTGGTTTTGGAGTAGATATTGGGGTGAGGGAGAAAGAAGTATCAAGGATGATCCTGAGATTTCTGCTTCACTTACCAGAATGGAAGCTTGTGTCATTCACTAATAATGGTCACACTACAAGACAACTATAGAGGTGGGGCTGGAGACAATGAATTCAATTTTGTGGTATGTTGTGCTTGAAGAGCACAATCTGAGATAGCCAAGTAGAGACAGTTAGTAAATAATTGGTTATATGAATCTGGAACACCAAAGAAAGGTGTGTGCCTGAGAAATACAAATTTGTGAGGCATGCATGAATAGGTGAAAATTGAAGACATTGATGTGGATATAATAGCCTGAATATAGAAATTGGAAAGAGAGAAAGGCTGAGACAGAGACTTGAAGAAGTTCCATTATTTAATATCACTTAATTATTGGATGGAGAAGGATGACCATGCAAAGCAGAGAGAAGGAAGTGCCAGAGAATAGGAATAAGCCAGAGAAGATTCGTGCATGTCAGAAGCCGTGAAGAAAATAAAAAAATGACTTGTCTATTTCCCCCATTATCATGTAAACTTCTTATGTTCACCATTGTCCCCAGTGCAACTAATAGCTTTGGCCCACGGTAGGCTTTTAATAAACAATTTTTTAATCAGTGAATGAATATTGAGCAAGAGTTGTGAAATCTTCAAGGAAAATAGGTATAGGACATTAAGGGAAAATGGGGGCAGTCACAACAAAAGGTGGGATTGAGGAGAGAATGGAAGATTTCTGAAAACATATCCATCATGGTGTTTGTGGTCAATTATTGGGGTTAGACTTAAAATGTTAGCCCTACTTGGGTCACCTTTCCACCTCCTAAGCATTGTGTGGACATGATGGCAAACTCCAGAAGGGACAACCTGGGAAACAGGAACAGTGGGATCTTGTGTCACTGTGGAGGGCTCTCAGAGAAAATCAGCTGCAGGTGTGTGTGGCTGCCACTTTCAGAGCCCTGTTCCGTTTCGATCTTTAGGAATTCCGCAGCTACCACTCTATAACTATTTTAATGTGTAAGCTTCAGAACGTGGCATGAAATGTTGCTGCTTTGGCTAAATATTCATTTATTTTAATTACTGTAGTAAAGCCTTAAATGGCACATGGTATGTGCTGTCTGTAACGACCCCTAATCTTCACTGGCTTAGCCCAATGGAATTGAAGTCTCATTCACATAGTATTTCTGTGCGGGGGGGTGGTGGGCACCCTTCTCTATGGTGATCAGTGAGCTCAGAACCCCTCCAACTAGTGGTTCCACAGCTGTGGGGGCCTCTGCTGAATCCTTGGCTTCCAGCCAGTCAGTGAGAGAGGAGAGAAAAGAGGGCCTTATAAAGGAGGTTTCTTGCATGGTCCAGGCTAGAAGTAGTGTCCACCCTTTCTACTCACATTCTGTGGTCAGAGTTCAGTCCTGGGGCCACACTCTATTGCCAGAGAGGCTATGGAATGGAGTTTGGCTGTGTACCCAAGTGGAAAGGGATACAGTTTGGTAAACCTGCCCATCTCTCTCCATAGGGTCTTTTTTTTCATATATTCTGCTAGTTTGAGGACCTAATTAAACCTTAGTACCTTCCTTGCTAGAGAATCTTTTTTTCCCCTTTATTCAACATATTTCTTTAAACTGTTTCTGCTTGCCTGCCCTAACTTTTACTTAAATGCCTTCTCTCTTCAAGAGAAAAAAGAAATGTGATTTGGGGGTGATTTCCCATAATTGTCCCATGATTATTTTCTAGCCAAAAAAAAACACAAAAAACCCCACCTCTGCTAATCAAACTGGTTTACTTCTCTGAAAACTACTACATGTCTTTCCGGCTTTACATCTGAGTTTATAAAAAAATTTGTATGGGGTTCTATTTCAACAAGATCTGGGGGGAAGGGATTTACAGTTTGGCTTTTGTCTAAAAGAATGGTTCTTAAACTTTCAGAATTGCCTGGAGGGCTGACCCTACTCCCAGAGGTTCTGATTCTCAAGGTCTAGAGCAAGGACTGAGAATTTGCATTTCTAACAAATTCCCAAGTGATTCTCACGCTGCTCATTCAGGGACCACACTTTGAGAACGACTGCTGTAAAATAAACTACTTTTTATTTTTTTAAAGAGGACATCCTGTTTTCCTGACCCTGAAGTTATATTCATATGTGAAGATAACACAATAGGAAACGCATTTAAAAGTATTTTTAAAAAATACTTAGAAATAGAACATCTTAATCTTGCTTTGAGCCAGCCAATTTTTAAGCCAGTAATCTGAAACTGGGCAAGTCATTGTACTACCTAGATTTTCCATTTCTTTATTTATAAAATGAGGATAATAATACCTACTTTGCCTGCAACAAGAAATTTTGTCCCAGGCTAATCAGGAGTAAAACAGGCAGCAGATTTGCTTGTTTCTATGACAGGCAGATTTATACCCCATCAGAGAACTTCCAGGGGGCTGCCCACCCACAGTGAAAACCTCCTCAGATGAAGCCAGCTTAGTTTTCTTGAAGGCAGTGTTCACCAACCCTTGGTCAGAATTTGAAAGCAGTGCACCAGCAATGGTGCTAAAAGGTCAGCACCACATCCTTGTGATTCTCGATGCAGCTCCGTGACAGAATCATCTGTGTAGCTTTGAAAAAAAAAATGCCCAAGTCCTGGCATCACGCATTCCAAGGTGGGCCTGGGCATCCAGAAATGAGTCTTCTGTGTAAAGTGGAGTTAAGAGCGCCCCGTGGGAAACAGACTCTGGCCCTTCCCTGGTCCCTGAAGTGGGTTGTACTGTGACTTCCAGCTTACAGATGATGGGCACATTTTGTGCACTGCAAAGTTTGATTGCATTGGGGATATTAAATTCCCATGCAGTGAGCACTCTATCACAGGACAAATGAGAGTGTCAGAGCAGGCTTTTTAGGGCCCTGTGTTATTATGTTGAATGATAAACTGCTTGCAGGTGATTAAACTTCCTCCACGGGCTTAGAGGCCCTCACTTCTTTTGCTTTTCAGGTGATGCTATCTATCTTCATATTTTTTTTTTCCCCACCAAAGAGAACGTGCACACATGTTGAATTGCTGGAAAGCACCCTAGATACTCGAGAAGTAGATTGAATATCATGCTTTCTGCTTAATTTTCCTAGTCACACAGAACTGGATCAAATCTAATGGAGCCGTGTTAAGAAACAGGGCAACTACAAATAATGTTGGGTTTTAATATTTGACTTTGAGGTTTTATTTTGGTTTTTATCGCTGGGATAAAGGCAAGCAAAACCGTAACTGTGAGAAGGGAGTGAAACAGGCTAGGTCTGGGATACAGATGCCCACTGTGGCCCCTGCTGCTTCCTCTGGACGTGTGGCTTGGGTTTCCATTGTTTCTGCAGAAAAGTGGGCCAAAGGACACAGTTATTTATTTGATAAAAGATTGCTTAAACTTGCTCCCTGGGCTCTCCATGTTTATTTACACTTTTGAAAAGCTATGATTATTAACATACTTGACATTAAAGAAAATTGGCCTGAGTAATATTTCTCTCAGAACCACTTTTAGCTGGTTCACATATCAGCACTAAATAAATGACTTTCGATGATTCTGGGAAGAGACAGATAGAAAACACAAATTGTGAAGTTTCTGGTGAACTGAATTCCATAGTTGAATGGACACCTTAGGACCAAGGCCTGTTATTTTCCTCAAATGTACTGATGAAAGAAAGAGCAAGTTTGTAATGGGCGTGTTATTTTGATAATTTTGACCGTCTAGAGATGATGAGAAATTTTCATCAGATGCTGTGATCAATGTTCTCTGATACCTCCCTTCTCCTAGAAACTTATTTTCTGATTACCTCTTGGCTATGCTTTTTCGATGACAGAGGCTTGATTTAGATGACTGCTTCTGGAAAAACTCTGTTAACCTCCCTGCAAGACAAACTGAGGGTATGCAGGCTCCTGAGGAGGGAGAGGCGGGGCAGGATTCTAGTCCAAGTCATTGAAGCTTGTGGGAAACTGGGGCTTAGAACAAAATAGATCAGTATCCCCAATGTGTGAAGACAGCACCGAGGACAGAACTGGCCTCGGAGCCTAGCCAAGGCTAACAACCTATGTCAGCTGACAGCACCTTTCCTAAGTTCCAGCACGCATGGACATTGGAGAGAGCACCTGTGGGGCTCCCAAGCCTGGTGCAGGGTCTTGGGCTCTGGGGAAAAATGCTGGCACTGGATTGCATTATTCCAGAAACTGAATACAAGAGGCTTATGTTTTTATTGTTTTACTGCCAGGAGGAGAGGAAAAAAGATAACTTGCAAATCAAGTGGATACAAATTGAGAAAGGAGAAAGATTTGCTTGCTGAAGGCACAGTAACCCTTTCATCTCTCTCTCTTTTTTTTAGATGTCTGTGAAGAGTCAAGTCAGGATGAATCCCCTTCTGTTTTTCAGGAATTCTTTTCAAAGTATTTTATTCTTTGTCTCCGATCAGGTCCAAAGATGTGACACCGTACATAATTGTTATCATATTCCGGAGTTGACATACAGACTCCAGAACTGGATGTGGCATGGTATAATTGTTCTGTCTAATTAGCCCTAGAAACTCGGAGTTAAAGGCTCACACTGCATGTCCTTTGGCATGACATCAGTCCACCATTGACTCTGATGGTCAGCAGGACTTTAAATATTTGAGCCAAAGCATTTCGCCTAGAGTTAAGATTTGTGTTCAAAGACAACTTCTGTGGAAGGGAAAGAAAGCCTTTTTGTTATCATTGTGCCCTCTTTGGAATTAGCACTACCCAAATTAACCCTAACTTCTCACACTTCCCCAATACATTCACCTCTTAAACTGCTTTAATTACCAACAAAAATGGGAAAGATCATCTTCGTAATTAGCTTTCTAGAGATAGATCAGTCATACCTATTAAACTCAAGCTATGTCTAATATGGAGTTTCAGCCTAATGAATGAGCTCTAAATACACTGCCTCTCTACACAGTGAGGCTGGATAGAAACCCTGGTTTTACAAGTACTGGTTATTGATTAAACAATTAGACTGTTTTGACACTGATTATTTCTATTCCTGTACACTTATCTTCTCAGGCTCAGAAGAGTTATTAAAGTAATTAAAGAGTTTTTAGAGGTCACTGTCCCCTTACCCATTCAGTGCTGGTACCATCTTTACAACATCCCCCCCAAGTGGTAGCCTTGACCACAATAAAACACATCTAGTGCTAGATAAAAACAGACTCCAGCAATCAGCAGACAGTAACAATTTGGAGCCATCCCTCGATGCATTTTATTTAAAGTTATGGTAAGCTTCAGCTTAGGAGAGGACCTAAATACATAAATAGATAAAGTGATAAAAAATGCGGTGAATGTTTTGATAGAGGCAACAAGTAAGTTGTTCAGAAACACCTGACTGCATGGGAGAGTCTGGGAAATATATTCAGAGGGGATATTTGAGTTTGTCTCAAAGGTTAAGCAGGGGAGTGTGTGTGTGGGAGGAGGAATAGTATTCCACAGAAAGGATAACAGGCGCAAAGATACAGAATCCAGGAAGGGCTGTGTTTAGACTTGCTGAGAAGTGCAGAATGGCCGGACGGGAGGGTTCATGAAGTGGAATGGTGAAAGAGATGGCTTCCACCAGGCGATGTGGAGCTTGGCTTGCTCGACCAACAAGTTTAGATTTCATTCTATAAGGAAAGAGGAAGATGTCAAAAGGTTTAAAGCATGGGAGTGACTTGATCAGATTTCAGTTTTAGGAAGATAATCCCAGTGGCAGTTTTGAGGACTCATTTGATGGAAGAGAGCCTGATTCAGGAGTGCAGATTGGATGGAAAGCAATCTGTTTCACTGGCATCCCCTGCGTCCCAGTTTTGGTTCAGAAAGTAGAGTCACTGTGTGTAGAGTCAGCCTTCACTGGCCATGGCGGCTTGTTGTAAAATGTCATGCCTAATTTGTGTGAATACCGGCAAAGTAAAACGAGAAATTGTGGCAATTACTTGGATTGCGCAGGGAAACAAGAATTGACCTGAAATACCAAACATAAAGAATTGTAAGATGGGAAATCTCTAGGTCATCAGAGAAGGTTTTTGTTTTTGTTTTTGTTTTTTTTTTCTTGTAAAATGCTCAACTTTAATTTGGCTGGACATAGTCTGAGGCACATACTCTGACATTTGATGATTTCAGCAGCATGTTATTCCGTGACATCCTGTGGATCATAAGGTCATCATGGAAGAGGACAAAATGAAGTCACAGAAGTATTGTATTCTAAAAAAAGGGGGGGTTGAAATAATATCAAGAGTGGCAGTAGCCATTCACATGTACTTAACAACTTGTGTTCTGGCTGGCATGTGGGGATTACTACTCTCAAACCACCATAGAGGATGCAGTTTTGATCGTCTTTCAGGAAATGCAATGGTGGTCGGAAGGTGAAGAGTTTGAACTCTGATTCTCTCCCACATTCACTTCTGCCTTATGGGGTTGACATTATCTGCCCTTCCTGGCTTGCCGACGGAACGGTTCCCCTTTCCCCACCGTCACAAATGCTCCCAAGACAGATAATGTCACAAAGAGAAATTCAGTCTGTTTCAGGAAAAGATGGGGGAGGAATATGCATAGTGCAGAGCCATGAAGCGAATGCTCAAATATCCTTGCTAATTTAGCATGAAAAATAACCTTTCTAAATAATTTCTTTTTTTTCACGTTACAAGTGGATTTGGTAGCATCCCCACGTGGAGGAAAGTAGATGTGTTACCAACTGACAGAAGAGTGCAGTCTGGACTCTGGTCGTCTTCCCTGCAGGGCTGGGTGGCTTCTGTGCTTTGTCTTCTCCTGGAGGTCACCTGATAAAGAAATGTGTGCTGGTCAGAATTGATTTCTGGCGTTCCTGTCAATGGCACCCACCATTTGGCCCACCCTGGCACATTCCCTGGCGACAGGGCTGTAGCTTCATCCCATCATTTCATATTTTCTGCTTGCTCCATCAAGCTAAAAAGCAGCTGTTTATTATGCATGATGTGCTCTGTAGTGTGGCTGACGGGTAACCGCAGCAGGCTGAGTCTTATGCTAGATTCTCCATTTTTGCTGCCAGCCTCTCTGTTATATTCCATAAAGATGTTTTTTTTGTTATGGACTCTCAGAAGCAAAAGGAAGTTGTTTTAGGGTCAGAGCCAATTGGCACCAGATCAGAAGGCCAGGGTAGATGCAGAGAAGCTGTTTAGAAGAAGATGCAATTAAGGGCATCAAACATATGCACAAAACGTAACTTTTCTGTAGTTGTGCGTATGTGGTTGTAGATAGGGTATCTTCTGTGGAAGGTGTGATTCACTATGAGCTGGAACAGTCCTTTCTATGAGGTTTGGGAACTGGTTAAAAGAAGGACAAGGACAGGAGACCAGCATTCACTAAGTACTTAGCTCAGGTCTGGGCCTTTGCTGTGTTCTACTGCACGCAATATGCCGTTGATTCTCAAATAACCCTGAGAGGTAGGGGATTTTACTTCCATTTTTTGGGTAACATGTGAGAAATAAGCTCTGAGAAACTGTAACTTGCTTAGTTTCTCACAACTAGAACATGGTGGGCTAGGATTGAAACCCAAGTCAGTCTGGTGGCCATTCCTGTGCCCTTTCCATGACCCTCTCCATGCTCCCAGCTGAATGGAGCCGCAGGGGGGAAAGCTCTTTCTTAAGGCAGCCCTGGAGATTCTCAGAAAGGACTTGACAGGTCTCCAACAATTTGCCTCTGGAGGTTTCAGTGATTTAGTGGCTAGAGATCTGTTCATCCTAACAACATAAAAGCAGACTTCAGTGTAGTTTATTTCTATTAATAAATTATGTGCGCCATGTTTATATTAGCAAATAATATGGCAATTTAAGAATCATGTTTAGAAAATATAATTATGTCTTAAGGTTCTGTAGAACACAGTCTGATAGCTATAAGGTTATCATATTCCATTGAATATGATAACTGATTTGACATGTGTGTTTCCCTACCTCTTCTTACCTTGATCTCTTGACCTTCTTCCACGTGCTCAAGGTTATTCTTTAGCTCTGGGAGGGTTTTTAGAGCATAGCTCTAAAACAAGAGAGAAGCTTCTGGCTTGTGAGTTGCAAGAATCTGGACTTTGGGCATCAGAGGTCTTAGCCCTGAGATCAGTAGACAGAATTTATGCCCAAAGTGATAGATTTGGAGGAATATATTGTGGGTCAGAGTGAGCTTTTCTGATATCTAGGTAGATAAAAATTCTGTGGTATGACAGAGAGGAGACACATCAAAAGAGAAGCATAGGGCATTGCTGACGGGTTCTCTGGAAACCAGACTTTTGGGGCTGAATATTTTTTAAAGTATATTTTAAAATAGGGGCGCCTGGGTGGTGCAGTCGGTTGAGCGTCTGACTCTTGGTTTCAGCTCAGGTTGTGATCTCAGGGTCATGAGATCGAGCCCCTTGTCAGGCCCCACACTCAGTGTGGGGTCTGCTTGAGATTCTCTCTCCCTCTCCCTCTGCCCCTCCCACTTGTGCTCTCTCTCTCTCAAATAAATAAATACATCTTAAAAATATATATTTTTAAAATAGAAATTGTGTACATTTAAGGTGTATGAAATGATTTGATATATATATTTACATAGTGAAATGATTTCTAAAAGTCAACCTAATCAACATGTCATCTCCTCACATAGTTACTATTTTTTGTGTGTGATGAGAGTACCTGAAATCTACTCTTGGCATATTTCCAGTGTTTAAACAATATTATTAGCTATAGTCATTGTACCCGTATATCAGATCTCTAGTCTTGTTCATACTACATAACAAAACTTTGTACCCTTTGACAAATATCCCTCCTATTTCTCCACCCTCTAGCCACTGGTAACCTTTGTTCTACTCTGCTTCTATGAGTTCACCTTTTTTTTCTTAGATTTCATATATAAGTGAGATCATATGATATTCTTCTTTATGTGTCTGGCTTATTTCACATAGCATAATGTCCTTCATGTTCATCCATGTTGTTGCAAATGACAGGATTTCGTTCTTTCTCGTGGCTGAATAATATTTTCCTCCCTCCCTCCCTCCGTGTGTGTGTGTGTGTGTGTGTGTGTGTGTGTCTCACATCTTCTTTACCCATTCACCCATCACTGGACATTTGAGTTGTATTTCGATTTTGACTACTCTGAATAATGAATGTGGGAGTGCAGAGATCTCTTTGAGATCTTGTTTTCATTTCTTTTCGATAAATGCTCAGTAGTGGGATGGTTAGAGCATGTGGTATTTGTTTTTAATTTCTTGAGGGACCCCTATACTATTTTCCATAGTGGCTGTACCAATTTACATTTCTACCCGCAGTGTAAGAGGGTTCCCCTTTCTCCACATCCTCTCCAACTTTTGTTTTTTTGATGATAGCCGTTCTAACAGATGTGAGGTGGTGTTGATTTATGGTATTGATTTGCTTTTCCCTGATGATAAGTGAAGCTGAACATCTTTTCATATATCTTTTGGCCATTTGTATGTCTTCTTTTGAGAAATGTCTATTCAGGTCTTTTGCCCATTTATAAACCAGGTTATTTGTTTCCTTGCTATTGAGTTGAGTTCCTTATATATTTTGGATTTTAACATCTTATCAGATATATGGTTTGCAAATATTTTCTCCCATTCCATAGGTTGTCTCATTTAATTATTTCCTCTGTTGCGCAGAAGCTTTTTTAGTTTGTTGTGATCCTATTTGTCTATATATATATACATAAATGTATATACATAAATATATATATATACATATATATATATTTTTGCTTGTGCCTTTCGGGTCATATACAAAAAAAACATGGCTAAGAGCAATGTTAAGAAGCTTTTTTCAAAACAAAAAAGAAGAATAAACTTTTTCCCTAGGGGTACCTGGGTGGCTCAGTAGGTTAAGCATCTGCCTTCAGCTCAGGTCATGATTCCAGGGTCCTGGGATTGAGCCCCGCATCAGCCCTGCATCAAGCCTTGCATCAGGCTCAGGCTCTTTGCTTTGCGGGGAGCCCGCTTCTCCCTCTCCCTCTGCCTGCTGCTCCCTCCTGCTTGTACTCTCTCTTTCTCTCTCTCTGTCAAATAAATAAATAAATAAATAAATAAATAAATAAATAAATAAAATAAATCTTTTTTTTTTTTTAAAGGAAGCTTTTCCCTTATGTTTTCTTCTAACAATATTATGGGCTCAGGTCTTACATTTAAGTCTTTAATCCACTTTGAGTTGATTTTGTATAAGGAGTGAGACAAAGGTCCAATTTCATTCTTCTGCTTATGGAAAACCAGTTTTCTCAACACCATTTATTGAAGAGACTGTCCTTTCCCCATTGGGTGTTCTTGGCATCTTTCTTGAAGATCTATTGACCATAAATGCATGGATTTATTTCTGGGCTTTCTATTCTGTTCTACTGGTTTATATGTATGTTTTATGCCAGTATCATGCTGTTTGGATTATTGTAGTTTTATAGTATATTTTGAAATCAGGTAGTGTAATGTTGATATTGAATTTTGTCAAGTGCTTTTTCTGTGTATATTGAGATTATCTTATGATTTTTTCTTTATTCTGTTAATGTGGTATATCACATTTCTAAGCTATCCTAGCATATTATGGATAAGTCCCACTTGATCTAGGTGTATGATCTTTTTAACGTGCTGTTGAATTTGGTTTGCTGGTACTTTGTTGAGGATTTTTGCATCTATGTTAATCAGGGATATTGACCTCTCATAGTATTTTCATTTTTTTTAATTTATTTTTTATTATGTTGTGTTAGTCACCATACAGTACATCATTAGTTTTTGATGTAGTGTTCCATGATTCATTGTTTGTGTATAACACCCAGTGCTCCATGCAATACGTGTCCTCCTTAATACCCATCACTGAGCTAACCCATCCCCCCCACTCTTGTGTAGTATTTTCATCTTGCTTTTGTATTAGGGCCTTGTAAAATGAGTTTGAAAGTCTTCCCTCCTCTTCAATTTTTTTGGAAGAGTTTGAAAAGAATTGGCTTTAATTCTTCTTTTAATGTATGTGGAATTCACCAGTGAAACCATCAGGTCCTGGGCTTTCATTGGTTGGGAGATTTTTGATTACTGATTCAATCTTTACGCATAAGTGGTCTGTTCAGATTTTCTATTTCTTCATCAGTCAGTCTTGGT